>NC_091266.1:46689038-47000961 GCF_042477335.2 Ovis canadensis | reverse complement strand
CTCATCATGGATTAATACTTAAGGTGATGCCTACTATTCCAGGTCAAGCACTAAATAGTAAATATAAAAGTGCCAATATCTTTGTGCTTTGTTGAAAATGAACAGCAGTTTATTAACACAAGTAAAATAACTGAGCTAGCATTAGACTATAAGTCTAAAGAAAGAGATTGAGCCCCGTTTTTGCCAAATCCTGTGTTCAGTCAACAAATTGAGCTGCAAATTCAAAGAAGCAGCTTCAGTTAATTCTGCCAGTGCTTCTCCCACTTTTTTGGGCTGTTTTGAAAGCAGAAATAGATTGAAGCCAATTGACTACAGTATTTACCTGTAAACTAAGATTTCATGGAGTAGAATCCTATCAATCTAGTAAGGATTTTGCTTAATTAAAATCTAGTAAGGCTTTTGCTTAATTAAATTGATATAGGATAGAGTCTTACAATCCTTATTTTCAGGAATTAAGTAAATTATACTTGCTTAGGGTTTTGAAAGCTCTTGGTCTAAACTAACCTAAATTCCTAGCCCAGCACTGATAGAAATGGGTGTTATGGGTAGTAATAGTGTGAATATTATGATCAGTAATGATAGGAAGGTTTTTTTGTATGTTTGAATTGTCATTTTATTTGTATGTTGTTTATTGAAGGGTATATATGGTTGGTGAGGTAGAGTATGTTAGCTACACGTAGAAATATACATAGAGTTGGGACTTCCCTGGAGGTCCAATAGTTCTATCTCTTGAATAATTACTCCTTTGGGTAAAATCTTTGATAGTGGTAGGAGACCTCCTAAAGATCCTATAATAGGATCTCAGTAAGGCCTGTGATGGAAACTGTTTTATTTCATGTGTATGATACTGTTCTGGTACATGAGTTGGCCATAAATAGTAAGAAGATAGTGAATGTTATGATATAAATTAGTATGTTTAGAATTTCTGTGGTTGGATTATACATTATAATAGCTGCTATTCATCCTATATGGGCAACTGATGAATGAGCAGGCTATAATTTTTGTAGTTGAGCTTGGTTGAGTCCCCCTCAGCCTCCAATTATGATTCATAATATAGCTATGATTAATAGTATGTTTAGGGTGATGGATGGTGAGATTTGTTATAAAACTGATAGGGGTGCAAGTATGTTGCATTAATAGCATCAAGCCTGCTGTTCATGGAATGCCTTGTTACTTCAGGCACTCAGGAGTGAAATGGAAAGTCCTAATTTTGTGACAAGGGCTATTGTTATGATGGTGGATGCTTTGGATTAATTAAAGATTTTTGTAGTGTTCATTGCATTACAATGAGTAGTCAGTCTACTCACTGACCAGAGTATGCTGGATTAATAATAATTGCCATTATAGTAGTATTGATGCAGTGGGTTGTTTTAGAAAATATTTATTGGATGTTTCTATAGCTTATGGGTTAAATTTGTTTTAGAATGGGAATAACATTAACCAGTGTGAGCTTATTATTACAACTGTGGTTCCTGAGATGGTCAACAGAGTGACAGTGAAAACAATAGGGTTTATTAGATACTGAAAGGATGGAAACCAACATACTTGGGCTCTGGGCCTGATAGCTTAGTCAGTGGACCTTACTGTAAAATGTGCTCTCATGTGATAGCATGAAGAATGTAAAATTCTTAAGGGTAGGTTCAATTCCTATGATTCTAGGAATCAGAGGGTTTAAACCTCTATTATTTTCTCTAGCAAAGTAACTCTTTGTCAGACACATTTCTTATGTTTGTGGTGGGATGCCTGGTGACAGGCAGAGAAAACTCTCATGTACATAGGGCTGGTATTAGTGGTAAAAAAAAATTTCATAAACGATGTATAAGTTGATCATATCAAAATGGTGTGTAGGATATTTGAACTCATAGAAAGGAGACTGTTAGGAGGAGTGGTTTTCTGGTTTTTTTTAATTTTTATTTTGTGTTAGCATATAATTGGCTTACGGTATCGTGTTAGTTTCAGATGAACAACAAAGTGATTCAGTTATACATATACCTGTTTTTTTCAGATTCTTTTCCCATGTACATTATTACAGAATATTGAGTGGAGGTACCTGTGCTATACAGTAGGTCCCTGCTGGCTCTCTCTGTTATATAATGTAGTGGGTATATGTTAATCTCAAACTCCTAATTTGTTCCTCCCCTCCATTTGTGCCTTTGGTAACCATAAGCTTATGTTCTATGTCTGTTTCTGTTTTGTAAATAAATGTGTATCACTATTCTTAGATCCCGCATATAAGTGACATCATACATCTTTGTCTTCCTCTGACTTCACTTCGTATGATACTCTCTAGGTCCACCCATGTTGATGCGAATGGCACTATTCCGTCCTCCTTCATGCCGGATATCCCGCTGTACGTGTTCGCCACATCTTCTTTGTCCATTCATCCATCAGTGGACCTTTAGTTTGCTTCCACGTCTTGGCTGTTGTAAAAGGTGCTGCAGTGAACATTGGAGTACATGTGTCTTTTCAAATTATGGTTTTTCTGGCTATATTCTAAGGAGTGGGATTGCTGAATCATATGGTGTCTCTGTTTACAGTTTTTTAAGGAACCTCTATACTATTCTCCATAGGAGAAGGCAATGGCACCCCACTCCAGTACTCTTGCCTGGAAAATCCCATGGACGGAGGAGCCTGGTGTGCTGCAGTCCATGGGGTTGCTGAGAGTTGGACACAACTCAGTGACTTCACTTTCACTTTTCACTTTCATGCATTGGAGAAGGCAATGGCACCCCACTCCAGTACTCTTGCCTGGAAAATCCCATGGACGGAGGAGCCTGGTGTGCTGCAGTCCATGGGGTTGCTGAGAGTTGGACACAACTCAGTGACTTCACTTTCACTTTTCGCTTTCATGCATTGGAGAAGGAAATGGCAACCCACTCCAGTGTTCTCGCCTGGAGAATCCCAGGGACGGGGGAGCCTGGTGGGCTGCTATCTATGGGGCTGCACAGAGTTGGACACGACTGAAGCGACTTAGCAGCAGCATACTGTTCTCCATAGTAGCTGTACCAATATACATTCCTACCAACAGTGTAGGAGGGTTTCCTTTTCTCCACACCCTCTCAGGCATTTATTGTTTGTAGATGTTTTAATGATGGCCATTCTGACCGGTGTTAGCTGATACTTCGTTATAGTTTTGATTTGCATTTCTCTAATAATCAGCAGTGCTGAGCATTTTTTCATGCATCTGTTGGCCACTTAAATAGACATGCAGGAGACATTCTTTGGAGAAATGTCTATTTAGATCTTATGTCCATTTTTTGATTGGGTTGTTTGTTTTTTTTAAATATTGATCTACATGAGCTGTTTGTATATTTTGGAGATTAATCCTTTGTCAGTACAATCGTTTGCAAATATTCTCTCCCATTCTGTGGGCTGTCTTTTCATTTTGTTTATGGTTTCCTCTGCTGTGCAAGAGCTTTTAAGTTTATTGTCAAAATGACTATACTACCCAAGGCAATCTACAGATTCAGTGCCATCCCTATCAAATTACCAATGGCATTTTTTGCAACTCTACAACAAAACAATCTTAAAATCTGTATGAAAATATAAACCCCAGATCATGAAAGCAATCTTGAGGGGAAAAAAAAGTGGGGGACGGAGATGCAGGAATCAAGCTTGACTTCAGACTGTACTATAAGCTATAGTAATCACAACAGGAGTGTCTTAATGATATTAACTGTATGTAATTCTGGCATGTAGGGATTGTGAAACACTCCTAAAAACAGGATGGTCGTGAAAACACTTATGATGATATTGACATCTTCTGCCTGAAAGACTAGAGAGAATGGGCCTGTTATATTTTCTATGCTGAAGCTGGATACATGTTTTGATTCTCCTTCAGTTAAATAGGGCTCAATTGGTTTCTGATAGAATAGAAATAAAACAGTTTCTGGCTGGGGGTCAGGATGTGAAAAATAGTCTTAAGTGTTCTTGTGTAATCATTATTGTTAAGTGTAAATGATCAATTTATCAGTAGGAATAATAAGAACATAATTGCTAATGTTACTTCATATGAGAAGTAACTGCTGCCCATAAAGCTCCAATTAATATCTATTTTGAACATGAACTCATCCAGAGGAGAGGATGGAATAAATAGCTAGATTTGATATAGCAAGTATAAACAGTAGACACAAGTTTATATTAATTATTAGATAAGGTATGTGAAGAGGAATTCATGTGACATCCAGGGTTAAGGCTAGCATTAGTGAAATAATAAACATAAATTGATGAGATTGATGATTGTAGAGGTTCCTTAATAAATAATTTAACTACATCAGATTGTAAAGTAATTAACCTCCAATTAAGATAAATAAATTTATATTTAAAAAAATAACTGCATCAGCAATGGGCTATAATAATTTACAGGGGCTGATGATGTTTGGCCCTTTCTGGATTTGTACATAGTATAGGATTTTTCGTTCAGTTAATGTGAGGAATGCTACAGTGAGTGAAATGAGGTAATTAGTGAAAGAACTTTTGATTATAAACATATTCTTAGGAAGAGGACTTGAATCACTGTGGATAAAGGTTTATTTAAGCTTTATGCAATTGCCATGCTCTGCCACCTCATCAAACCCTGTTCTATAGTATATGAATAAATTAACTGAATGAAGATTATATAATCATTTAGTTTGATGACATTTTGTAAAATAGGCCTTATTTCACTTGTCCTTTCATTTTGGGAGAAATCTATAATAGAAACCAACTGAGATTACTCCAGTCTGAACTGAGATCACATAGGACTTTAATTGTTGAACAAACAAACCATTAACAGCAGTTATACCACTGGGATGTCCTGATCCAGCATCAACTTCAGAAACCCTATTATCAATGTGAACTCTAGAACAGGGTTCTGCTTTTATCCTTAAGATAGCTTGTTCTGTTGGTCAGTGTTCTAGATCAATAGGTGATAAAGCATTTTGATTAGCTGGTCTAAGTTTCAGTCACTCAGAGGTTTTTTTATTCTTCAAGGTCACCCCCACCAAAATCATAAATCCATTAAAAGCTATGTCATCCCTTAAAATTCAGTCATTATTTTTCTTTGGGAGGATTAATTAACTAAAGCTCCATAGGGTCTTCATATCTTACATTATTCCCACCTCTTCAGCAGAAGATCAGTTTCACTGATTAAAAGAGACAAAACCCTCATGTGACCTATCATATAAGTCCTTATTCAAAAAAACAAAAAAAGACAGGGCTATATATGCACACTTAGGATAACCTGTTAAACAGATGTCACTGGGCAGGCAGTGCCTCTAACACTAGAAAAGCGCTACAAGGTTTTAATCAACAGGCAGGGTTTGTGATTGCCTACTTCCTTTTACTTTTTTTAATCTCCCCTTAAATGTGCACCTGTGTTGGGTTAACAATTGTTTAAATAGGTAGGTCTTCATTTAAGGTTCAGTCCAGTCACTCAGTCGTGTCTAACTTTTTGACCCCATGGACTGCAGCACATCAGGCTTCCTTGTCCGTTACCAACTCCTGGAGCTTGCTCAAACTCATGTCCATCAAATCGGTGATGCCATCCAACCATCTCATCCTCTGCCGTCCCCTTCTTTCCCTGCCTTCGATCTTTCCCAGCATCAGGGTCTTTTCCATTGAGTCAGTTCTTCACATCAGGTGGCCAAAGTATTGGAGTTTCATCATTAGTCCTTCCAGTGAATATTCAGGACTGATTTCCTTCAGGATTGACTGGTTTGATCTCCTTGCAGTCCAAGGGACTCTCATTTAAGTTTATTTTAATGTTAACTATTAGTACGTTATCCATTCTGATATAAGCTTATGCAAGGAGAAATATTTCTTGTTACTTGTATTGACAGTATTATTGTACTATTACTTGCAAGATTAGTCCAGTATTACATTAGGAGTTGGTTTGTTTACCATGAGTATTAAGATGAATGCGTGGTTGATCTTGAATGCTTTGTTAATTGGTGGCTGCATTTAAACCAACTATGGTATTGTTGGGGCTTTCCTAGTGGCTCAGGCGGTAAAGAATCTGCCTGCAGATTCAATCGAGACCTGGATTCGATCCCTGGGTTGGGAAGATCCCCTGGAGAAGGGAATGGATACCCAGGCCAGTATTCTTGCCTGGAGAATTCCATGGAGAGAAGAGCCTAAGTGGGCTAGAGTCCATGGACTCGCAAAGAGTTGGACACAACTGAGTCACACACACACACATACACACACACACAGTATTATTGGTGCTTACTATCTAGGGAAATTTGTACCCTAGGGAAATTTGTAACTAAAAGCTGTTCCTTTTTGGCATAATATTCACAATTATGTTAAAAATTATGTTTTTAAAGTTATATTTAAAGTTGAACTGAAATTCTTTTCTGGACCACCAGCTATCACCAGGCTTTTTTGGTGTGTCACTTCTGCTCATAAATCTTCTATTTTGCCATATAGATGAGCTTGTTCTTATTAACTGTTCATAAATAGCTCATCTGATTTCAGGTTATTTAACTTAAGTTCTCTATGTTAAGATTTTCCAGTTAAATCTTTATGCAAAAGGTAAAAGAGGTTGTTTTTTGGTGCTTCTAATGATTCTTGCATCTTTCCCTTATGGTACCTTATCTAGCCCCTGATTTAAATTTTTTCCTATACTTCACTGTTTTTAATTTTTATGAAAACATAGTTGATTTACAATGTCATGTTAGTTTCAGTGTACAGCAAAGTGATTCAGTTTCATATATAAATATATATTTTAACATTCTCTTCCATTATAGCTTATTGAGTATAGTTCCCTGTGCTATATGGTAGGTACTTATGGTTGTCTACTTTATATATAGTAGCGTGCCTATTTTAATACCAACTCTTGATTTATCCTTCTGTCCCTCCACATTGTTAACTATAAATTTGTTTTCTGTGTCTTGAGTTTAGTTCTGTTTCATAAATAAGTTCATTTGTATCATCTTTTTTAGATTCCACATATAAATGACAGCATATGACATCACTGTCTTTGTCTGGCTTACCTAACTTAATATGATAATCTGTAGGTCCATCTATATTGCTGCAGATGGCGCGTTTCATTCTTTTTTACGGCTGAGTAGTATTTCATTGCATACATCTACCACCTCTGCTTTATCCATTCATCTGTCAATGGACATCTAGATTGCTTTCATGTCTCAGCTATTGTAAAGAGTGCTGCTGTGAACACTGGCGTGCATATATCATTATGAGTGTGTGGGATTCCATTATATCATGAGTGCACCCCTCCTGCCATCGTGATTTCTTGTCTTTGTCTGTAGAATATGTTTTTTGGTAGGTTCCAGTCTCTTTTACTGAAGGCTGTTTAGCAGCTAGTTGTGATTTTGGTGTTCTTGTGGGAGGAGGTAAGCTCAAGGTCTTCTATCCCACCATCTTATCATCTCTCCTCTCCCCTATACTTCAGATGTTGAATGAATGTTTTGTTTAATTTACTTGTGATAGTTCAGCTTGGTGGGTTAGTTTTAGTACAAAGTGTTCACGCAGTATGAAATCCCCTGGTATAAACTTTTTCCGTTTCTTTAAACTACACTTTGATTCATCCAAGCACTTTCTGGTATGCTTACCTTGTTATGACTTACCTCCTTTCATGTTTGAATATTTGTAGCAACTGGAACCCAATGTGAATTGGGTTATATAATGTGTTATGTAATATTAATGTGCTGATGTATGTGATCATGCACATGGAGCAGATGATATATGAGATGTATAATCATGAGCTAATTATGTATGCTAAAGCATATGTATGTACTTACATATGTGGGAGGCACATAATGCCCATGGTACACAGTATTGTTAGTTTTTATGATATCATCGGAGAAGGCAATGGCGACCCACTCTAGTACTCTTGCCTGGAAAATCTCATGGGCAGAGGAGCCTGGTAGGCTGCAGTCCATGGGGTCGCTAAGAGTCAGACACAACTGAGCGACTTCACTTTCACTCTTCACTTTCATGCATTGGAGAAGGACATGGCAACCCATTCCAGTGTTCTTGCCTGGAGAATCCCAGGGACAGGGGAGCCTGGTGGGCTGCCATCTATGGGGTCGCACAGAGTCGGACATGACTGAAGTGACTTAGCAGCATGATATCATTTTTTAATACTTACAATCAACTGTGTCTACTTCAGGTCAACTGAATTAAAACCTCTGGCAACCTGGAAAACTGCACTGTCTACAAGCCCTTCCCACCCCCAGGATTCTGATGTCCTCTTAGTTTTGACAGCCTCTGTCCTAGAGGCAAGGGCTTCCAGGTGGCTCAGTGGTAAAAAATGTGCCTGCCAATGCAGGAGACCTGGGTTTGATCCCTGGGTAGGAAAGATCCCCTGGAGAAGGAAATGGCAACCCCCTGTAGTAGTCTCGCCTGAAGAATCCCATGGACAGAGGAGCCTGTCAGGCTGCTGCCCACAGGGTTGCAAAAGAGTCAGACACAACTGAGCACGCACACATGTCCTAGAGGCAAAGGATGTGGCCCAAGGATGTCTCCCTAGAGAGACGATAAGCCTTGAGGGAGGGCAGAGGGGAAGGGACCACCACGGCCTGGTTCCACAGGCGCTCTCCCAGTACTGCAGGAAGTCCCTGAGAGATCGGCCCAGAGAACCTTTCGCAAACTTACCCAGCCTCCCTCTTCAGGCAAGTCTGACACTGACCTTTACCAAATGCTGGAACTATTGATGAGCATTTGTACCGCCCAAATTCAGGCACTTGAAGCTGAGGGTCTGAATGTATAGAAAATTAACTTACCTTATCATAAATTAGAAAGATCTTGTAAACAGAATGTCCTAGGCCTAACTCTACCCATTCTGCTTGTTATTGTTGTGGGGTGGTGGGAGGGGGAGATGCTACTTGGGAAAAAGGAAAAGTGTCAGTGCATGAACTGTGACTTAACATTTCAGAGGTCTGAACTCTTGCACCCTCCAACAGAGAAGTTTGTCGGAGTGTCTTGGCATCTGTGCGTGAACAGGCAGCATCAACTTTCACTAGATCTTTCACGGATGCACAACTAAATTCCTGCAAACCATGAGGTAATAGCCTAAGAAGTCATTTTTTAAACTCAAATTCAGTTCTCTACTTATCCTCCAATCTTCTCACTGGTTAAATTTCTCCAGTCCTTGCCATCCTAGCTGACCTTCAGCCCCACCTGATGTCAAACCTGGGCAGAAAGCAATTTGGTCAAAAGTATTTCTCTTTCTTCTTTCTTTGTTAGAGGAATATAAAGGCTCAGCTTCTAAAATGTTCCCCAAGTTGAAAAATGTGATATATAAAGTCAGTACCTAGGGAAATGAAACTTACCTTAGTGTAGATTTAGCCATTTTCTACAATTTGAGGGAAAGGCAAAAAAACTTTAAAATATATATATATATTGAATTTCATACAATTTTTTTTATCATATTGTAAAGTGAAAAGCCACATTCCATTTACATAAGGAACTGTGATGGGCTTCTGGGTCCCCTGGAACCAGGAGCCAAATTGCCAAGAACAGAGCAGAGTGATCCCTGGGCTGCATAGATGTTTCCTGGGAAAAGAAAACTGAGAAACTGTTTCAGGGCAAACCACTGCACGGCATTAAAAAAAAATGCAGGCACTTTCCTTCCCTTGGAAAACTGTCTTACAGGTTGCCAAGGGATCTAAGATGGTGATGTTTGGATTTTCTTTTTCCAAATAAGTGTTGATCATTTAGGGATGGGAACATGACTGCGGCAGGATTTTTTTGGCCTCCTCGCTTCTCTGGGACCAGGCTTCTAGGGCTTCACAAATTGAGCTGATTCAACTATTTGCCAGGTGCTAGAACCTCCACTCAGGGACAAAGAGCATCTCTCTCACCTCTGGAGCCACACTCTGTTGGCATGGGCTGGCGGCTTTGAGAAATGAACTCCTGCTGGGCACACGTGCTGGTTTCCATGGCAACAGCCATCCAGGCTTGCGCCAAGGTTATTGGACTTAGTGAGTCCCTGCAGAGACTAAAGACAACCTGTCTGGTGCCTTCCTAGGAATGATTTTTTTTTTTAATCTTCCCCAACCTGGCTGCTGATAGTCACTGACAACTTGGTGCAACATCCATGCTCTGCATCCCAAATACATCCCACAAATTCCAGCTTCTATCAGGCTGTTTTTCTGCCTCCAAACAGGACGACACCACAGTGTAGCAGGTTGCAAAGATAGCATTTTTTTCTTAAACTCAGCTTTATTGCAACAGAAGGTTACTTATATCCCTTATTAACTACAACTTACTGAGTACCCCTGATCTACCAAGCACTGTCCTATGCACTCAACATACATAATCTCATTGTTCAGAACGTCCCACAAAATCAGTGTTACGATCCCTTTTTCATATTGTTTAGCCTGCAAGTGGTTTTTGGGGGGTTTTTTGCAATTTTTTTTCTTGTAGTTGATTTCTGATTTCAGGACACTGTGGTTGGAAAAGATGGTTGATTTCAATTTTCTTAAATTTACTAAGGCACACTTTGTGTTCCAGCATGGGCTCTATCCTCAAGAATGTTCCATGTGCACTTAAAAAGAATGTGTGTTCTGCTGCTTTGGGATGGAATGCTCTATAAATATTGATTAAGTCTGTTCAGCAGTAAGTTGTGTCTTTGGTGTGCTCACGAGAGGAGGTGAATTTAAGGTCCTTCCCTTCCACCATCTCCACCAAACAGCCTCAGTTCTGCTGCTGGGGCTGGAAAAGGTGTATTTCAAGTTTCCTGAGGGTCGCCCTCAGAGGTACTCACACAGCTTGTTTTTCTGTTTGGTTTATCTCCAGCGACAGTGAATACAGGCAGCCTCTGCTTCTTTTTAGTTTGGCCCCAAAGGCAGTGTTCTACAGAGTAAAACAGTGGTCTTGAAAATAGTAACAGTTCTAAGATGGATTTTTTGTTTGTTTGTTTGTGCCTCATCGAATTCCACTCCCTTGCAGGGGGCTGCACGCAGAGGCCCCACGCCTGGCTCTTTAGACCAGAGTTCCTAGTGTGAAACCACACTTTCTATTTCATAGATGATGAAATTGGGGGCCAGAGAAGCCAAGTAGCACCTCTGATGTTCTGCAGTTACAGGTGATGGATTCTAGATGGGAGCCCAGCTCTTCTTGTTTTCACCAAATCCATCCTATGTTTCCATCACTCTGCTCCTACCTTGACAAGTTACCTTTATCATTCTCCTCAGAAGACTTAGTAACTTAAGGGTCTTATATGGTTTCTAAGCTTCTCTGTGCTTTTAACCATCTTCTGTCCTTTGAACAGTTCTTTCTCTACCATCCTTTCCTGAATCACCTTAACTTTTCCACCTTTCTCAGTAGAGCCCTAAATGGGAAAAACTGTCCTAACAAGACTAATAAAAGTTTTCCAACTTGTACCTTTTAATGCCACGACCTGCCAAGATCATGGCCTTTGAGATGTCTCACTCAGGTTTTGGGGGGCTATGTTTTTTTGACAATTATCTTCTGGGTTTCAACCTTCTGAAGAAAGCAATAGTGGGGAAGAGCTGAGGAAAGATGGGCAAAAGAACAGAGATAAATTGCCTGGAAAAATTAAACAATCTGATATATCAACATGTAGTAGAAATAATAGGAGAGCATCTAATTATTCTAGACTAATAGATGAAGAATGCTCACTGAATATCATAATTCAGTGCTCATGTATTCTTTGGATAAAGGCTGGCATCTTTACCCACTTGCAAAATTTTGCCAAGTGCCAGTTTCCCCAGCCAATGATCACAGGAAACAGGCTGCCCCCTAAATTTCACATCTGCAAACCTGATTGTTGCATTTTTTAAGCATTAATGTAGAAAAAGGCTGAGAATATTGCAGCCATCTCTCCCAGTACAGTTGTTTAGTGACAGCGCTGGATCTGCTTTCGGGATTTCTTCGTTTCTGTAGTTTACCTTTCTCTAGGCAGCGGGTTTATTCGTTGCCCCTTCCTCTTTTTATCGGAGAAGGCAATGGCACCCCACTCCAGTGCTCTTGCCTGGAAAATCCCATGGATGGAGGAGTCTGGTGGGCTGCAGTCCATGGGGTCGCTAGGAGTCAGACACGACTGAGCGACTTCACTTTCCCATTTCACTTTCATGCATTGGAGAAGGAAATGGCAACCCACTCCAGTGTTCTTGCCTGGAGAATCCCAGGGACAGGGAAGCCTGGTGGGCTGCCGTCTATGGAGTCACACAGAGTCAGACACAATTGAAATGACTTAGCAGCAGCCTCTTTTTATTGGGCTTTCTGGGCTTTGCTTTTCACTAACACATTGGCCTCCATTTACTGGCTTCAGCAAAGGTGGTCATCCAAGCTCCTCAGAGAATCACAGTACTCCTAGAGGTAAAATCAGGAACAGAGAAATTATCCAGTAGCTTGGGGACACTCAAGTTCTTTCTGTAAAAGTCCAACTTTTCAATCCAGGAAATGAGGAATGACACCAAATTAGCAATGATTTCGTCCTTGTCAGAATCCTTCAACTTTTTTTAAGCAGAAAGTTCAGATTCGTTACTCTACTTTCCAACACAAGGTATTCTGATTCCATCCTGTCTTCCCCACTCTTCTCTTCAAATGAAACAAGTGCTTTGCTCTGATCTCAGGACAATGAATATTTATTGAACCACTGCTGTGTGCCAGGCACTAGGTGAAAAGTCATTTGCATGGATTATCTGGAACCACTCCCAGCTACAGAAGAGAAAACTTAGGCATAGAGAGCTTGGCCCAGGATCATGCAGCCTCCTATATGTAAAGTCAGATTCTGAGCCCTGGCGGGTTTGACCCCAGTTCAGTTCAGTTCAGTTCAGTCACTCAGTCATGTCCAGCTCTTTGCGACACCATGAACTGCAGCACGCCAGGCCTCCCTGTCCATCATCAACTCCCAGAGTCTACCCAAACCCATGCCCACTGAGTTGGTGATGCCATCCAACCATCTCATCTCTGTTGTCCCCTTCTCCTCCCACTTTCAATCATTCCCAGTATCAGGGTCTTTTCAAATGAGTCAGCTCTTTGCATTAGGTGGCCAAAGTATTGGAGTTTCAGCTTCAACATCAGTCCTTCCAATGAACACCCAGGTCTGATCTCCTTTAGGATGGACTGATTGGATCTCCTTGAAGTCCAAGGGACTCTCAAGAGTCTTCTCCAACACCACAGTTCAAAAGCATCAATTCTTCACCCCAGAGGCTGAGCTATTTACTGACATCACCCTGTCTGTCAAGCCACCCAGGACAAGCTGAGCTTTCCTCTCCAGCCACCCAATATCTGACCTTCAAAGCTCGGCCAAAACCCCGCTCTTTCATGACGTCTTCTTTAACCACTACAAGGTGACGGCAAATTCTCTCTTTGGATCTCCTCAACCATTTACTGTCTCCACATTGGTTCTGGCAGTGACTCTCTGCTACCTCCTGCTCTGGGACAGCGGAGGACAGAGGAAAGAAGTGCTTCTGAATCGCACAGACTTGGGCTGCAAACCACCTTGGGTACTTTCTGGCTGTATGGCTGTCCATTCATTCACCACCAAGTATTCATTCACCCCCTAACATGTGGTGCATTCTGAGGCTGCAGTGGTGAGCACAACACAGACCAACCCCTGTCAATTTAGGACTTTTCTGGATCTTAAACAAGAGACCTGGTCTCTTTAAGTTTCAGTTCCTTATCTCTAGAATGGGAATAATAATACTGATCTTATGTGCTCAGCTCAGAACAGCCAAGAAGTATCACAGTACTCTGTAGAGTGCTTAGCACACCATACACGCTCAACAAATGGTAGCTGCTGTAATAACTACCACTGTGAGTATTTAGTTCTCTTAGCGTCAGCCTTATTTCACAGTGGTGACTATGACTCACCACTCCCTCCCTCCTTCTCTCTGTCTCCTTACTTCCAAACGACAAGCCAGGATTTGGTGAACAGAAACAGGTATTCATGGACATAGCTATAGTAACCAAGAGTCGACTGCAGCCCATGGGACTGCCCTTCCTTATAAGTAATGCTGGCCCCAAACCTAAAATCTTGGGGCTGATCCAACCTGATTAGCATTTTGTATCAGCTTCTGCTGGGCAGTAAGAACTCCCCAAGTCATCTCCTGATTGGCATTGTTCAGAACGTTCTGCTTTAAAGGCAGATGGCCCTCCAAGCCCCAAGCATTTATCGTTTAATTCACTCATTAACTCTGGGCCCGTCACAGCCAGCCTTCTGTGATACAGAAGTTCCTTGCACCCACAGCTAAACAGCTTAGAGGTACGAACACAGCTGTCCGGGCCACTGGTTTAGCCTCCAGAGTAACACTGTTCCTCTCGGGAAGTGGCCATGCCCATGCTCCCCACAGGGCTGGCCATCTCGCAGCACATATGAGTAAGGAAGCAGGGTGAGAGAGAGGGGATTCATCTCAAACTTGTTTCCAACACCAGCCAACATGCTTTTCTGGTTGTAACTCATTTTCATTTGCCCAGTTATAGTGTAAAAATCAAACACAAACCCGGACTTAACCTAGTTCTTCACCTGCTCAATTGCTCACAACTCCCTGGAGGAGATCCCAGTTCCTTTGCAGGCTTTGCCTTTTCTCTTCTGCTTCCTGCCTTCCCTTCCAGAATTGTTTCTTGCCAGCTCCCAACTCTCACACTCTGCACTCCCATCACTTCAAACCTCTGGCTGCCTCCATAATACACTCTGCTGCTTCCCTCCCCATGCCTTCGTCACTCTTTTCCCTCCCTCATTCTTTCCCTTGCTCACCTGGTGAATTCCCTCTCGGTTCAGGCTAACTTCATTTATGAAGTTAATTCCCATGTTCACCCAGGTGGAACTGACCATTCCCCCTCCTTGGTCCTGTCACTTTTTAGTGGTTCCTGCCATCCTGCAGGACTTTAACAGGAGATGTGGGAGAGGGTGCCCCCAAATATATCAGATGTCAGCCATGTCCCACACCGTGGGCACTTTGTGTAAACTCACTCTGACGTTCGCATAGTCCTTCCTCCATTAGATTATACAAAGATGAAGACATGTGTTACTTCTTTTTTATCACAGCATCCCTGACGCCTAGTATTTTGCAGGTGCCCCCCCTCCCAGGATGTTTATATGCTTAAATTCAGCTTGCACAATAGTTGAAAAATGAATGATCAGTGTCTACTATGGAAGTGTCCAAGTAGTTAAGATTTCATGCAGCAAGACCAGCAACAGAGCAGTTCTTACACCGCCATCATTAGACTGAGCCCAAGAGACCCCCATTTAAGGTTAGCTCTAAGGGCTGGAAACAGCAAAAGAGAGTAGGAAAAAGAAAAAGCTCTCACTTACTGAAGTAAACAAACATCAACTGCAAAAAGAATGCAAGAGATAAGACAATATTAAGATTATAGTGATATCCTGGAGAATTCCATCCAGGCAACCTTGCTGCGTGCTCTCCTAGCTGGATGGGTAGAGGTATAATTTATATGCTCAGACTTCATCATCCTGATTTTTTTCTAAAGGTGATAAGTTGTTTTAATCAACCTGACTTATTCTTTTTTCCCCTTGTCTGATACAGTTGTACGCTAGAAGGCCATTTCCTGTAGTTCCTCCTTCTGTTTGGCTGATATATTATGCTCTCTTCCAAATTTTTCTCCTGAGAACATCCCTCTTTTATTACTTTTCTTCTCAGTTCTTATAATGAAAGTTTGCAAAGCATGACTACTGTGTTTATTTCTGATCTGAAAGGGAGATGGTACAAAACAGAAAGAATACGGGTACAGCCAGAATGATTTTAGAGTAAAATATTGTGTTCTTAGCAGATAAACATCGTCATGCAAATTTTAGAAGCCAGTGGTCACTGTTATTAGGGTACAGGTCTCTCAGTCGTGAGAAGCCCTTGCTGCTGCTGCAGCTGCTGCTAAGTCACGTCAGTCGTGTCCGACTCCTAGCAACCCCATAAACGGCAGCCCACCAGGCTCCTCCGTCCATGGGATTTGCCAGGCAAGAGTACTGGAGTGGGTTGCCATTGCCTTCTCCGTGAGAAGCCCTTGAAGAGAAACAAAATGAAACCAGGAGGCAACTTGCCCCTCCTCGCTCAGATGATTTGTCTTCTCCTCCGGATGCTTTCTAAATTACTGTCTTTTTTAAAAAATGAAGACTGTACCCATGTTTATGTTTGGCACTGAGCCAGCTATGCTGTCAGCACACAATAAGGTGTTATCTCGATTAATAGGAAAAATAATCATGCAACATGACAAATTCTCAATCAGTTTTTCCTAATTTTATCAGCTCCTTTTGCACCTTCCCTGAAGTTGCAAGTGAGAAAAAGAATTCATTTGTACACACATCCACTCTGTGCCTCAACCATCCCACTTCCTTTATGTGCCAGGTGAATCTCCCAGGGGTGCAAGTTACCAGGAGGAGATACTGCAATCCTGAAGCTCTATTCAGAACACGTCTCTAGCTCTGCAGCAGGTCCTTGACCAAGTCACCCAGTGCTGCAAGGTGGTTCTGCTTCCTTGCCTGCAAACATTGGGGCCTCCACCCCTGCTTTATCTGCCCTTTCAGATGGCACTGGCTTGGGGCCAATCACACTGACCAGCAAAACGATGCTGCCCTGCATGATCTCCTACAGGGTTTCTCGTACTTGACTTCTCTCTTGTAGGGAATGGTTTTAAAATAATGCTGGTCATATTTGCTCATTGAATGATCAAACTGAACTGCATTTGCTCCTCTATGGTTAATATATTATTCATTCCTAAAGGCTCAGCCCAACAGTCATCTCTTCTCAACTCTTCTCATGGGACCACCTTGGATTACACACACAGACAGATGCATTCTGTGCCCTCAACAGCCCAATGTTTAGACCTCGACTTAATACTTGCTTTTTGTCGGTTTCCCTCTTGAGGGCAGAGACCACGTCTTACTTATTTTGGGGTACTTTGCAGCAGTTTCACCTAATGAGAACATATAACAACCCTCAAGGAGAAGTGGTTACAAGGGTTTAAACAGCAATCAAACTGTCGAAGCCAAAAATGTGATGTACGTGAAGTGTCCAACTAGGACACCAGTTGTCCTGTCCAGCTAGGCAGTGAGGTGATGCCATTCAAGGGGACCTATGGAACGGGAGCCAGAAAGCACAGCATAAGACCACAGAGGACTAGAAGACACAGGAGGCGAATTGGTACTTGCTTTGGTTCCCCAATTCTCTGGCTCTTAAAGCAAAATGATGCACTGATGTCTAGGGCTCATGTACAGTGATAGACTTGGAGGCTGGCCAATGGCCCATGACCATCCTCAAGAGAGGATGGAAAGATACCACAGCAAGATGGAGACAAGAAAACCAAAGCAGAGGTGAGGGTCGCCAGAGTCAAGAAACAAGGAAATTACTTAAAGCAGGTAACAATCTTTAAACACCATGGAGATCCTAGTAAACCTGTTCATGTTTGTAGTACTGGACACGTAATAGTTTTTATGGGTTTGCATGGCCCATAAGTTCTAGTGACAATGACTACAATTATCAGTAGATCAATTAGGACTTGTTTAATTGTAAGGGATGGAAAATCCAACTCAAACGGCTCTAAGTTTTTTTTTTAAAGACTATTGTTCATGTAAAGGGTTTTAGACCTAAAATTTCAGATACAGCCAGATCCAGATCCAGCTGCTCAATGAAGTCATCAGAAATCTGTTTGCTTCCCTCTATTAGCTTTCTTCAAGTGGAGGCAAGGATAGCCATCAAGAGCACCAGGCTTAAGTTCGTAGAGGGAAGTTCATAGTGATACAGGCTTTCCTCAAAAACTAAGAAAAACCTCAGATAAACAACCAAACCTACCACCGAAAAGAACTAGAAAAAGAAGAACAAACAAAACCCAAAGTCAGCAGAAGGAAGGAAATAATAAAGATCAGAGAGGAAATAAAATAGAGATTTAAAAAGCAATAGGAAAAAATCAATAAACCAAGAGCTTGTGCTTTGAAAGGGTAAACAAGAAGAAAACAAAGAGGACCTAACTAAACAATATAAGAAGTGAAAGAGGAGAAATAACCACCAGTACCACAGAAATACCAAAAACCATACAAAAAGAATAACAATTACATGCCAACAAATTGGAAAACTTAGAAGAAATGGACAAGTTTCTAGAAACATAGAGCCCACCAAAACTGAATCAAGGAGAAATAGATAATTTGAACAGACTGATCACTAGAAGTGAAATAGAATCTGTAATTTAAAAAAACAAAAACCTGCCTGCAAGCAGAAGTCCCGGACCAGACAGCTTCACTGGGGAATTCTACCAAACATACATCAAGTCCAAGTCATCCCGGGCTCACAAGAATGGTTCAACATGCACAGATCAATCAATATGAATCAGCGCATCAACCAAAGACAAAGACCACACGATCATCCCAGTAGATGCAGGAAAAAGCATTGATAAAACACAGCATCCATTCACGAGAAAAACTCTTATGAAAGTGGGTGTAAAGGGAACATCTCAATAAAATAAAAGGTATTTATGACAAATTTTATGGAGGAAAATTCATCAGCGTGTAGCAAAATCATATACGCATCTATCCTTTCACCTCACAATTACATTTTGAGGAATCATTACTATTAAAAATACAAAATGATGGCATACAGAGATATCTAGTGGGGCATTTTTGGTCATGACAAGATTAGAAACAAGATCAGTTCAGTTCAGTCGCTCAGTCATGTCCGACTCTTTATGACCCCATGAATCGCAGCACACCAGACCTCCCTGTCTATCACTAACTCCCAGAGTTCACTCAAACTCACGTCCATCGAGTCCATGATGCCATCCAGCCATCTCATCCTCTGTCGTCCCCTTCTCCTCCTGCCCCCAATCCCTCCCAGCGTCAGAGTCTTTCCCAGTGAGTCAACTCTTCACATGAGGTGGCCAAAGTACTGGAGTTTCAGCTTTAGCATCATTCCTTCCAAAGAAATCCCAGGGCTGATCTCCTTTAGAATGGACTGGTTGGATCTCCTTGCAGTCCAAGGGACTCTCAAGAGTCTTCTCCAACACCACAGTTCAAAAGCATCAATTCTTCAGCACTCAGCTTTCTTCACAGTCCAACTCTCACATCCATACATGACCACTGGAAAAACCATAACCTTGACTAGACAGATGATGCTGTGAAAGGGCTGCACTCAATATGCCAGCAAATTTGGAAAACTCAGCAGTGGCCACAGGACTGGAAAAGGTCTGTTTTCATTCCAATCCCATAGAAAAGCGATGCCAAAGAATGCTCAAACTACCACACAATTGCACTCATCTCACATGCTAGTAAAGTAATGCTCAACATTCTCCAAGCCAGGCTTCAGCAATACGTGAACCGTGAACTTCCAGATGTTCAAGCTGGTTTTAGAAAAGGCAGAGGAACCAGAGATTAAATTGCCAACATCCGCTGGATCATGAGCAAGAGAGTTCCAGAAAAACATGTATTTCTGCTTTATTGACAATGCCAAAACCTTTGACTGTGTAGATCACAATAAACTGTGGAAAATTCTAAAAGAGATGGGAATGCCAGACCACCTGACCTGCCTCTGAGAAACCTATATGCAGGTCAGGAAGCAACAGTTAGAACTGGACATGGAACAACAGACCGGTTCCAAATAGGAAAAGGAGTACGTCAAGGCTGTATATTGTCACCCTGCTTATTTAACTTGGATACATCATGAGAAACGCTGGGCTGGAAGAAGCACAATCTGGAATCAAGATTGCCGGGAGAAATATCAAGAACCTCAGATATGCAGATGACACCACCCTTATGGCAGAAAGTGAAGAGGAACTAAAAAGCCTCTTGATGAAAGTGAAAGAGGAGAGTGAAAAAGTTGGCTTAAAACTCAACATTCAGAAAACAAGATCATAGCATCTGGTCCCATCACTTCATGGGAAATAGATGGGGAAACAGTGGAAATAGTGTCAGACTTTATTTTGGGGGGCTCCAAAATCACTGCAGATGGTGACTGCAGACATGAAATTAAAAGACGGTTACTCCTTGGAAGGAAAGTTATGACCAACCTAGATAGCATATTGAAAAGCAGAGACATTACTTTGGCAACAAAGGTCCGTCTAGTCAAGGCTATTGTTTTTCCAGTGGTCATGTATGGATGAAACAAGATCAGTGTTCGTCAATTGGAGGTTTGTTGAAAAGCAATGAAATTTCCATATGATGGAGCATCATGCATATAAAAGAAGATATAGAATACTTTCCTGGTTATATTCTTCAGTGACAAATGGTACAGAATGCTCTTAGCGTATGTAAACTGAAAGAGCAGGGAGTATAGTGGTTTACAGGCTTCCCTCATAGCTCAGTTGGTAAAGAATCCACCTGCAGGAGACCCTGGTTTGATTCCTGGATCAGGAAGATCCCCTGGAGAAGGGATAGGCTCCCACTCCAGTACTCTTGGGCTTCCCTTGTGGCTCAGCTGGTAAAGACTCCTGGTTATATTCTTCAGTGACAAAAGGTACAGATGTGCTTAGGAGTATGTACACTGAAAGAGCAGAGAGTATAGTGGTTTAAAGATAGCTATGAATTTTTTCACATTCCATGCATCCAGAATTAGGACTTGTTTTTCTTCCTTTTGAATCTTGGCTGGCTTGAAACTACTTTGACTGATAGAATATGGTAGAAATGACACTCCATCAGTCAGACGCCAGCCTTTACACTGACTGATAGCTTCCACTTTACTCTCTCAGAACTCTAAGTCACCATGTAGGAAGTGCTACTACCCTGCTAGAATAACCACCTCACAGGCAAGCTCTGAAACCACTTGGAGAAAAGAGGAGGGCCCAGCTGAGCCCAAATCCCCATCCATCCTTGCAAGACACCTCACACACAAGTGAGCTATCTTAGACCCTCCTGGCCAGCACACCCAAGCCCAGCCACCAAATATCGCAAATATCACTGGCACCACATGGAGCAGAACTGCACTGCAGCAGTAATATGCATATTGTTATCTTTGTTAATTTTTTTTAACTTTGTATATTGTTATTTTTTAAGTGTTACATGCTTTTGTAGCAAATAATTAATTGAACATTACTAGGAATCAGAATGTTGAACATGAAGTATAAATCAAAGAAGTTAAAGACCCCATAAAATTAAATTTGAATGGAAAATATCAGCATGTACTCATGTTTTTTCTGTTTCTAAAAATACTTCTTTTGTTAGTTCTGTCCACTGAAAAGGCCAAGATGCAGAGATAACCCAGTGGCAATGAGCAACCCTGGAGTCCAGACTGTGTCCTCTAAATATCATTACCCACAAAAAGGCACCAGGACTTCTCATAGAAATGACTGATTCCAGGTCTGAGGTTGGAAATACACAAGATGAGCCTAACACATCTTGTACCAGTAAGGCGGGGCAGCTATCAAAGACAAGTAGAGTTGGACCCAAAGGTCATGGGAGCCAAATCCAAGGCACATAGTGGCCTAAGATGATATCATCTGAGAAAATACAATAATGACTGCACTGGATTGAAACATATCAAATCTTTAAGAACTCATATGAGTTCATCGTGATACTAAAAAAATAAAATCTCAATCATCACCACTGGAGGTTGCTAAGGTACCAAATTATTACTCTAAAATTTGATAAAATGAAAAGATCAAACATTTACTTTGCTTTTTCTGTATAAATTCTGTTTCAAAGTAATGAAAAGATTACTGGGGAGAAGTTCTTCCATACAGAAAAATTCCAGACAGATTTTATCTTCTTGGGCTCCAAAATCACTGTGGATGGTGACTGCAGCCACAAAATTAAAAGACACTTGCTCCTTGGAAGGAAAGCTATGACAAACCAAGTCAGCATATTAAAAAGCAGAGACATCATTTTGCTGACAAACATCTGTATAGTCAAAGCTATGGTCTTTCCAGTAGTCAGGTATGGATGTGAGAGTTGGACCATAAAGAAGGCTGAGGGCCGAAGAATTGATGCTTTCAAATTGAGGTGCTGGAGAAGACTCTTGAGAGTCTCTTGGACAGCAAGGAAATCAAACCAATCAATCCTAAAGGAAATCAGCCCTGAACTTTCATTGGAAGGACTGATGCTAAAGCTCCAATACTTTGGGCAACTGTTATGAAGAGCCAACTCATTGGAAAAGACCCTGATTCAGAGAAAAATTGAGGGCAGGAGAAGGAGGCGACAGACGATGAGATGGTTGGATGGCGTCACCGACTCAATGGACATGAGTTTGAGCAAACTCCAGGAGATACTAAAGGAGAGGGAAGCCTGGTGTGCTGCAATCCCTGGGGTCGCAGAGTCGGGCATGACTTAGTGACTGAATAACAGTGAAGACAGAAGGAGTTGCGGAATCTGAATATCACCGTTTGGCAACCCATTGAAATAACAGATTTAGGCAATAACAATGAATCGATGCTCAAATTTGCTAGCTGTAAGATTGATGAAGAACATCATAATGGAGAGATCAGGCTGACATCATGTAAACACACAAATCTATCTTTGCAACACTGAAAGTAATAGAAGCACACAATATATGCTTCTTAATATAATACAATAGAAAACATACCGCTGCAGCTATATTTTAAAATGCTCTTTTCAAAAACAAAAATGAACCTGAATCTGCTCAATCTCACAATACAGTTGCAAGATAACAGGAAAAACCAGTAATAGAGTAACAAGGTAAATGACATAATGAGAAAGTAACCAACCAAACCCAAAATGTGGAATATTCTACACGCCAATTGTTTTAGTACCTCCAACAAATAAAATGGCATAAGGGGTGGAAGGAATGGGTAAGAGAATCAGAGAGATGAAAACCAAATGCAGTGTGTGAACCTTTTTGAGATCCTCTACAACGAAACTGCAAAGCGGCTTGGAGGAGGGAAAAAAGCCTTTGAGTTTATCAGTTTCTTAGTTAACAAGGTGAAAGTTAAACATTTACCTACCCTATGACCCAGAAATTCCATCCCTGGTTATTTACCCAAGATAAATGAAAACATATCCACAAAAGACGTGTACAGGAAAGTTCATTGTCATTATTCATAATAGCCAAAAAGGTAGGGGGTGGGGCAGGAAATGCCCATCACAGAAGAATGAATAAAGTGTGATATATTCATACAATGGAATACTAGTTCTTAACAGGGAGGAATGAATTACTATACACACATCATGGATAGATCTCACAGGTATTGGTTTGTACCAATGTAGTATAATTTTCTGTATGTGAAGTTCTAGAATAGGCGAAACTAATTTATGGTAGAAAAGGTAAGAAAAATGATTGCCTGTGAAGGGAAGCTGGGATAAAAGTTGACTGGACCAGGGTGATGGAAATGTTCTTTATCTTGATAGAAATGTTCTATATCTGGATTCCAAGAAAGTATGCATTTGTCAAAACCTGTGGAAATGTACTGAAGATTTGCAAATGTCATTCTAAGTAATTTTTTGAAAAGAACTATAAAAAAAAAATGCTAACTGTAGTCAACAGGTTTTCTTTTCACAGTGGTAGGTACTAACAATTCTGAAATTGATACTGAATTCTGAAATATACCACTTTATGTATATTCTAGACTTTAAAAAGTAAGTAAATACTTTGAGAATAACAGATTAAGGGCCAAGTTTCCTAGAACTGGAGGATGGAGATACAAATGTGGAAAGGGGAACAGCTAAAATGTACTGATTGGGACTAGAGGTCAATGTTAATTTAGAGGCTTTAATATAATTTTACTGATTTCTGCTTTTACTGATTTCTATATACACATGTATTTCCTTCCTGGAGGAGAGCATGGTAACCCACTCCAGTATTTTTGCCTGGAGAATCCCATGGACAGAGGAGTCTGGTGGGCTGCAATCCATAGGGTCACAAAGAGTTGGACACGACTAAAGCAACTTAGCATGCATGCAAACATACATGTATTTCCTATCTCTGTCACTGAGACATCATGGAAGGAATGAGGTAATAGTAGTAGTGAGCACACCTAGCCACCTGAGCTTGGTTTCTAAAGACTATTTTCCATTAAAAAGAATAAGAACGTTTTGATAAAGCTGATTCCAGATCTGGAACAAAGGATCCTGGAACGTCTTGTTGCGCTAGAAATTAAGGAAGTGCTCAAAGAACAAGGAGCTCCCCACTAGTTACTTATTAATTAACTGTACAATGGGGAAACCTGGGTACACTATCTCAACCAAATGATCAAAGTCAACATCACTAGGATTGTCCTAATTCGATGCACTGAGACAGATATAACATCATCACTTTGATATTACTGTCAAAAAACTGTAACTTAAATCTAATGATAAGGAAACTTCAGACAAACCCAAATTGGGACATTCTACAAGATAACTGGCCTGTACCCTTAAAAAACATGATACAGTCAAAAAAGACAAATATCGAAGAACTTTTCCATATGAAAAAGACTACAGGGACACAACAACTAAATGAGTGATCCTAGATTGGGTCTGGAGTGGAAGAAAATGCTTAACTATAAAAAGTATTGAGAAACTTGCCGAAATTTGAATGTGGACTGAGGGTAGATAGTAATATTATATCAGTAGTAACTTTCTGGCTCTTGATAATTATATTGTGGTTTTATAAGAAAAACGTCTTTGCTTTCAGGATATGCACACTGAAGTGTTTACTTGTAAAGGGATGTGACCTCCAATATACTCTTACATAATTCAGAAAAATATATGTAAGTAGTAAATCAGAGCAAAATGAAAGCATTTGGTAAATTTAGGCAAAGGGTGTAAGTAATAAGAGTTATTTGCACTATTCTTGCAATTTCTTATAAATTTTTTCAGTTTTAAATTACATATATACACACACACACACACACACACACACACACACACATATATATATATAAAGTAACAAACCCCCAAATAATTATTTTGTAAATCAGAGAAGTGAATATGGACAGGATTAGATGACCTTTAAGCTATTCCTGGTAATTCTGAGTGGTGTGATAATGACATGGTGATGATGTTTGTTTTTAAGTCTTTACTAGCTAGAAATATATACTGAATTATTTGTAGGTGATATGACATGATGTCAATTTGCTTTAAAATATTCCAGTAAAAATGGGAGGTGAGGGCATAGATAAAAAGAATGGTTGAATCCTGATAAATCTGGGTGCTAGGCATTGGGAACTACTCTTCTCTTTCTTGTCGCATATAATTGACATTTTCCATTAACAAACAAGTTTGCCAGATCTGAAAGGAAAGAATTCTCCAAGTAAAGAAGATGGAAACTTATCGTCTGGATCCCAGTCTTCACTGTGTGGTGGCCTCACCAGGAGCCTGGGGAAGGTGATGTCCATCTGGTCACCTCTGCCTGGTGACCTGCAAAGTGAGGCTTGAAGCTGCCTGTCTGTCTCACTGTCAGGGCTCTTCCGAGGTGCAGGGTGAGAAAGGGTTTGCCAAGTCTCCCAGGCAGTGGCCACGTGTGCGAGGGCAGAGCCTGTGTCACGTGGCTACCCCCTGCCTGCCTTTCAGCCCATCCAGATGGGTTGTGCCCAGCCAGGTGGACCCCGCTGGCCACCTGAGCCACTGGCTATCAGAGTCCCTACCGTGGGAGGGCTGCATTGCACACACACACAACTTTTGCTTTTCCAAATATTTTGCCAGCAGCAAATGTAGGGGTGGGAAGCAAACGAGAGGGAGCTGCAGTAAGCCTGCCTTCATCATGGAGGAAATAAATCTATCAAGAGTGATTTTTCTCTCTCAGGAAGAAATTAATTTCTAAATGAAATAATGAGTTTCCTGATAGTCATTTGCAGGGCCGGGGACCTCAGGGCTGGCCCTCTCCCTCTCTCTGCTCACTCCCTCTACAGGTTGATTAGCCTGCTCTGCCTCCTCTGCCTATTAATGCCTCTTTCCCTGGCTGAGCTCACCCTGGCAGCACGCAAACCCTTCTCTTCTGAAAAATGGGATAATGAGACGTCCAATTAAGGTGAAATTCCACGAGCACCAGCTCCAGAAATACGGCCCAGCTTGCGGGAGAGGGCTTTTCAGCTGGCATTGGGACAAGGGATGACCTTGGGAAGCACAGTCCTGAATGCACCATTCTCAGGGAAGCTCTAGGCTATACAGCTGCAAAGCAAACAAAAAGTGTTTCCCTGGCCCCTGGGTAACCAGATGTCTTACTGCTGTGTACCCTGTTGCTGCTTACCTTTCAGACTACTCCTGGCCACACTGAGGCCGCATGGAGTGGGGCGGGAGCTAGGTGGCACCGAAGGCAAAGGGAGTACCCCTTCCCCAAAAGCAGAGACTGAAGAGCTGCATCCACAATAAAAGTAGTGGTGGCCATCTCTCATTCATTTAGGGCGGAGTGTTTGACATGTTTTATTCATTTAATTTCCCTTAAAAATAGATACTGTTTAGTATTTCCATCTTGGTATATGTTTTTAAAATATTTAGATGCATTTATTACCTCCACAACACAAACCTGAAACTGAAGATCTACTGACTTCCAGAGGTCACAAAACAGTAAATGCGAAAGTGAGATCTGAACCTAAAACAAGTTTGAATCTTAAGTCCCAGCTCTTAACCGCTGTGCTATACTGTTACTAACTCTTAGGAACCAAACCCCAGGTAAGAATGGCAATTACCCAGAGGCCACCAGCTCCAGGAATGGAGGACTCGGTTGAGGGGAGTCTGGAATTCTGGGGCAAGAAATGTATCCCCGTGCCTGGGACACAAGGCTGACCTCCAGTCTCTTGGAAAGTTACCAGGCAAAAAGCCAGGAAAACAGGTCTCATGTGATACCTGTCCTGGTCATCCCAACCCAAGAGGCAGTTTCTTGGATTCATGAAGGAGGAACTGTCGACCTGATAGGTGATCTGAACAACCCAAGATTGCCCAGTCAGAACAGAAAGTACCCCAGTCTCCAAACCTGCATCCAGTGGCCCAGCAGCCCCTTTCCTCCACAGCAGACCTCTTCCTGGGGAAGCCAAGGGATAGCATCACCACCCAGAGCCTCTCAGGACTTCAGGCAGCCTCATAAAACACAACCCTCAGTCAAGTGACGTATTTCACACTCTATTCAAAAGTGGTCTTAAACACCCTTTTCACCAGCAGTCCTTGCGGATTATCCCCATGGGTGGATAATGTAATAATCCTCTGTATTAGTTCCCTGATGCTGCTATAACAGATTTACCATAAACTAAATGGCTTAAAACAATATAACTATCAGTATATCCTCTGAATTTGTAGTCTGGAATCCATTTCACTGGGCTAAAGTCAAGGTGCTAGAATGGCTGACTGCTTCTGGAGGCTCTAGGGGATAACCTGTCTCCTTTTCCCCACTTCTAAAGGCAGCCTAATATATCCAGACAAAACTCTAATCTAAAGAGATACATGTACCCCTGTGTTCATAACAACCCCATTCACAACAACCAAGACATGGATAAACACATCTATTCAATGGAATACTATTCAGCCATAAAAAGAATGAAATGCTATTTGCAGCAACTTGGGTGGACTTAGACATTATTATACTAAGTAAAGTAAGTTAGAGAAAGGCAAACACCGTATGACAGCACTTATATGCAGAATCTAAAATATGACACAAATGAATCTGTCTGCAAAGCAGAAATAGACTCATAGAGACCAGACTTTTGGGTGACAGAGGGAAGAGATGAGCTGGGAGACTGGGGTTAGCAGATATAAGCTAGCATATATGGAATGGACAAACAAAAGAGTCCTACTGTACAGTACAGGGAACTGTATTCAGTACCCTATATTCAAATCCTGGAAGATGATGCTGTGAAAGTGCTGCACTCAATATGCCAGCAAATTTGGAAAACTCAGCAGTGGCCACAGGACTGGAAAAGGTCCGTTTTCATTCCAGTCCCAAAGAAAGGCAATGCCAAAGAATGCTCAAACTACCGCACAATTGCACTCATCTCACATGCTAGTAAAGTAATGCTCAACATTCTCCAAGCCAGGCTTCAGCAATGCATGAACTGTGAACTTCCAGATGTTCAAGCTGGTTTTAGAAAAGGCAGAGGAACCAGAGATCAAATTGTCAACATCCACTGGATCATCGAAAAAGCAAGAAAGATCCAGAAAAACATCTATTTCTGCTTTATTGACTAGGCCAAAGCCTTTGACTGTGTGGATCACAATAAACTGTGGAAAATTCTGAAAGAGATGGGAATACCAGACCACCTGACCTGCCTCTTAAGAAACCTATGGGCAGGTCAGGAAGCAACAGTTAGAACTGGACAAAGAATAACAGACTGGTTCCAAATAGGAAAAGGAGTACATCAAGGCTGTATATTGTCACCCTGCTTATTTAACTTATATGCAGAGTACATCATGAGAAATGCTGGGCTGAAGGAAGCACAAGCTAGAATCAAGATTGCCGGGAGAAATATCAATAACCTCAGATATGCAGATGACACCACCCTTATGGCAGAAAGTGAAGAGGAGTTAAAAAGCCTCTTGATGAAAGTGAAAGAAGAGAGTGAAAAAGTTGGCTTAAAGCTCAACATTCAGAAAACTAAGATCATGGCATCTGGTCCCATCACTTCATGGGAAATACATGGGGAAACAGTGGAAACAGTGTCAGACTTTTTTGGGGGGGAATCCAAAATCACTGCAGATGGTGACTGCAGCCATGAAATTAAAAGACACTTACTCCTTGGAAGGAAAGTTATGACCAACCTAGATAGCATATTCAAAAGCAGAGACATTACTTTGCCAACAAAGGTCCATCTAGTCAAGGCTATGGTTTTTCCAGTGGTCATGTATGGATGTGAGAGTTGGACTGTGAAGAAGGCTGAGCGCCGAAGAATTGATGCTTTTGAACTGTGGTGTTGGAGAAGACTCTTGAGAGTCCCTTGGACTGCAAGGAGATCCAACCAGTCCATTCTGAAGGAGATCAGCCCTGGGATTTCTCTGGAAGTAATGATGCTAAAGCTGAAACTCCAGTACTTTGGCCACCTCATGTGAAGAGTTGACTCATTGGAAAAGACTCTGATGCTGGAAGGGATTGGGGGCATGAGGAGAAGGGGATGACAGAGGATGAGATGGCTGGATGGCATCACCGACTCGATGGACATGAGTTTGAGTGAACTCCGGGAGTTGGTGATGGACAGGGAGGCCTGGCGTGCTGCAAATTCATGGGGTCGCAAACAGTCAGACACGACTGAGCGACTGAACTGAACTGATGATAAACCATAATGGGAAACAATATATTTTTAAAAGAATGTATACACATGTATAACTGAATCGCTCTTCCGTACAGCAGAAATTAACACAATGTTGTAAATCACCTATACTTCAAAAAAAATTAAAGGCAGCCTCCATCTCTTGGCTGATGGCTCCTTCCTCCATCTTCAAAGCCAGCAACATAGCATCTCATCCCTATCATCACATTACTTTTTTCTTCTATAGTGAGATATCCATCCACTTCCCTCATATAAGGACTCTTGTGACTGCCTTTTGGGTCCAGGTGTGTCCCCATCTCAAGATTCTGAACTTAACCTCATCTGCAAAGTCCCTTTCACCATATAAAGTAACAGGCACAGGTTCTAGGGACTCGCTTTTGGGGGCCATTATTCAGCCTACCATGGCATATCCACAGTGAAGGGAAGACAGGGCTCAAAACCTTCCAGACAACTGTCTTAGGGCAATAGAGTTAA
This sequence comes from Ovis canadensis, assembly GCF_042477335.2. NCBI lineage: Eukaryota > Metazoa > Chordata > Mammalia > Artiodactyla > Bovidae > Ovis > Ovis canadensis. Next base: position 46,971,459 of record NC_091266.1, on the reverse strand, counting down.
TATTACAATTCCTAAGTTTGCCTCAAGAGAAGATTGACAGGAGAGAAAATGCGAAACAAAAGTTGACTATTCAACTATTTTGAAATGTCTGTTCAAGCCCTTTGCCCATTTTTTACATTGAGATGTTTGGAGTTTCATTGTTGAGTTGTAGGAGTGCTTTTATATATTCTGAATATTTGGATATTAACCCGTTAGCAGATATCTAATTTGAAAATATTTTTCCAATTCCATGTGTTGCCTTTTCGCTGTTGATAAGGTCCTTAGACACACACAAGGTTTTAATTTAGTCCAGTTTGTTTTTCTTTTGTTGCCTGTGTTTTAGTGGCATATCTAAGAAATCATTGCTAAATCCAATGTTATGAAGTTTTCCCCAATATTTTCTTTAAAGAGTTCTATGATTTTAGCTCTTACATTTAGATCTTTAATCCATTTGAGTTAATTTTTGTATATGGTGTTAGGTAAGCATTCAATTTCAATGTGTATATCCAGTTTTCCCAGTATCTCTTTTAAAGACTAACCTTTCCCCATTGAATGCTCTTCTCAAAGAACACTTGACCATATATGTAAGGGTCTATTTCTGGGCTTTTTGTCCTATTCCATTGTTCTGTATGTCTGTCAACAACATCATTTTTAATAGCCTTAAAGTAGCAACTACTCAAACATATATCAATAGCAGAATAAATACATAAATCATGAGGTAATTGTACTGTGGAATAGTACACAGAAATGACAGTAGAAGATTTATAACTGGTAACAACGCTGGAAGAATCTCACAAACATACATTGAGCAAAGGAAAAAACCAAGCCAGACACAAAAGAATACTATTGTATTATTTCATTTTCATAAACTACAAAGGCAGGCAAGTATAATGAATGTTAATGAATGCTTCTCAAAGACAGGATAGTCATTACTCCCAGAACAGGGAAGCAGTGTTGACAAGAAGGGGGTGTGGCAGGGATAGGAATGGCTTCTGAGCTGCTGGTGATGTTTCATTTCTTGATCTGAGTGTTAGCTTCCTGAGCATGTTGCATTAATAAAATTCATGAAACTGTGCATCTATAATTTGTGCATTTTTCTAAATGTTATGTTGCAACAAAATGTTTCTTTTAGAATAAGTGTTCAAGTACACACAAAACCTAGCAAATATTATTTCACTGCAAGAACCATAATCACAGCCTTTGGTCAATCAGCTGACCTGTCAGAAAGCTCAGTCAATCAGAAATCAGCAATGTCCAGCCTGTTCCAGTCACACAAGCGGAGTGGTGGTAAGCTGAAAACAGCTTATCAAGTTCCTAGCATCAGTTACTACAGTTCATGTTCTGAGTTCATGAAGCTGAGGTAAACAAAGTGCATTATCCACGATCAGCGTCTAATAATAAAACAATAAAATTATACCTGTTGCTAATACATCTATGACTGGAGACAGCATGACAAGGGCAGACAATTCAATCAGGATATGCAGTAAGTTAATCCTGGGAGGCTCTGGAAGAATGAAAGGTGCCTCTCTCTGACTGTCACCAGGAGTCTTGTGAGTCACTCTAAAGTACCCTTGGCCACAGAAGCTTCAGGAAAGATGCTTTTCAACCTGCTTTGCCTCCTTTGTACTGCTTCAAGCAAGGCTATGTTGCTTTTGCTCCCTTCACACCTTTCAAGTGATTCCCTCTGAGGCTTGTGCACACTCACCACATGCCAAACTCTGTGCTGAACACTTCCTGTATCATCTCTGCATCTGAACAACAACCCTTCCTGGAGGTGGGGTCTATGCTCATTCAAAGGGAAGAAGATGAAGGCTTAAAAAGTGTCAACCCAGGGCGGACTTCCCTGGTGGCGCAGTTGATAGGAGTCTGCCTGCCAGAGTAGGGGACGGGGGTTAGATCCCTGGTCTGGGAGGATTCCACATGCCAAGGAGCAGCTGAGCCCGTGTGCCCCAGCTATTGAAGCCTGTGCCCCCTAGAGCCTTCATGCCTCAACTACTGAGCCCACATGCTGTGATCACTGAAGTCCACACACCCTAGAGCCAGTGCTCCGCAAGAAGAGAAGCCACCGCAATGAGAAGCTGCGCGCCTCTAGGAACAGTAGTCGCCGCTCGCTGCAACTAGAGAGAGCCCATGCAAAAGCAATGAGGACCCAGCACAGCCAAAAAATAAATGAATGTTTTTAAAGTGTCAGCCCCGGGAGGGAGGCTGTGCACGTGTGGCGGTGTATACCAGATCTCCGTTCCGTGCTCTCAGCTTTGCTGTAAACCTAGTGAAAGCGAAAGTGGCTCAGTCCTGTCCGACTCTGCGACGCCATGAAATTCTGCAGGCCAGAATACTGGAATGGGCAGCCTTTCCCTTCTCCAGAGGACCTTCCCGACCCAGGGATCGAACCAGGGTCTCCTGCATTGCAGGCAGATTCTTTACCAACCGAGCTATCAGGGAAGCCCTAGCTGTAAACCTAAAGCTGCTCTAAAAAATCAAGTCCTTTAGAAAAAAAAGTAAGCATCTTGCCCAAGCATAGCCAGTACGTGGCACACCTGGATTCAGAATAAAGCTTTCAGACTCCACACCCTCCCTCTTGCCTGTGACCCCACAGTAACTCCTCTGTATTCTGCTACGTCCCCAGCCACAAGGAGCTTGCAGCCTTGCTGAGGAAATGAGACCTGAATGGACAGAAGAACCCCCAGTCCCCTCAGTGATCACAGGCTCTCCTGTCTTCCTCACCAAACAGCAACTCTGTCTTACTTATCTCACGGTCCCCCTCCAGAGGACCAGGGCACAGAGTAAGCATTTCAGAGTAGGTGCTTCATGAGTGTTTGTAGACTCAGGGAAAGGGAGGGAGAGAAGAATGAATTTTTTGACAGGTGACCATGGGACATTCTAGAAGCCATCACCCCTCTCAGAACTCCAAGGGCTAAAGGGTCACAGTGTTCTTCCACCTAAATATAGGAAGTCAAAGGTGGAGTTTAGCGGGTAGCTTGGTGTTATTCAGATCCTGTCTTTATTTAAAATTTCGCTATTTTTTTCAACATAGTTTTTTCCCCTCTAATTTTGATTTTAGTATTGCTTTAAGATATTACTTTTCTTGATTTCTGAGTCTGTTGGCTGCCCCTTACATTTTGCTTTGGAGGCAGGCGCCTCACTCCCCTAGTCCCAACACTGAACCTTCTTCACACTTGAAGCGAAAGCCACACTCGGGACCCAGCAATCTTGTGAAGGCAACCACTGGATTCTCAGTCCACAGCCACCGAGTCCATGCCCAGAACATTACGACCCTGCCCTCCCTGAGCAGTACAAACACGTGTGTTGGCAGCTCATAACCAGTGGAGGATGATTTGAACAATGTTTCAGTGTTTAATTAAATTTCAAGAACACCTGTTTCATCAGGTTATAAATTCCCACTGAATTTTAAGAGGCTTCTGTTTGGCACACAGAGCTCTTACTTTCGAGGCTGTAACCACAGCAACATTTTTGCTTGATCATCTGTCCTTCACTCCTGCCACGCACACCATACCTCATCCCCTGCCTTTGGAGCCATGGGGAGCTGACGGTGGGGCGGTTCACACTCCATTCAGCTATCCGCTGGCACAAAAGCAGCGTGGCAGCATTTCGTGCTGTTGATTTGCCTTTTCCTGACAGCTCACCTAAAGTTGGAACATTGGTACAAGAAAGCGCAGTACTATAAACTGAATGTCCTTCACTGCCTAAGGCCGAAGAACTGAAGCAGCCGCCCCTTTCTGCAGCATCTCTAGCCCATGATCCAAGCCCTAGGCTGGGCGCCTTGCGTGTATCTGCCCCCTCTCAGAGCTGCAGTTCCCTGCCCTGTGAAAGGAGGTGATGACCGCCACCATCTAGCCCTGAAAGGATTAGGAGCTTCTCTCTGAGGTCACAGAGCCAATGAAGGCTGGAGAGGGAAGGCCAGGGAGCCAGCCCTTCGGATTCCCAAATCTGCCCACCTCGCTGACTCCCGGTTTTGAGAACCCCAAGGATCACCTCGGGCAGGGGTCCCCAACCTCCAGGATCTAATGCCTGATGATCTGAGGTGGAGCTGGTGTAATAATAATAGAAATAAATGTAATGCACTTGAATCATCCCCAAACCATCGCCTCAAGCGGGTTCATGGGAAAAATTGTCTTCCATGAAACAGGTCCCTGGTGCCAAAAATGGTTGGGGATTGCGGACAAGGGGCAAAGCAAGGAACTAATGTCCAGAATGGTGGTGCTGAGGATGAGGAACTTATGAACACCACCACCTGCATGAAGGCTTGACTGGGAGGATGAGGCAGCTACTGTGAAACCCTCCCCACCTGAACTAGGTTTAAGCCGGGACAAGAGTCGGCAGATAGCCTGGTGGCAGCGGTGGCCCTGGGCCGCTGTCCAGCATGCCCTACGCTGATTGGCCTGCCGCGCCATGCCTCGATCTCCACCTTTAGAAAACGGGCAGGGGTTTCCAACTCATGGACTTGAAGGATGATTTAGAAGAATTCATTCTTGTGAAAGGTTTAGGGCCTGATACATAGTAAGAGCTCAATCAGTTTTAAATTACTATTATTCTTGTTGTTGATTACCATATAAAGTGCTTTTCACAGTAACATGCTGCCATCTCCAAAATACTGTTTCATACTCCTGGTGATCTGGGCTGTCATTGCTCACACCCACCCACCATGCGCTTTCCTCCACAGCATGGGCTTGCCTTTCCTCATGCTCTCAAGTCCCCTGGGTGTCCCCTGATAATCAGGCCTTCAGGAGGATACTTGAGGCTGTCACCTCTGTCAAGTCTTCTCTGACTACCGCAGTCCTCAGTGACCCCCCTGCCTCTGCACCCCAGCCAACATATGTGACCTCATTTCCCCATCAAATGACTCATATGAAGGGCCCCTGGCCTTGCCTGTCCTTCAGTGGATGGAGACAGATCATGGACCATCCCAGGGCCTGTGCTCAATGCGCAGGGAAGCTGTGCCCAATCCCGACGCTCATTCATTCCTGCCATCCCTAAAAACCTAACGTGTGTTTTGTGCTGAAACACGGAACCAATGCAACGAGCAAAGCGGAGACAGAACCTGTCCTCATGGAAGATGCTAACACAGAAATGATTAGAGAAATAACTATACAATTCTGAATTGTGATCAAAAAAAATGAAGAAGAATAAGAGTGAATGAACTATCTGGGGATGGATAAGTATCTTACTGCTGAGCATCAGCTTAAAACTGTGGAACTTTCACAACCTCGTCCCTTTCTAACCATCACTTTACTTGACAAATGATACTGCCTCTAAACACAAAATCCCCAAATCATCAAGGTAGGAAGAAAACCAATGGGTCTTCCCCATTTTCCCACGCCTTGGCAAAGGGATGGCTTGCTCCGTGGCACACAAGTTCTGGGCCCAGGCTCTGAGGCCTCTGGGGTAGGCACTGGCCTCTCAGGGCAGGGGAAGTTTATCTGGAATTCTGATATGGCCTCCAGGAAAGAACAGCATTCAGATTCCCTTCAAATGATTTTTTTTTGTTTTCTCAAGCATAGACAGTGGTTAGGTTTAAAAGCCACCAAACTAAGAGAATGGTGAAAACTAAGAAGCTGCAAGCAGGAAATGAAAGCAAAACCCATGCCTGGGGTCTGACCCCTGCAAACCTCAGCTTCCAGCCAATTGTTAGTTGTAAATCTGAATGGAGTTTTTTCCAGATTTTTCCAGGGGATCATGGAGTTTTGTTTTTCTATCAGAGCACTTGCTAAAGGGATTTTTGGCCAAGTCTGGCAATTCTCCCCTTTCTTCCCTGGAGTAGGAGGCAGCCAACTTTCTCTCACCTTCAGTCTTAAGTGTAACTTGAGTGGTTCACTTGTTCATTCTGGGTGCCTTTCAAGGGCCTGCAATTACTGTGTGTTTGGAGGCCACAGCCAACCCTGCTCTACCACGCCAGCCCTGCTCATGCCAGGGAAGGATCACTTGCCATACAGCCTGTCCACCTGCAGTGATTCCTGCTGGGGTCAGGCTTTTTCTTCCGCCTCACATTTCTTTGCAGGCTTCCCCTCCCAGGAAGCACAGGGCCCAAAGTAAACATTCAGCTTCAGCATCACCAGCTTCCTAGTGCTGCTGCTGTTGACTCTTCTGAGCCCTGGACTCCAGAACTGTTTTTGTATATCTGGGATACCTATGGCTTCCTCTGCCTTAGCCAACTGTTTGGGACCTGACTTCATCCATTCCCATTTGTCCAGTGCTGTGCCATCTGCCAGGCAGGTCAGACTCCTGATCAAGGCCTTGGGTTGTACCTGAGGGAACCTGGACTTTGATATCAGGTAAGTTTGGGTTCCACTCGCAGCCACCCCATTACTAGCTGAACTCCACTTTCTGAATCAGCAAAATACAGAGTTCCATAAAGTTAAAAAACAGAGAAAAAAATATTTCATCATTTTGCAGATTGAATGACATATGACATAATATATACTGACATTATGTATATTCATCTTCCAGGCTTAATGGACATCCTATAGTGATACCAGTCCCATGGGACTACCTTGAGGATTAAAAGGCTTAATATGTGCAAAGTGTCTGAATTCCTGCCAGACCCTTATTAAAGACTGAATAAATATTTTATCCTCACCCACTTTAGCTCAAACTGGTCCTTTTCCTACCTATACCATTCTAACATGTGTTACGTCACAATTGCTTATTACGTGCCCCCAGCCCCATGCTGGATGGTCTTAATTATAGTACTCTCCATCTTTCTACGCAATTGTCAATCAGAAACAACCACTTCTGAAGGGAACAAAACCAGGACTGGCTGTTATTATTTTCACCGTGTTTTTTGGAGTCCCATGGAGCTTAAAATTTTTATGGAAGTGTATCTTGGCAGCTGCAGCTGTCTCATGCTAAAATTAAGAAGTCAAGATGCTTATTTCATAGAATCCCAAATTTCTGGCAATAACCTGTACCTTGTCTATTAGGAGAAATGAGTGGGTCTGTATATGACTTAGAGCCTCTGCAGAGGTTTGATTTAGATGAAAAGGTACATTTTCCCAAGCTCAAGAATTTATCAGCATTACTACATCTGCAAACCTGTCATTTATGTATGCTGTACATTACTTTGGGAAAAAAATAAAAAACTCTATAACTAGAATTTGCCTTTTACTTGATCGTGGCTGTGGGCTGAGTTAATGGAACAAAGGGGGTTGCTGGAAACAGCCTCTTACAAAGGTATGGTAATAATTGCTTTTCAGGGGAAGTAACTAAATACACTCCAGTCTTGTTAAAAAGTACACATCTGATAAGTATACATGTGATTTCAATGGAAGAACAGTTCAAACTTACTTAGGTTTTTAAGCAGCAGATACAATCTAGTTCAGCCTCTCCCCTGACCCCAAAAGAGAAGCTTATAGACTGTTTCAGCGTCTTGTATCCCAAAGACAAGATGCAGATACATCTGTGGATAAGTCGTCTATATGTGCACGTGCCAGCCACACCATTCCATTTTAAACCTCTACTTTTCTCTGCTTGGGAACAAAATAAGCCACCAGGTGTTGGCTCCTGAGCACAAGGATGGGAACATGGCATTTATTTCATAAATATCAATAAGCCCATAGGAAACTGCCTTCCAGAGAAGACTCAAGAAACTCTTCTCCTACCATCCTATGAGTCTAGCCATTCTAGGCACAAGGAAGACACAGCAAAATAGCAAAGGCCACTCAATATTGCCCCCAGAGTCACTCCAATAAATTCTTACCTCTCATCATTTGGCAACCTTGACTGGCTCCTGGTGTTTCGCTGACGGCAGAGGCATAGAGATTTTGATGGGCTTAAGCAAACTCTCCTAGGGAATTCAAATTCTCTAGAAAGTAACTACAAGACCAAATGGGCTGCCAGAGATAGAGGCTGGAATACTCTCTCGTTTGTGGTCCCCATAGCTGGACACACCACTGCGTTACCGAGTCCAAGCTCACTCCGCTTGCCACACGGTAGACCAGCAAATCTGAGATGAGGTGTTGAGACAAGGAAGGGACTTTATTCAGGGAGCCGACTGACTGAGAAGATGACAGACGAGCACCTCAAAATAACCATCTTGTCAAGGCCTGGATGCCAGGTTCTTCTGTGGATCAGAAATGGGGGAAGGTGAGGAAACAAAGTAAAAAGACCATTTAATTCTTGCAAATGTCTCCTAGAGCGGCAAGCCTCAGGCAGGGGGGTTGTATTAGTTTCACTTCCTTAACAGCTCTTCACAGGCAGGCAGGGTCAGGGTAGCTCCCTGAGGCAGGCCATTAGGTTTCTCTACAATAACAAAGGCAGCAAGATAAGGATTAAAGTCACAGAAGCAGATCCAGTATGAACTCAAAATTAACCCTTCCTGGTTACAGCTATGGGGCTTCCCTCGTAGCTCAGTTGGGAAAGAATCCTCCTGCAATGCAGGAGACCCTGGTTTGATTTCTGGGTCGGGAAGATCCGCTGCAGAAGGGATAAAACTATGGGTTACAACTATACAGTCAGGGATGCCCAAGCATGTACTGGATTCCTTGATAGGAGAGAATTCATTTTTATGAGAGGAAACCTGCCAGCCACCTTCCCCCTCCAACAGGGCTCCAATAGGCAGCATCTCTGGCCTGAAGCATGAGATCTAACTTCCTTTTGAGCCCCAAACATGATGCAGGGCAGGCCAAGGGGAACCACAAAACCTGTGCTCCTGGCCATTCCTGGAAGGACAGCTTTGACGGTGAGAGAAAGCATATTAGGATGCCTGGGATGAAATTTAACACCTTTCTTGAGTGGTGGTGGTTTAGTCACTAAGTTGCATCCGACTCTTGCAGCCCCATGGACTGCTGCCCACCAGGCTCCTCTGTCCATGGGGCTTTCCCAGGCAAGAACACTGGCGTGGGTTGCCATTGCCTTCTCCACGGGATCTTCCCGACCCAGCGATTGCACCTGTGTCTCTTGCATTGCAGGTGGATTCTTCACCATGTGAACCACCATGGACACCTTTCTTACCTTTGGGGAATTAAGTGGTAAAGTGCCGAAAAGGGCTTGCCTTCTTCCCACTAGGCTCTCCTAGGCCAGCTACAGCGTGCTCCAACCACTCTTTTACACCAGTTTTCAGGTCAACTTAAATTCTGATTCCACACCTCTCTGGACCCAAAATCCCAGGAGTAATAAAGGTTAAGACTAGAGGTTAACACTTATCAAGGCCAATACCAGTTGAAGGTATTCGTACCTTCCTCACCCCTTCAGGGGCAGGCTCAGTGCTAAATGTAAAGATTGGAGAATTACCATTCAATTAGAAGCTATACTAATTGGTAAAGCCAGCTGATTCACCCAGATAAAACTAGCTGGGTTAACAAAGGTACCTAACAAAAGAAAACTTCACCAAGTTTGAAGTCTAAATAATGTAATGAGATTTAAAATAAAAGGAAAAATATCAACCTGGGAGTGGGGTGATATGTACAGCTTCATATTTTCCCTCTTTCTGGGAGACTGAGCTAACCTATGGCAGAACCAAACCACTGAGATAGTAATTACAAAATAATAATATTAAAAAGTTAAATTTGAGAACACTTTGGGCAAAACAGTCTGCAAAGCTTTCTTAATGGACTGTTTGATTTAATTCTAACAGTGATTCAGTGATGTGCAGGTTTATCCTCTTCAAAACATGAAAAGCTGAGACTTACGGGAGGTTAGTATTAATCACTCAGTTGTGTCTGACTCTTTGCAACCACCAGGCTTCTCTGTCTATGGAATTCTCCAGGCAAGAATACTGGAGTGGGTAGCTATTTCCTTCTCCAAAGGATCTTATCCAGCTACTAAGTAATGAAGCTGGGATTTGAACACAAATACGTTTGAATCCAGAATCAAACCTCCCAACTAATATATTCAACAAGACATAGGCTGTCACATCCTCCTGGGGCCGTGGCATTTAGGAGGGATCCAGTCCAAATCCCAACCTCCTCTTAACAGTGAGTACCATGTGCCTGCCATGTTCCAAGCACTGCTGTGGGTGCTCTACATCCATCAACACTGAATCCTTACAGTAGCGCTTTGGTGTGGGCCATCCCTCCATTTTACATACAGATAACTGGGGCTTAGAGAGGTTAAGTGCCCCGTGTCACCCTGTTAGGAAGAAGACAAGCCAAGCCATGTTTCATTCCAGAGTCTGTAACTTTCACCTCCAGACCTATACCTCCATATCCGGAGTTTCCATTTACAAATTTGGAAAAAACAAGATGCGTGGAATTATTAGAGTCCATGGAGAATCATGACTAACTTCCCTCATTTCCAGACTGATCTCTTGATACCCCCAAATTTTGAAAACCAAGCAACCAGCCCCAACACTCAACACAGTCCATCAAGCTGAAATTTTGTAAGGGAATACTGGTGACAAATGTTTCTCAAGTTACAAAAAAAAAAAAAACAATTCCACTTAGTAGCATCACGGAACATGGAAGCTTTTATGTGAGTCTGGGCCTCCCTCCAGCTCTTCCTAGGGTTTCTGCTTGGATTCCTTCACTTATGAATTGTTAGCTTTTAGAACAGGATTAGTGGAGCTCTGCAGAGAGCTGTGATATCATGGGCCAGTTGTCTTAGCAACTAACAGATATGTGCCCTCCCCACTTCCCTCTACCATCCAAAGCACGATGGGTTTTCAACCCTTCTCTCTGGTTCCCATCCTTACTAGCACAGGATATTCTCAGAACCCAAACTTGAGTCCCAAGTAGATACACTGCAAAGACTTTGGCGAGTTTTCCAAGAATTTCTTCTTCTCCTCTCCCAGGCTGGCTTCATCTGCCTGCTGGAGAAGTATCAGCAGCTCTCACCACAGCCTTGAGCTGTCATCTCAGAGCACAGCTTCACAATGAAGTTGAATCTAGCCCACTTTCCATCCTGGGCACTTGCCACCATCAAATATTCAAGTGGAACTAATGAGTGCCTTTTACTTCCCTTGAACATAAAGAGTCTTAAAGAAATCGAACCCCAAGAGCCTGCCAACTTCAGGGAATTAGTCTGGTCTTTGAGAAAATGTATTTGCCACTCCCACCCCCTCAAAATAGTTCTGTTTCCCGTGCCCACCTAAAAGGATAATAATATCTTCACCATTACTATGCCAGCAAGAAAAATGTTTCTTTCCCCAGGAGGCAGAAACACATTTTCTGACTGAGCCTAGGAGACCAAAATGTTAAAATTTGAATTCACTTTCTTTATAACATCTTTAAAATATCTGGGACCTGCCCCTGAGTTCCGTGCAGTCAGCAGTTTCTCCAATAAGCTCATTTATTTTTCATACTGACTAGAAATAGAGTTTGATTTTTCCCAGTCGCATTTCTGTCTGCCCCTGGAAACTTCCAGAGAAAGGACCTTGATATCTAGGAAAAGAACAGCTTGGAAGAGAAGTATGGAAGGGCCAGCCACTGAACGGAGCCCACAGTGGTTTCCAGAGGAAGGCAGCCCTAGAAAGTGCGCCTCAGTGATTTTCCTCCATTTCCTCTCCTGAAGTTCTCCAGATAGAGAACGTCCCCTGAGAGGACTTTGGGGCAAGAGCTCTGAGTCTCTGCTGTAACGTGTCATCACACCATTTCACAGCGACAAGAGGAAGAAAACCCAATTGGTGCTTATGAAACCGACACACTTTCTGCAGTCAGCAGCAGGGGAGTCTGCGGATGTGGAGAAAAAGGGGAGCCGTACCAAGGCTCTAGTCAAAGCTCTGAAGTTACCAGTGTCCTGAATCAGAAAAGATTCTCAAGGATGAGCCCAATCGTTCGCCATATTTCCTGACCTGAGTCCCAAACCACACACCCAGAACTATGGGTTTGCCTTCTCTCAAATTCTGGAGTGTTCTGAAAGGACAAGGATGCAGCCTATTTGAAGATCAGAATTCAACCTACTAGTCTGTCTGTCCTCTTAGCATCAAAGAGCCCAAACAGGATAATAAAGTATGAAGTGCTCTCAAGTTTTAAAAAGGGTGGCAGTGGCTACAACTGGACCAAGGCATTGGAGCTGTCCCTGGTGCTGCCTTCAATGGCTACAATAGCCTGGGGCACCCAGGCAAAGTCTTGCCTTTTGATCTGCCCACGGTATCTGCCCATGTCCAACTCCTTATCACTGTCCTTCTAGCTATACAGTCCCAGTTTATACCCTTACAACCACACCCATTCTGAGTCTCTGCATGTTCTGCAACATTCCCCAACCTCACTGGACTGAACTCCACCACCTATTGATTGAGATCTTCAGCCAAAAACCCCAGCCCACCACCACCTCAGATCACTGAACACAAACATATTTGAACTTCATCCCAAAAGCAACATGGGGTGACTGAAGAATTTTAAGTAGAGGAATAATGCCAACACATTTGATGTTTGGGAAGGTCATGCCGACCTCAGTGCAAGGAATGAAAGAGGAAATGGGAAACTAGTTATAGGCTGGTGCATTAACCTGGGCAAAATATAATAGACGAGATAAGGGAGGTGACAGAGGAGCTAGAGAAGACTGTGGTTTCAAGAAATATTTAGGCATTAAGATAATAAGATGCAGCTGAAGAAGATGCAGTCTATGTGGAGAAAAAAGAAGCAAATGTCAAAGATAACCCCAAAGTTTCCAATTGGACAATAGGTAGGATGGTGTTACCAAATATGGAGTTGAAAGCACAAGAGAAGACACAAATTTGAAGGGAAAAAATGTAAATTCAATTTTATATATGTAGAGTTTAGGGAATTTGTGGCATACACATCTGGAAATGCTAAGTGAACAGTTGACTGCAGATCTGGAACTCAAAAGAGACACATCTAAACTTAACATAGAGATGTTGGAATTATCAGATACAGGTGGTGATCAAAGGCATGTGACTAAGTATGAATGATCCAAGTCAAAAGAGATCCAAGGAAATGACTCCAATGAACTCAATACTCACTTCTTTGGAATATGGATTTTCAAATTTGTGAATTAGTATTGAGGAGTCAGATAGAAGGGGGCACACTGAGGGGTGTGTGTCAGGAAAACAAGAAGAAGGGAATGTTCCCTTGAAGAATGGTCCACAGTGTCGTAGAAGACAGAGATCACGTAAAATTAGGCTTGCAAAGTGTCTACAGAATTTAATGACAAAGATCTTAGGCAACCTCCAATTGGCTAGCCTTTCACTGCAGAGAGGGTGAGACCGAGGCCAATTTAAAGTGGGTTGAAGAGAAACTGGAAAGTGAGAGATTGGAAGAGTAAATGGATATAATTCTTTCAAGCTTGGCTGTGCAGGGAAGGAAACACCAGAAGGGTGGGCTGAGGACACCATGAAGACTTTTGTCATTAAGGTGAAAAAAAGGAACTATATTTAAATGCTGGCTGCATTGAGCCAATTGAAAAGGAGATGTTAAAGATGAAAAAAGAGATAACTGGTAGATAAAGATTCCTAAGGAAGTAAGGGGAGGGAATATGAGATCCAAGGCACCAGCATTCCTCGCCCGGATGGAAGGGAGAACTACAAGAGGTCAGAACCCACCGATGTATGAGGAAGTGAGTCAAATGAGGGGCTGACCGTCAGGGAGTTCCTGCCAAACCTGCATTAGATGCCAACAGTAGCACTTTCTCCCACCACTTCATCATCCAAAAGGAGAAAGAAAGTTGTTCTATCAGGAACACTGGAACATATTGGTGCGTGTTAGGAGGAGGCAGATTTTGATTTAAGAGAAGAAATCTGCTAACAACTGGAGCTGTCCAGTGACAGAATGGAATCCGCAGTGAGTCGTCTATCAGAGGCAGTGTTCAAGTAGAGAACCAAATGCCATAGCCTTCCTGGCCAATCTCAGTGACTCCTGTACTGGAAAGAAGCTTGAGCTAGACAGTGTCTAATGACCCTTTCTGCTATAAACTGCTCCTGCTTTCAAGACAGTCCCCGACTCCTTCCCAGGAATCCTTGAATTGGCTACTCTTTTTGCCTATGAGGGGTCATGGGGGTCCTTAGACCATCAGTGCTAGAGATGTCATTTGCAGAGGGGCCCATAGTGGGTATTCAGGGGACAAATTTGTCCACTAATAAACAGCTTTGTGTCATGTCATTTCACTATTCGAAGTTTATTCTGTGGAGCCTTGCTTACCCTCAAGAACTCCCTGTGCATATATTGGCTATAATCCTCACAAAACCCTGCAGGACAGATGTTAGTCCCACTTTATAGATTAAAAAAAAAAAAAAAAAAAAAAAAAAAAAACCTTGGTTTAGGGAAGTTTTCCAAGGTCACACAGGTAGTAATTAACAGGATCAGGATTCAAAGTCAGGTCTGTCTGACCAAGCCCACATTTGCTATTATGCCCCATTTTTTCTCCCTTAAAGACTAGTAGATGGTAAGTTTCTTGCAGGCCAGCAGGGTGATTCCTGTGTTTCCCCTGCACTACCTGAGCCTGTTGCATAGGAAGGGCTTCAATGCAGTTCATTTCAGTCACTCAGTCGTGTCTGACTATTTGCGACCCCAATAACTGCAGCACACCAGGCCTCCCTGTCCATCACCAACTCCCGGATTTCACTCAGACTCATGTCCATTGAGTCGGTGATGCCATCCAGCCATCTCATCCTCGGTCGTCCCTTCTCTTCCCACCCACAATCCCTCCCAGCATCAGGGTCTGTTCCAATGAGTCAACTCTTCGCATGAGGTGGCCAAAGTACTGGAGTTTCAGCTTTAGCATCATTCCCTCCAAAGAAATCCCAGGACTGATCTCCTTTAGAATGGACTGGTTGAATCTCCTTGCAGTCCAAGGGACTCTCAAGAGTCTTCTCCAACACCACAGTTCAAAAGTATCAGTTCTTCGGCACTCAGCTTTCTTCACAGTCCAACTCTCACATCCATACATGACCACAGGAAAAACCATAGCCTTGACTAGATGGACCTTTGTTGGCAAAGTAACATCTCTGCTTTTGAATATGCTATCTAGGTTGGTCATAACTTTTCTTCCAAGGAGTAAGCGTCTTTTAATTTCATGGCTGCAATCACCATCTGCAGTGATTTTGGAGCCCCCAAAAAATAAAGTCTGATACTCTTTTCATTGTTTCCCCATCTATTTCCCATGAAGGGATGGGACCAGATGCCATGATCTTGTTTTCTGAATGTTGAGCTTTAAGAATACTTTTTCACTCTCCTCTTTCACTTTCATCAAGAGGCTTTTTAGTTCCTCTTCACTTTCTGCCATAAGGGTGGTATCATCTGCATATCTGAGGTTATTGATATTTGTCCCAGCAATCTTGATTCCAGCTTGTGCTTCTTCCAGCCCAGCATTTCTCATGATGTACTCTGCATATAAGTTAAATAAGCAGGGTGACAATATACAGCCTTGACATACTCCTTTTCCTATTTGGAACCAGTCTGTTGTTCCATGTCCAGTTCTAACTGTTGCTTCCTGCATATAGGTTTCTCAAGAGGCAGGTCAGGTGGTCTGGTATTCCCATCTCTTTCAGAATTTTCCACAGTTTATTGTGATCCACACAGTCAAAGGCTTTGGCATAGTCAATATGTATTCAATTAAAAATCTAATTATTTGGTAATTTCTAGATTATTAGTCACTGTTACTATGTCTTGTGCCTTACCTAACTTCCAACAAACCACAATCTACTAATAAACTTGAGTCCCAAAGCCTCTTCACTTCTATTTTGCCCATGAGAGAACCTTGGGGTTCCCTTAGCGGATTTCCTTAGAAATAGACCCTGGACAGCCCAGAGCCCATAGGAAGTCATTCTACTACCTGGCCTTTAACCTCATAGAGAAGCTACACTTTCCGTGCTCTGTAGTAACCAGCACTGGAAATTCACTTAATATTCAACCCAAATGAAATCAAGGAAAACCAAGACTGAAGGCAGGAAGGTATCTTAGACTTTTGGCTGAGACCAGCACAATCTATGCTCTTTATCACCCAGTCTTCTTTGCACCTTGCCTCTACACCTCCCACCAGGAAGCTTTCCAACCTGGCCCCTACACACATCCATTTTTTCCTCTGTGGTGTGACTTACAGCACTGGCTTCTCTGGCATGCCTCTTCCCACCACTCTGTCAGTTCCTTTTCATGCTGCAAAGGTCACAACCAGAAATCCCTTCCTGACTGTTCCATCCCTCTATACCTTTGTCTCTTCATTTCTAATGAAAAGCGTAACTTAGACATAGTCATGTGTAGCCTCTTATCCATCACTGATGCTTCCTGCTGATGCTCCAAGTCCCAACAAGTAGACTGAACATCCTTTACAAGTAAGAATGACGCATCCTATTCCCTGCCCCCTGCTGGTGACCAGGTCAAGACATAGGATATCCCCCAGCCAAGTTTCTCACGCTGCGATATTCAGCATGCAACACCCTGGCGGGCCTGGGAAGTGCCCTTCCCATCAAATCCAAGAGTCATCCCCATCCCATCGGCTTTCCTCAATTATCTCTAACCAGATTATCCTTCTCCCACAGAACACAGAATCCTCCAAGGAGGCCCAGATGGATGCTGGCCCCAGGTCTTCAACTAATTGCTCTCATCCTCTTCCGATACAAGTAAGGAATTATCCCTTCCAAAGCAGTATAGTTCTGGAAAAACATTAATGGTGACTCATGCCAGGGTGGGGGGTGGGAGCAGAGAGGAATGGGAGAAAGAAAAGAGAGAGCATGCAGGCTGCTTATGGAGCCACAGAATGAGGCACATTAACCAATTTTGCCAATTATGCAGCTGAAGCAATTAAATAATATCACAGTGATAGGAGGAAGTGTAAGCAGAGCCCACAACACTGTCCTGTGGGCCAGAAGAAAACCAAACTTGGCTGCCGTGGTGGAAAGTCACTGCCTTCAAGACTCCAGCTTCACTTTCTCCTTTTACATCTGATCATAGAACTCCTCTCCCCTCAGGAAACCTCTCCTCTGCATCTGAGCTTGGGCCTGCCTCTAGGTGAGGGGGACATTGTATCTGGGTCAGTGGAGTGTGCCTTCCCCCAGCCTCAGTGGGTAGCAAAGCTGATTAGAATCAGGCCTGAAAATGGACATATCGACACCGAAAGAACTATCAGATTGTGAACGTGAAAGGTGCTGGCTTGGGACTGCCAATAGCCACCTCTCCTTCCAGATGGAGAAGCTGGCCTGAAAATAAAGGCAATCAGCCAAGGAGGGCAGTATTAAGAGGCGGAGAAAATGTGGAGCTCTGATACCTCATTTGAGCCCTAGATCTGCCCATGCCTTAGCACCTGGACAGAAATCTCCTCTCTCCCCCAGTTAGATATGGGTTTCTAGACGTTTCATTCTATCATTTGAGTGAAACAGACACCCAGCCAATATAGACACTGAGGCCAGAGGCCATGTTCCATGGAGAAAAGCTGCCAATCGCCAGAGAGAGATCTATAAAACAGCAGCACCTCCACATTTTACTGAAGCAATTCAGCAGGACTCTCAGCCTCCTGCACTGTAGAAGCAACCTATCACACTGTACTTAAACCAACAACAGAGAACACTGAAGTATAAGGCACAGAGAAGAATCTGTGCCTTAAATCTCATCTAATCTATGCTTCAGGGGGCAGGAAGCACAGTCCTAATTTGACCAGAGGCTAATCACCAGCTCCTATGCACTCTAGCCCTGAACCTGAACAGCTTCTGAAAGACCCCCACTTAACCCCCAGCTCAGCTTTTCCAGTGTCCTGCCCAGACACTGACTGCCACGTGAGAATGCCCATGACTGCCTTCCTAAAATGAGGAGTTGGGTACAGAACCAGAGATGGCATTAAGTCACTCTCTTGATGGCCTCCCGATGCATCACTCAGCTCTCCGGGCAGAATGCCAGTGAGGAAACCACAGCTCCCTGGAGGACGAGAAGCAACTTCTTAATTAAAGCAAAGATCTAAACCTTCAAAGTGATTTATGCAGAAACCTAACCCCCTCAGTGGTGGGCACTCACACAGACCCTCGTCCTAGCAGAGGATTTCTGGCAGACCTGGCATCAATGCAGAACTGCTCCAGCCCCCTAAACTGCCTTACACATCCTGCGTTAGAAGATCCTCAAAAACTGGACGTAGAGTACGATTCATGCGTTGACACCACCAACACACAGTGGTAGTAGAAAGCAGATTCCACACAGGAGCTCATGTGAAGTCAGACGATAAAGGAGCAAGAGATAGACAAAAAGACAAGCCTTTTCTCCGGGAGCTGATCCTTGGAGCTCACCCTGGCATTTTGAGCTCTCTTTCACAATCACAAGCCAGGGCCAAGATGTTGCTGTTCAGCCGCTAAGTCGTGTCCAGCTCTGAGACCCCATGGACTGTAGCCCACCAGGCTTTGCTGTCCATAAAGTTTTTCAGGCAAGAATCCTGGAGTGGGTTGCCATTTCCTTCTCCAGAGGATCTTCCCCACCCCAGGATCAAACCCGTGTCAACCCATGTCTCCTGCATTAGCAGGCAGATTCCTTACTACTGGGCCACCAAGGAAGCCCAAGATAGACGCTCCCAATCCTGGATACACACTAGAATCCCAGGGTGGTGTTAAAATTCTGTAATGCCTGAACCCCAGCAAAGCAAGCCAGAATTTTCAGAGGAATCACCCCAGGCATGATTGAGAAGCACTGAGCCAAGAGAGCACCATTTTCCCACCCACTTCTTGCCACTTCCAGGACACCCTCAGCACACATGGTCCAAGGGAACCAAAGATGACATGAGGGTCCCCCTTCCTCAGTCCTCTCTCTGCTTTCTGGAGCACACAGGCTCCCAGCTGGTGTTAAGAAGGACTTCACCCAGAAACTGGAAGCAAAAGCCAGCAGGAAAAAGAAAACAGAGTAGACACCAGCTGGTTGACAGCTCCTTCAGATCCTGCCTCAGGACGGTGGCCACTGAATGGCAATCTTAGAAGCAGGGACAGGCAGAAACACTGACGGCGTGGAGTGGCTTAGTGCTCATCACCCCACCTCGGGTAGACTGGACAGGGGTGCACCAGTCAGACTCTCTCCCCCAGGGCTGGAACACAGCTCCCATGGCCAGTCTCAGCTGGTGTTTAAATGGCAAAAATATGCTGATGTGTGTGTAGAGAGAATGAAGCTGCTGAGAGAGAGAAGAGGGGAGCAGACATGGTGAAAAGCAGAATAAAGCAGGGTGAGGCAAGTCGCTCCAGCTCTTGTGCCTTTCAGCCTCTTGCTTAGGCTGTGTAGAAGCCCAGCAGCCACCCCTGCCTTGGGTTCCAAGCAAGTAACTCTGCTCACTGAACATACACCCCCACTTCCCTGCCCTCCTCACCATGGAGCCGTGCCCACAGTGGAAAGAAAGAATCTGGTGCCAGGGTCCAGATAAGAGCTTTCCCATGAGAGGCTTGGGCACATTGCTTAACTTGCCTATGCCTCAGTTTTCACATCTATAAAATGGGAATGTGATAAATAATAAAGGATTTAATACAGATCAGAGTCTCACATAGAGCCAGACATGTTAGCTCTTAAACACATTCCCATAAAAGTCATATTTTGCTTCTCTCTAGAATCAAGTGCTCTTTCCTTCCAGTCCCAGGGAGGAAAACATACTGCCCAGTGACCCAGGGGATGAGCATTGGCCTCCCCAGGAGCACATGGTGGTGCTTTACGGAGGGTCACTCTGCCAGCACCTCAGAGGTCTCAGCATGGAGGATGGAGTTTTGTAGGTCATGACTCTGGTGCTCAGGAGCCTTGCCTCCTAGTTGGGAAAATCAGGTATGCACAAGAAAAGAAAAGAAAAGAAAAAACAAGTTCCCAGTGACACCGTAGGTGGTTAGTGGTGACACAGGGGTTGGCAGAGAACAGTCACTGACCAGACAGACTGGTCGTGGAGGCCTCACAGAGGAGCTGTGATGTGCATCACCATGCGATGCCAGGCCTGGCAAGGTAGCCATGGTGCCCTCCACCACACTCCACACCATGCCTCCTGGGAAAAACCATAAGCGCATTTTCCATGAAAGAGGAGAATAGAAAAGCTGGCTTAAAACTCAACATTCAAAAAACTAAGATCATGGCATCTGGTCCCATCACTTCATGGCAAATAGATGGGGAAACAACAGAAACAGTGACAGACTCTATTTTCTTGGACTCCAAAATCACTGTGGACGGTGACTGCAGACCTGGCATGCTGCAGTCCACGAGGCTGCAAAGAGTTGGGCACAACTTGTTTTAGTTGCTAAGTCGTGTCCGACTCTTTGTGACCCCATAGACCGTAGCCTGCAGGCTCCTCTGTCCATGGGATTTCCGAGGCAAGAATACTTGAATGGTTTGCTATTTCCTTCAGGTTTCTAATGATCCCATTTCCCCCTGGGGCTCATCAGATCTTATTTTTGGATGCGGAGGTGTGGGTTTGCTGTTAACCAGAAACCACAGTCCCTTTTGCAGCTATAGTTGGAGCAGATCCGGCCACACCCATGCACCAGCCCCTGGGCCACCTGAAGACATTCCTATAGCTGCTGGCTTCCTGTGTCTCTACCTAGGGACAGGAGTCTGCCTTGAGACCTTGCTCAGCCAGGCTCAGGGAAGCTGCGAGGGCCAGGGAGTCAACATCCCAGAGGCAGCTGTCAGCCAGTGAAGAACAGGAGTTTGTGACAAATAACCTCTTTCTCTCTCCCCACAGTGTAAAGGGCAAGACCAAGTCTAAGGCGTGTTCCACACAGTTTCTCAGCATCTCCAACAGGACTGAGCCCCAGCAGCCCACTGCAGCTCCTGCTTAATGGCCCACCCCTTGCTGGGTCTCTTCCATCTCCCTAGCTCACTTCCCCAGCTCCTTCATGGTGGCTTCTGAGATCACCTCCCAGATGAACTGCTAGCACCAAATCCTCATCTCCGGGTCTGCTTTTAGAGGAACCCAACCTGAGCTCAGAGTGTGGCAGGCCCTCACAACCAGGAGGGGCCTGGGTCACTGAGAAGACATCTCCCAGCCTGCCCTCAGCCTGCTCATCCTGGCGCAGTCTGGAACGCTTGCTCCTGCCTCCCTCCTGGGTGGTTTCTCATCCTGTTTGTTCCTGCCTCTACTAACCAACACCATTTGGTGCTGCTCAATAGGTCTCTGCTCCTGCAACTGAATTAGCAATATTGCTTGGATGTTTTCCTAATAAGCGTTGTGGTGGTTGGGGGGGGGGGGGGGGTGGTTGTTCATGGTGCTCAGCAGCTACATTTGAACCAAAAGAGCTATCAGACATAGAGAAGGTAGCTGAAGCCCTGGACGGGCCCCTCATACTAGCCCCACTCAGTGATTCATCAGGATGAAAGTGGGGCCCAAGTCAGACATTTACGTGGATTAAATCTCCTTGCAGGTAAATAAACCAGACAACTCCCATGCTTAGCATGTCAGCTGGGTGTTGGTGAACAGGAGCACGGCTTTAGCCTGGCTGTTGCAACAGCACAGCTCCCTAGTGAATGGAGCCCCCTCAACTCAGGCTACCTGGATGGGAAAGGTCATGATATTGGCTCAAGGGAGATGACACAGGTGACATCATGGGGCTGCACGTGACTTCTTCAGCTAGACTCTCTGTTGGTTGATTTCAGTCCTGATTCCATAAATGCCATCCTCCACTGAAGACTAGAATAAGATGGACTCAGAAGGAGCCATGTGGAGATCAAAAATGAGCTGCCCCTCCTGCCTCCCAGATATATTGAGGGCTTGATCACTTAGCCGTGTTCAGTAGCAGGATCATTGAACAGATGTATTCTGGCTCCCAGGATAAGAAAAGAGGAGGGCATTGGCAATCTAGGGGTATAGTGTTCGCAGGTGACCCAGCGACTCAGCCTGAGAAACTGGGTCTGTCTCCTTCCTCATGTTGCATCAGAGTCTGTGCAGAAGAAGATTGAAACTAGGAGGGCTCAAGGTGGGCAGTAAGGACACCCCCAATTCATGCCAGGCTCTCCAGCCCTGTCACACTTATAAGGAAGTTGAGAAGGAGGAGAGAAGGAAGAAAAGGCAGGAGAGAGAGGCAGCTGAGGAGACAGGAGAGCTCAAGCCTCCCGAAGACAGCATGCATCTGGAGCAGACCTACCAACGCTAATCCCCTCACGCAGCATATACGGCTGCCAGGTACACATCTCTGAGCCAGGTGCTGGGAAGATGGGGTAGGCGTAGCCCCTCAGGAATTTCCCACCAAGAGGAAAAGAAAGTTTTGAGAAAAAATGCCCATGAATGGCAGAGGAGTGTCACCTAAATGAAATCAGAGGGGACTTGAACAAGTGAAGTAAGAAGCATCTCATCCAGCTAGTTTGCTGGAGTCTCAGGGTAAGGTCGCTGAGGAGGAGGAAAGAACAGGAAGCAGCAGCAAGAAGGAGGCTGGGGGACAGGGACCTGCCAGGCAGAGCTAACAGCACACAAAGGCCTCAGGGCAGAAAGCCCAGCTTCTCTGGAGGAGCTGAGGAGAAAAGGCAAGTAAGAGGCTGGCGGAGAGAGCGTGGAGAGGCAGAGAGAGAGACTGAGACGGGAGTGACTAGTTAAACTGCAGACAGATCAACCGGGGAGGGAATTAGTGAGTGGACATTTTATCTGGAAAACTTAGGATGCCACAGAGAGAGACACAAGACGGGCACCACACATGAGAAGTTAGAGGGTGTGGAAGAAAGAGCAAGAAGTAAGGAAAAGAAATGAGAGAGACGCTGTATCCAAAGTCATGACAGTAGGAAATTTTCCAGGATTAGAGAATTTCCTCAGATTGAAAAATCATACGCATGTAAGAATTAAAGATATTAAAATTTTAAAAATAAAAAACTATTAAAAAAAAGAAAAAAAAAAGAAAAATCATGAGTCATGAGCGGGATAAATTTAAGTAAGTTCAGAATTACTAACCCAATACCCCTGTGAGAAACAAATTTCCTGATTAGAATATCATGTTTGTGTGCAATTCTTTTTTGCCTTTTTTTCTAACCTGACGTAGACACAATATTTCCTAGGTAACTTCTGTCAGCTCAGATCCTCTAGTGTGATTGTGTGAATCATTTTAAACACAGTTAGATTCATTTGTTCCAAGCCATATTCCTACTCTCGCCTCAACACACACACACACACAGGTTGACTTCCTTTAATTTATGTGCAATAAAATATATTCTTTGTAGACTATAGCTCTGTGATTTTGACCACTGTCATGTACCCATCAACACAGTTCCATACAGAAAACGTCAACATGTGATTTAGGGGTTCTAATAATGGTCCCCACTTTACAAAGGACAAAAGGAAAAGTAACCTTGCCCGAGGTCATCCAGCCAGTTCACAAAGGGCTGTGCTTTCACTTGGGTGGTTCTTGGCTCCAGAACACCAGCTAAAAACCCCTATGCCACCCCGTCTTAGATGTCCACACCCAGCCCAAGTCAACATAAGCCTCTGATTACCATCTACTCAGTCACCCAGCTGTGCACCTGCTCGAATCCTCAGTCATTGTCCTGACTGGGGCACGTGAAAAGCCTGGCCTACCTTCCTGGGGGGGAAAAAAAAAAAGGGTCAGGAGGACAAAAAATAACACGCCTTTCCAAACTGTGGAATCGGTTAGGATTGGGTAGAAAGAAGAGGGAAGACGTAAACCTCAAGCTCAAGACTGACTGCGGGTTGTTGAATCCTCCAGCCTGCGACCCTTTGACGGCACCCGTCACTTATCCATCTCTACATTCGCGGTATTTAGCACATGGCACGTGTTTAATCAACATTTGTCGGAAAATGTGTGTATGAGTGAATAAAAGATCATAAACTTAAATGTCAAGAGGTACCAGAGAAGACTTAGGAGCCACAGCACAGGTTCCCTCTCGCAATCGACATTCTGTATCCTTTCCATCAGAAGAGAAGCCTTACGCTCCCACTCTTACTAACAACATCTCCACACCTGCAGCGCAGCAGAAGCCGTAGATAGGCCAGCCTGTCGGCTAAATTACGAGCAATGACGTACAGCTCAGTGTCTCTCTGGAGCCCTGGAAGTCGGGTGGAACTGTGAGGTGACACAAGGCAACACGAAGCAAAGCCGTGGATGGATAATGGGTAAGAGATGGATGGATGGGCAGGAGGACCAAAAGACTGCACTAAATTTAAGTTCAAAAGCTACACTTACATACTCCTTGAGGACAGAAGTTATTGTCCTCCTTCATAGCCATATCCCCAGTGCCTAATGCATTGCCTCGCACACAATAGTTTCTCAAGAAATACCTGTTGAATAAAAGGGGAATGAAAAGGAAGTATCTGCCAAGCAGTCTCCTGTGCCAAACGCTATAAACTAGAGGCATTCAGAGTTTATCCAGATACTTATCTAAGTTTGGGCTTCCCTGGTGGCTCAGACGGTGAAGAATCTACCTGCAGTGCAGGAGACCTGGGTTCGATCCCTGGGTCAGGAAGATCCCCTGGAGAAGAGAATGGCTACCCTCTCTAGCATTCTTGCCTGGAGAATCCCATGGACAGAGGAGCCTGGCCGGCTACGGTTCATGGGGTCGCAAAGAGTCGGACACGACTGAGCGACTCACCCTACCTAAGCTTGACTCCTGTGTCACGGCTTCTCTGCCAGATTTTACTACTAATGAGGGAGATTAGAAGACCAGCTCCTTCTGGGCTGATTTTTGTTCACACAACCTACATAAGTTGGGAATGCCTGGAAGTTAAACAGGCTTTCTAAAAACCTAGTAGGAGAGCTCAGAACAGACAGGATAGGACTCTCGCAAGGGTCCCTGAGATAATTTGCTTGAAGATCATTAACTGTCTTCACTCTGCCCACAGAATCTGAAGGCAATGACATTCAGAGGCACAGCACTCCTTACCCTATAATCAGGAAAGAAAACGTTGCTAATGACATCCAGGGAGACCCTCAACAAAGGAAGTTGGCCTGAGAGAGCGTGGAGAGAAAAGCAGCCAACAGTCTGTGGTGGCAGACGTTCTGGCATGACCATAGGAAGCGGAGGTTCACATATCTAATGTACATTACTTGCCTTTTGTCATGCTGGGTTCTGGGGACAGGTGAAGGGCACGTTCCTCGTTCCACCTTGCAGCCCGGCTTTCTAGTCAATCTTTGCCAATCCAGGATCATGCTTATTCAGTCAACAAGAGCATCACACTGTCCTTGAAATCAGTGTGAATATGCTGGACTTAATAATAACTGGAGTGTTGCTTGGTCCCCTGGGCATTCCCTGAAGCGATCATGCCAAGGAGAGACTCTGCTCCTTGGGGCTAAGAATTTATAAGAAAAGACTGTATTTTATACATCATAAAATTATTCCTGCAGAAGCAAGCTTCTCTCTCTGGGACACACAAGACCACAACAAACAGCCCAGCTTTCAGGCAGGTTCTTCACAGAGAGTGTGTAAATGCTGAGCCTCAGAATCTGCAAATTAGGATTTGAGGCACCATGCCTGTCATGGTGGGGTAGGGCTTTGTTAGCAAAACCCAGTGTCAAGGTTTGTCCAAACCCTTCAGGTGCACACCCACAAATCACTGATGCCAACTCTGTGGGGACTGTTCACTCCAAAACCCGGAGTTGTCCGGAGAAGTCTCCATCCTGTCACTCAATTCTCCCATCTGCCACCAGAGGAAACTTTGCATCCCTGGCCCCTCAAAAAGACAAGTGCCTCTTAGAGCAGTGGACAGCTTTGGGGATTAAGGGACCCTGAGCAGGTTCACAAGTACTGAACTCACCGCCACACACGCAAAGGGCCAGGAAGCCTGACTTGAAATTGCCGAGGTCTTGTCCCGGCACTGCTCATCTGCTTCTCTGGGCAGATGGCGTGACAGCGTAGTTAGGTTGTGCGGGTCCTTCTCTGCCTCCTCGGTGCCATTCTCCACCGGGGACTGCATCACCAGGCTTGCTGGGGCCTTCCAATGCGCTCTCCTGATGGAGGCACTGCCAGACTAGCCTTCCCCTCCCACTCCCTGCTTTGGGCCACACTGTGGGCGGGAATGCCTCCCTCCACACTCCAGCCACTGCCAGGGCAGCCATGCCTCCACCCTCAGCTCTCCTCTGGTTTCAAGAAGACCATCCTCTCCCCCTGATACTTCAAGCCCAGCGATGGTGGCAGCTTCCTGCTCCTGACTGACTCTGGATACCTCAGCATCCCTTGTTGATCTTCAGAACCCCACCCTTTGCTCTGTAGGTCTCCCCTCATCAAACCATCCAAGAGGAATTCTGTTTCCTAGCAGGGCTCCAGCAGGTAAAGACATACAATGGAAAGGGTGTTGATCTTGGATTAAGGAACCTAAGGAACCTGGGTTCAAGATGCTGCTCTGCTTCTGACTAGCCGTGTGACCTTGACCAAATGCTTCATCTCTGAACTGCAGTTCCCGGCAACATCATCAGAGTAAGAAGCTGGGTCTGTGCAGGGAAGACGTCCCTTTTCTTCACACCAGCACCAGCATTCCCTGGGGCTTCCCTCCAGGATCTTGGGGCTCTGAAGAGCAAGCCAGACATACCAGTCACTAGTTCCTGTAGTGACTTTGATACTTGCTATATACAGATTACATGGTCTTCTCTGGAGAATGAACACAATGATTAGGATAGCAATTTGCTTAAAAGAGGTTGTCTGGGCTTCTCGGAAATCAAGATTGTCAGGAGAAATATCAACACCCTCATATATGCAGATGATATCACCCTAATGGCAGAAAATGAAAAGGAACTAAAGAGCCTCTTGATGAGGGTGAAAGAGGAGAGTGAAAAAGCTGGCTTGAAACTCAACATTTAAAAAACTAAGATCCTGGCATCTGGTCCCAGCATCTCACAGCAAATAGAAGGGGAAAAAATGGAAGCAATGACAGATTTTATTTTCTTCGTCTCCAAAATCACTGTGGACAGTGACTGCAGCCATGAAATTAAAAGATGTTTGCTTCTTGGAAGGAAAGCTGTGACAAACCTAGACAGTATATTAAAAAACAGAGACATCACTTTGTCAACAAATGTCCATTGAGTCGCAGCTATGGTTTTTCCACTAGTCATGTATAGATATGAGAGTTGGACCATAAAGAGAGCTGAGCACTGAAGAATTGATGCTTTTGAACTGTGGTGTTGGAGAAGACTCTTGAGAGTCCCTTGGACTACAAGGAGATCCAACCAGTCCATTCTAAAGGAGATCAGTCCTGGGTGTTCATTGGAAGGACTGATGCAGAAGCTGAAGCTCCAATACATTGGCCACCCGATATGAAGAACTGACTCACTGGAAGGGACCCTGATGCTGAGAAAGACTGAAGGCAGGAGGAGAAGGCGATAACAGAGGACAAGATGGTTACATGGCATCACTGACTCAAAGAACATGAGTTTAAGCAAGCTCTGGGAGATGGTGAAGGACAGGGAGGCCTGGTGTGCTGCAGTCCATGGGGTCACAAAGAGACAAACACGACTGAGCAGCTGAACAAGAACGATGGCTTAGACATGACAGTTGGAACACAAAGAAGGCTGCCCACCAAAGTATTGATGCTTTCAAACTGTGGTACTGGAGAAGACTCTTGAGAGTCCCTTGGACTACAAGGAGATCAGACCAATCAATCCTAAAGGAAGTCAACCCTAAGTATTCATTGGAAGGACTGATGCTGAAGCTGAAACTCCAATACTTTGGCCACCTGATGGGAAGAGCCGACTCATTGGGAAAGACCCTGATGCTAGGAAAGATTGAGGGCAGGAGGAGAAGGGGACAGCAGAGCATGAGATGGTTAGATAGCATCACTGACTTCATGGACGTGAATTTGAGCAAACTCCACGAGATAGTGGGCTGCAGTCCATGGGTTCATGAAAAGTCAGACATGACAGAGCAACTGAACAACAATATTGGGGTTCTCAAGGCATTCAGGAAGGGAAGCCAGGTACCGATTGTACTAGACACTGGCCCTTCCTAACACAAGGAAGCTGACCTTTCTTCTGTAGCCTTGTGTAGTCTGCCAGGTGTGTGGGCTGCAGGATCCCAGGGGAATGCTTGGCTCTTTGTAAGTAGGCGCCCATTCTTCCAAGGGCAAGTCTCAGGAAGGGCACAGAAGTGCCCCCTCGTGGACAACACTCACAGCCATGATGAGTTCCAAGGGGGACCTGTGTGGGGTGCCAGCAGCCTCCCCCACCCTGACCTCCTGCCTCTACAGCCCCTCACCACATCCCAGGTGCTGCCCCTGGGAAGATCATCACCTCACTTGGTCCTTGCAGCCTCCTCCTGATGCCAGCAGGGCAAGAGCTTTTGACATTTACATTTCACAAGTAATAGACAAGTGCATTCAAGGAAAACGAGTCCCAGAGGCATTTCCCAAAGTTGCACAGCTCACAACCAAAATCCGGGCCTTAGTGTCTTTTACAGAACCCGGTATTCGATTTATGTAGATGATTAAACTAAATTACTGGCTTGAAGGACTTTGTGTCTGGAATGAGGCCAACTTTGGCATGTTTTTAATTCAGGATTAGAAGCATGTCCCCTGGCTGATCTCCATAATGTCATAGGCTTACCGGGAAATAAAGACAGCTCTCTGTGAACTTTGGCTTCTTATCTGTACTTTCCCACGTGCTTCGGTGAATGTTGTCTCACACAGGTGGGGCCATTTGGGCCAAGGTCACACAACTACTCAACTCCTCAAGTCAGCGCTGGAGCCCCCATGTCTCTCGATTCTAAGTTTGGAACTGTCTTTGCCTCCTCACAATTCTTCAGTTGGTCAACAAACGTGCTGACTCAGCAAGAGCCAGGCCTGCGCCCAAACAGTGGCAAACAAGGCCCAGCTCCTGCCCTTAGGAATGTTTAGAGTCTGGTGGGACAATGGCTGCATAAAGGACAATAGAGGTCCAGGGGATGGCTGTGAGGAAGGGATGTGCTAGGAGCACAGGAGGAGCCCCTCTGTGTGCCTTGGAGGCACTGCACAGAGGAGCAGGGGAAGAGCCGAGACTTGAAGGGCCTGAAGATGACCTGGATCCAGCAGGCAGGGCACTGCTGGAGGAAGCAATATACTGGGCCCAGAAGGAGCTATGTGGGCCAAAGTGTAAGCGGGTCTGGCCGGGTTGCTCAGCGGGGCAGGAGCCTCAGGAGCAAGGATGTGACAGACGGACAGGGACAGGTCAACAGGAGGGTCTCCCTGAGTCTGTATGGAGACAGCAATTTCCAGGGGAGAGGACCACCATGACACTTGGGAGTCATCCAAGAGTTTCAAAGGGAGCCACACGGCAGCTGATTCTTGGCAAGACCTGTGTGATGGTTACTGCACCTGGGAGCGTGGTGTCTGATGACTTTCAAAAGCCTCTCTCCAGGAAGGATAAAAAGCACCACCAGCAATAACAGTACTCACTACTGCAGCTGCCTAGCTCACCTGGCACCAGAAGGAGCCCTGCTGGTGTTCAGAGAATACAGTCAGCATTTTATTACAGCATCTGGTGGACCCATCTCACTCTGAGACAAGATGCAAACGTGCTTTTAAAAAAAAATGCTTAACACAAAAACAGAAGTGGCCTACCCTTGGGTCCAGCCAGGTGCAGCTCCTGAAAGAAGCTGCTCTGAGCCTCGGGGGCGAACCCATCCTTTTGGGTGTCCTGCACCCTTGCGGGCACTCATGTCTGGTGCTGTTGAATGTTTCCTGAGTTCTGGATCTGGCCTCCTCAGCGAGCCTGGAGCTTCCAGGGCCAGAAACCACAGCTGCACCTTCACAAAATCTACGACCACAGCGCACGTGTGAAGGATATGAAATAAATGAACGTGGATAAAGGCAGCTCCCTCCTCCCTTAGTACAGCAGCGCGGTACAGGCAGTGCGTGCCCTTCCTGACAGCTTGTCTGTCTGTGTGTCTTCCCAGGAGGGACAGCAATTGACTCCCTGGCATCTTACCTTCCCCATGATCAATTTCTCCTGGCATTTGTCAGACTCCCACACTTCCGCTAGGGCCCTCCAAGGGCGGATTCCGTTTGTGGAATCTCAGCACAGACCATTTGAAGGGAAGTGCCTTTCTTAACTCCACTTCTCAGAGCAGAAACATCAAGGCAAGGGAAACCAGAGAGAAGAGAGGCTAGGCTGCAGCAGAGCCCCAAGAACATTGGCGCAGGGTTCCAAGTGACAGGTGTTTCCAGAGGGTCACAGAAGCTGGCCCAGGAAGGGGCCACAGTTACAGCTTCCTACGTGGTGTCTCTCTGTTGATTAAAAAGCTGTGGCTTTCTCCCCTAACTCTGACAGAGCCCAATTCCATGTCAGGGAGCCAGATCCACGGATCCTGAACGTTTTTTCATCTCCAAGAGCCTCCTGTCCTCTGCCAATAGCCAAGAAAGGGCTTATCAAGCCATAAACTCTTAGTAGCTGAGATCTCAGAAATAAATTAATTTAGCAGATACTCCTGATAATCTGGCCCTGGGAAAGCAGAACCAACAATAAGCCCTGCAGGAAGGGTGAGACTTCAGTTGCGCAGAAAGATCAGAAGAAGGGGGAGATATTCAACTCCCCATGTCTAAGCCCTGTCCTGTGCCAAATACATAACACATATGGCTATTTTCACTGCAGTCTTCGCAACAGCAGGTGCTGTTATCCGCACTGACAGATGAGGTACCAGCGGCACAACAAAGCCGACGGGCTTGGTCAAGGTCACATTGCTAGGCTAGGGCATGTCTGGACTTGATCCCTGCTACTGAGCAGAGAGTCCTATGAGGAGACTGTTTGAAAACAGATCTCCCAGTCCCCCACTAGAGCCCCAGATGCATCAGTGTGGGGAGAAAAGTGCAGGAATCTGCATATTTAACCAGCACCTCAAAGTGACTCCAGTGCTTTGGATGTCAAGTGGTGGTTTATAACATGAGTTTTGAAGGACACTTGAGTTAGAAAGCTAGCTCTGTGACCTTGAGCATGCCACTTAAGCTATCTAAGCCCCAGCTTCTCCATCTGTAGGTGATGGTATGCACACCCCATGGGCTTGTGGTGAGATTTACAGGGAATAATGCAGGAAAGCACCTGGCATGGGCTCCCCTCTAACATTTCAGGGGCCTGGGACAACAGCACAAGCAGAGGTGCCCCAGCCTGCTGCTCACTGCCCTTCACTTCTCACCCCAGTTCTATTCTGCACCCCTAGGGTCTTGTCCTGTCAAGTGCAGACAACTCAGGACATAATCAAAGTTTTGTCCACACCCACTGAAAACAGCGTTCCCCACCCCTACACCCTTTGGACCTAGGGTTGTGCAAACTAGAAGCATGGTCTGACCCAGGGAATGTGGATTCAGGGAAGATGACTACCCACGTGGGCAGGAAATACTAGGCCTCCTGGTACTCAACGGGATGAAGGCTTCTGATGGGCATGTTCCACTGGTCCACAGACACCTCACCTCCTGAGGAAGGCACAGCAGGGGGCCAGCCAGGCCAGGGCCCTCCAAAGTCAGGGCCCAGGGAAGGGGCCCTGGTAGCCTAGGTCCAAAGACAGGGGGTCAAGTGCATAGACGGAGAAGACAATGGCACCCCACTCCAGTACTCTTGCCTGGAAAATCCCATGGATGGAGGAGCCTGGTGGGCTGCAGTCCATGGGGTCGCTAAGAGTCAGACACGACTGAGCAACTTCACTTTGACTTTTCACTTTCACGCGTTGGAGAAGGAAATGGCAACCCACTCCAGTGTTCTTACCTGGAGAATCCCAGGGACGGGGGAGCCTGGTGGGCTACCATCTATGGGGTTGCACAGAGTTGGACACGACTGAAGCGACTTAGCAGCAGCAGCAGCAAGTGCCCAGAGTTGACAATTCTATGTTATACCATTGAAAGTTACTAAGAGAGTAGATCCTTAAAGTTCTCACTTAAAAAAAGAAAAAGTAATTATGTGATGTGCTGGAGGTGTTAGCTAAGCTAAGGTGCTAATATTATTGCAGGATGCGTGTGCGCTCAGTGGCTCAGTGATGTGTGACTCTTTGCAACTCTATGGACTGTAGCTCGCCAGGCTCCTCTGTCCATGCCCCAAATTGGAAGCCACAGGCAGAGGCCCATGACATCACCCACAGTCACATAGGGCTGGTCATGGGGGAATCCAGAGAGGCTAATGCCTGTTCTCCAAGGCAGCTGCAGAAAGAAAACACATAGAAACCGCCTGGTCCACATGGCTCTCAGGATACTTGAGCACATTTCCTCACATGCACTCTTATCAACAGGCCTGAGGGGAGGAGTTGACAATAGCAGGGGAACTGATCCCCAGTTTATGGATGAGAAACCGAGAAATGAGAGAACTCTCACTATTATGGTGTTTATCAATTTCTGTCTGTTAAGATTTGGAGCTGGATGGATCTGAGTTCAAATTCTGCCTCTGGCACTAGGACCTGGGGCAGCATTTAGCCTCAGCTTCCTCATCTGTGAGATGGGGAAAATACATGCTCCAAGTATTATAGACATTGAAGGCAATAATATACGAAAATCAATTAACACAGAATCTAGCAAATTCTGAGAGCTCAGGAAGTGTCACCTGTTATTATTTACCCTATATTATTTACCTTATTGGGCTTCCCTGGTGGCTCAGTGGTAAAGCATCCACCTGCTGATGCAGGAGATGCAGGTTTGATCCCTGGGTCAGGAAGATCCCCTGGAGGAGGAAATGGCAACCTACTCCAGTATTCTTGCCTGGAAAACCCCATGGACAGAGGAACCTGGCACCTTATAGTCCATGAAGAGTCGGACACGACTTAGCAACTATACAACAACAACATTTACCTTATTGGGGAACATGGTTTATCTGTCTGAGTAGGCTGCAAAGCCCTGCAAAGGGGCCAAGATCCATATTTCATTTCAGATTCCTCTTCCCTTGAGAGCTAAGTGCAATGTTTGGGACATACCAAGCAATTGATAAATGTTGGGAAGATAAGTAAAATAATTTAAAATGAATGAGAAGGGGAGAAGAGAGTGATCCACAAAATCCACAATACCTTGATCCAAGCATAGTCCAACCAGCTTAGGGAGCCTGGTGAGAGGGAGGAATGCGCCCTTCACCCACAGTGTTAATTGCTTCCAAGACAGACATACTGTATGCCAGGCCCAACTCAGGCTCCAGGAGAGATGATGGGAGAAGGTTTAAAAGGATCTGGGAACACAGCTAACATTAAATGACTCATTTTTTTTAAAAACCATGAAGCCAAACTGGAACCATATAGTGGGATCACATGATAATAATATAAAAGTTTAACATGCATATGTATATATTTATTTAGTTTCCTTGAACAGTCTGACAAACCCCTTGGGACCTGCTTTATGACAGGAAAGCTATTTTCAGACCAATATGTTAAGAAACCGAGTCTCTACTCAGGACCTTAGCGTGCACCCCTGGGGCTCAGTGGACTGGGTGGGCCTTCCCCTTGGCTCCTCCAAAGTGATCTGGGCACAGACCCCTTTGCCTCATTCAGAGCAACACTAGGATTCTAAGCCAAGAAAAAGTTCCCAGAAAAGAGATGGGTCATGAAGGATGAGAGCCAGAAAACTAGAGGAAAGATCAAGTGTTTGAAGGAATCTGGAGAATGAAGTGATTTTGTTTTCACAACAAATTAATTTAGGCAGCACCCGCTTTCATTCTCTTTCAAGCCTACATTAGAAAAATATCCATATTAGCCCTGGAAAAGAACAATCAGGACAAGGTTCAAGCGATTCTAATGAGATCCACATTTCCAGGGCAATTTCCAGATTTGAAGCAAGGCTGAGCAAAGGTGAGATGTCAGAACTGAAAGCTTGGGGAAAAGAGACAGGAGAAGTCCCACCGAATCAAAAAGGGCCTTGTCCTAACTCACTCAAGTGCCCCCAAGGGATCATCTTAAATGTGAGCCTGCTGGGTCTTACTATGGATCTACACCTCCCCAATCCACTCATAGAGCCCCCCTACTCTGAGCATCTATTGCAGTCACTAACAATAGAAGCCATCTGAAGTTCCTGATTGTGACCCACATCAGGTATATAATGTCTTCTAGAAGGCACCTGTTTCTCTGTTAACAAGTGGGCTACACAGTCAGGCCTTCTACCTTTGGTAGGCTGCAGACCTTCAAACCTGGCACTAATCCTTTCTATCAGGACACCCCTGCCTGTCAGCCCTTCTCATGCACATAGCAATACCTCCCAGCCAACCCTATCCATGAGCTCGGCTCTGTACTTCTCCTCCAATCAGGTTTCTGAATCCTTCCCAAAAAACATACGAAGGTGCACTGTAGGAAGGCAGTAGAACCTGAAGGAAGGATGAGAGAAGAGAAAGGAGGGGAGGGAAGAAAGAGGAAGGAGCAGAACATTTCTTGAGCATCCTTCAAACTGCTCCATGAAGCAGTCCATTTTATGTCCTGCTTTATAGATCAGGAAGTTAAAGCCCAGAGAGTTTAAGTAACTTTCAAGATCATACAGCTGATTAGTGGAAGAACTAAGAGTTTTATTCATGACTTCCTGGCTCCAAAGTCCCATCCTATATGTTATCCTAAATATTCAAATCATCAAACCATGCAGAGTGATTCCAAACTCACCATGCTAACTGTAACACTTACACCCAGCTGGACCCAAACTGAGGACCAATGTCGCAACAACTATGAGTGACAAGGAAGTTCCAAACTGCTTGTTACTTCACCCTGAACCTTCCAGTACGTTTGAAAAAGACCAAAGCTTCCCAGAAAAATTCATTTTACCCTCCTCATTCAGTAATTCCAGGAAAAAGGAGGGCACAAGTAGTCTTGGGACATACCCCAGGGTTTGGATTTCATAAAAGTAGTCAAAGTCCTAACCTCTTCAAGGTCTAATTAAACCTCTGTGGTCCTACATAAATCCAGATAAAACTCTAATTCTAAAACATACAGGTTCATAGCAGCGCTGTTCACCATAGCCAAGACATGAAGGCAACCTAAGTGTCCATCAACAGATGAATGGACAAAATGTGGTATATATATACAGTGGGGATACTACCTAGCCATTAAAAAGAATAAAATAATGCCATTTGCAACAACATGGATGGACCTAAAGATTATCATACTAAGCAAAGCCATAAAGAGAAAGACAATACCATGTGACATCACTTACATGCAGAATCTAAAATATGACACAAATGAGCCTTTCTACAAAACAGAAACAGACTCACAGACATAGAAACAGACTTTTGGTTGCCAAGGGGAAGGAGGATGAGGGGGGAGTGGATCAGGAGTTTGGGATTAGCAGATATAAACTATTGCATACGGAATAGAGAAACAACAGGGTTCTCTGCAGAGCACAGACAACTATATTCAGTATCCTATGATAAACCATAATGGAAAATATAATCATCTATATACACGTATAACTGAATTACTCTGCTGCACAGCAGAAACTAACACAACACTATACATCAACTATATGTCAATTAAAAAAAAAAAAACTCTGGGACCATAACTGCCACCCCACGTTACTCTAGTATATGAATGTGTGTAGATATGGATAAACATTCATGTGCATTTTGTTTCATTTTATCTGTACCACATACACGAACATTTTGTTTTGTTTTAACATCTATCTCTGTCATATATATGTTTGTGGGTGTTGATATACATATAAAACAAAATACACAGGAAGTTCTCATTGGGATGTCTCTGTTTGGCTGACACCTTGAGTGTTTTTATCTGCAACTGGACCAAGTCAACACCACACTACCTAAAGCTTTCTTCCAAGGAAAATAACATAACAAGAGGGGCTGGAAGATGGATGGAAGAAAGCTGCTTCATCATCACATAGAAGAATGTGCATTCTTGATCCTTCCTTTCCCTTCTGGGTGTGCCCAGGAAGTTATATCGATGTTTAAATCAAGGCAAGGTACTCCAGGGTTTTCTCTCAGAAACCCTTTCATCTTGGCTCACTTTCTGAGCACAAAACACCCAGAGCCTGGGCAGGAAAAGGCACAGACACCTAGTGACATGGGGTCTCGGTTGGTGTCTCTGTGCCTCCCATGGGGGACCTGGAACTCATGAACTCAGGCATAGTGCCTCTGACTGTGACTCCCACTTGTTTTCATAATTGAAAAACAATTAATCTGTGATGTTCCAGGCCCCTGAGAGGCACACACATACAAATGTGGCGTCCCTACAGCAAGACTCCTATGTTATAACTTTAGCATGAACTGAAGAGCCATCATGAGAAACACTGGGCTGGAGGAAGCACAAGCTGGAATCAAGATTGCCGGGAGAAATATCAATAACCTCAGATATGCAGATGACAGCACCCTTATGGCAGAAAGTGAAGAGGAACTCAAAAGCCTCTTGATGAAAGTGAAAGAGGAGAGTGAAAAAGTTGGCTTAAAGCTCAACATTCAGAAAACGAAGATCATGGCATCTGGTCCCATCACTTCATGGGAAATAGATGGGGAAACAGTGGAAACGGTGGCTGACTATTTTTCTGGGCTCCAAAATCACTGCAGATGGTGATTGCAACCATGAAATTAAAAGACGCTGACTCCTTGGAAGGAAATTTATGACCAATCTAGATAGCATATTCAAAAGATGAGACATTACTTTGCCAACAAAGGTCCGTCTAGTCAAGGCTATGGTTTTTCCAGTGGTCATGTATGGATGTGAGAGTTGGACTGTGAAGAAAGCTGAGCGCTGAAGAATTGATGCTTTTGAACTGCGGTGCTGGCCCTTGGACTGCAAGGAGATCCAACCAGTCCATTCTAAAGGAGATCAGTCCTGGGTGTTCATTGGAAGAACTGATACTAAAGCTGAAACTCCAATACTTTGGCCACCTCATGTGAAGAGTTGACTCATTGGAAAAGACCCTGATGCTGGGAGGGATTGGGGGCAGGAGGAGAAGGGGACAACAGAGAATGAGATGGCTGGATGGCATCACCGACTCGATGGACATGAGTTTGAGTGAACTCCGGGAGTTGGTGATGACAGGGAGGCCTGGCGTGCAGCGACTCATGGGGTTGCAAAGAGTCGAACACGACTGAGCAACTAAACTGAACTGAACTGAAGAGCCATCATTAAGACAGGTAGAGCAAGGTGACTTTATAGACCTCTGATAATCTTGGGACTTCTCTCCCAGGATGTTCATTTTTAATTCAGAGTATTTGAATACAATGTTGTATATTGCTTGAGTATGTCACTTTCTCTGTAATAAAAACCTCCCTCCCCATCACTCACTTTTCTAGTGTGGATTCAAAGCCAACTAATGCACCTCTTTGGAGGCTCCCCTCTGCTCATCTCTACATCCCCTTCCACACTCACAACCACCTGGTAACTTAAAGAAATATATATGTGGAAGGATGACTGGAAAGAACCAATATGAAAAAGCAGGTGTGTGGCAGGTATGTCTAATACAGCAGGGATGGAATGGTTTACCAGCAGTCCCCAACCTTTTGGGGACCAGGGACTGTTTTCATGGAAGACAATTCTTCCACAAACTGAGGGACAGTTTTTGGGATGATTCAAGCACATCACGTTTATTGTGTTGTTGTTGTTCAGTTGCTGAGCTGTGTCTGACCCTTTGCGACCCCAGCATGCCAGGCTTCCCTGTCCTTCACTATCTCCCTGAGTTTGCTCAGACTCATGTCCATTGAGTCAGTGATGCCATCCAACCATCTCATCCTCTGTCACCCCCTTCTCCTCCTGCCTTCAATCTTTCCCAGCATCAGGGTCTTTTCTACTTTATTTCTCTTATTATTACATCAGTTCCACCTCAGATCGTCAGGTAGTAGATCCCAGAGTTTGGGGACCCCTGCTTTACTTCACTCTGATAAAAAGGAATCTGAGAAGTGACAGAGGTAGGAAGATGACCCGCACCCCAGGCTGGTGATGGGTGGGGATAAAAGACTGGAAAAGTCAACAGGAGCCGAGGTGAAAAGAGGAAAATTAAAGGACTGTTTGATCTAAGGCTGGCTGGATATAAGAAGGTGCAAGTCAAAGACTTTGTTCTTAAGCCTCTGCCACTCTCTAGGTGAGTCCAGAAGGCAGCAAAGAGCTGACTTGGGAGACCATCTAGATGGACACCAGATAATGCAGGACTAACCTCACAGTGTCTCCAGATTTAAACATTGCCCATCTGAAACATTCTCAACTCCAAATCGAGCTGTACAGCAAATGGACGGTCTCAGTATTGCCACTGTATGACGCCTTCTGAGATGTCCAAGAGGCCCTCTGGGGGAGCATAAAAGGCTCTAGGCTCAGAGTACAGCCTTGCTCACCTTGGCCTCCTGCCAAACATGAGACTTCCTTAGACTTGGCAACTTTCTTGTCCTACCAGGACATGGCTGCAGGATTCTCCCTCAAAAGTGGACTCCTCAGCCTAAATGGAAACCACCAGAGTGTATGTGTATATGTGTTTCCTCTAATCTAGACTCCAGAAAAACAGTGAGACTGCTAAGAGAGTCAATTCCTGAGAGAATAAGGCAGGAAAAGGGAACAGGCCGATCTTTCAGAGGGAGCAGCCACGGTGGGAGAGCTATTCTCCCTACTTTTTGCCTTCAAGCAATGGCGTCTGCATGAGGAATCAGGTCTGTTAGGCAGGGCGCACCAGAGCATACTTCTCTCTCCAGCCTGAAAACTTCTAAGCAGCTCTGGAAGGATGCCTCTCAGAGAAGGTACATGTCCAGCTGAGCCAAATAGAGAACTGCAGAGCGGACAACCCCCACCATCAACAACACGCTGCTTTTCTTCTTGAGGGGCTCCAAGGAGAGACACCCGACATGAAAATGAGCCTTGCAATTTTCTAGAGCCACCGAAATGGATGACAGGTGTGAGTAATGAGCCATTAGGATGAGTAAGAAAGGCCAGGACAGTTCACTCAACAGAGAAAGAGGTAAAATGAAGGTGCCTCTTTCAAAGGTACATGAGCAAGAAATAGCTCCTAGTTCCCATGAGAATAAGAGGCGGAGGGTGACATTTTTTCTAGTCCCTACTAGACTCCCAAAGATATGCTTGGATATACAGTAAGAACCATGTTCATATCCTTTACCCAGAAATACCATTCCAAGAATTTCTCTAAAGGAGATCAGTAAACTAAAGCAAAAAAAAAAAAAAAAAAAGGATATTTTATGGAAAAAACAAAAATGAAAAGACATTAACTATAGTATTATCCAGAATGGCCCCAAACTGGAAATAGCCTGTTAACCAGTCAGAAGGGAGTTGGTCAGAGTGGTTTGTGTTTGCACTATCGGCCGTCATCCAGCCATCAGAACGACAGTTACAGAGATCGCATAAAGCATGAAATCATGTTTATGATGTAATTTAAGGTCAAAAACGGTTTCTGTATATTTGAGTACTTACTACAAGCTTCACTCTCCTACACAATTTGCATGCATTACCTCTTTTCATCCTCAAAGAACCTATGGGTGGGGAGAGGTCTATTAGTGTCCTCCTTGTAGTGATGAGAAAATTGAGACAAAATTGCGTAGTAATTCTCCCAAGTTCACAGTAACGACAGGATTCAAACATAGGGTGACTGACACTGAAGCCATTTCTCCTCATTCAACATGCCATAAAAGCCCCAGACCTCAAGGATAATAAGCAAAGGTTATTTTGCATATTAATATCCATGAAATAATGTAGGCCTAAAATATATTTATTTATATATTTATGAAAATATGAGAAATAACAGATGGAACAAATAGAAAACAGATAGCAATGTAGTAGATTTAAATCCAGTCATATCAATAAGAGCAGCAAGTGTAAATAGTAATGTACTATTACATATAAATTAAATGTTAATAGTCTAAACAGTCCAATTATAAGATTGATTGTCAAACTGGATTAAAAAAAGTAAGACCTAACTATACACTGAGAAATTCATTTTTTTTTTGAGGAACTCATTTTAAAAGCAAAGGCCTGCATAATCTAAAAGTAAGGATGACCCCCCCAAAAAAAAGGTTTATTTCTACATATTAACAACAAACAATGAGAAATTGAAAATTTTAAATAGCATTATAACAGCATAAAAGAAAAAAGAATTCTGGAATAAACTTAACAAAATATTTGAAATATCTGTATGCTGAGAACTATAAGATTTACTAAGATAAAGAAGCCTGAAATACGTGGATTAGAAGATCAATGCTGTTAGATGTCATTTCTCAACAAATTAACCTGTAGGTGAAAAGTTATGGCAGTCAAAATCCAATGGGATTTTGTTTAGAAATTGGCAAGCTGATTCCATATGGAAATGCAAGGACTTAGAATAGCCAAAACAATTTTGGAAAAGAATCAAGTTGGGGGGCACACATTAACAGATTTTAAGACTTACTGTGGAGCCACAGAAATCAGAAATTGGTAAATGCGTAAGAATAAGTGTATAGATGAATAAAAGAAGGAGAATCAACTGATTCTTAACAAAGATTCCACAAGAAAGGAATTCAGCAGAGAAAGAAGAGTCTTTTCAGCAAATGGTGTTTGAACAGTTGGATATCAATAAGCAGACAGACAGAAAAAATGAGATATTCCCAACTCTTATCTCACACCATATCTATAGATAATACAAGAGCTAAAACAACATCTCTTGAAGAAAGCGAGACAAAATTTTATGACTTTGGATTACTCAAGACTGTAGATAGGACAAAAAAGCATGAACCAGGAAAGAAAAACATATGATAAACTGGACTTCACCAAAATTAAAAACCTCTGTTTTCAAAAGACTTATGAGAATCAAAAGAATAGCAACATACTGGGTGAAAATGCTTGAAAACCACATATCTGACCACCCTCCAAAAAATGAATACGGAATATATAAAAAATTCAAAAGAAAAAAAGCAATAAAAATGGCCATATAATGTAAAAAGTTTGCAAAAATTGTTTATAAATAGTCAATAAGCACATGAAAAGATGTTCATATCACTCACTTGTAATCACAATTGGAAGGACTGAACAAGAGTATGCAGCAACTGGAATTCTCATATACTGCTAGTGGGGATGCAAAATGATACAACCACTTTAAAAAATAATCAGGCAATTTCTTATAATTTTAACATATACTTTACCATACTACCCAGAAACCACAGTACTATTTACCCAAGAGAAGTAAAAATCTATGTCCATTCAGAAACGATTCAGGTTTTAGAATATCACAACAGTGGACTACAAGTCAGCAACTTAAAAAGAGAAGCACTGATAACACCAGGGATGAGTCTCCAAAGCACTATGTTAAAAAATAGAAGCCA
This sequence comes from Ovis canadensis, assembly GCF_042477335.2. Classification (NCBI taxonomy): domain Eukaryota; kingdom Metazoa; phylum Chordata; class Mammalia; order Artiodactyla; family Bovidae; genus Ovis; species Ovis canadensis. Next base: position 46,930,568 of record NC_091266.1, on the reverse strand, counting down.
GACATGAAAAGTTCCATTCCATAGGATCCCATGTACATCACATTCCACGAAAGATAAAACAATAAGAACAGGAAACAAATCCATGGTTATTGGGTTCGGAATGCGGACAGGGGACTGACTGCCAAAGGGACACAGGAAACTCTAGGAAAATAATAAAAAAAAAGGTTCTATATCTTTATTGTTTTGCTGGCTACACGATTGTACACATTTGTCAAAACTCAAATTCACAAGGGTGAATTTTGCTATATGTAAATTAAGGCACACTAAACCTACATATAAAAGAAGTGATGGGATTTGTCAGGCATATTAAATATAAATACCACTTTACTTAAGAGAAAATAAAATAAAGATGAGAAGCCTTTCTCTTTTTTTGCTTGGCTTGGAACTCCCTTGAACCTCTTAAATTATTAGCCTCTGGGCCAAACACTGACCACTGGGCAAAGCAGTTTGCTGCCTGCAGAAACCTCTCTGCTCTACCTTCCTTAAACAGGCTCAGAATACCTTTTAGTTGTTGTTGTTGTTGTTGTTGTTGAATGGCACTTACTAATCTACTGAGCAGTGCATTAACAGTAAATAAATCACAGTCATGTAAACTGAATGTTTCTTGAAACAGAGACCAACATTTAAAAGGAAGAAAAGGAAATAAACACTTTAAAGCCTGTGTGATAACCAACCGTGAAATTATAATACCAGAGAACAATCAGATTTTTCCACAGACCCCTCCTCCCTGGCTCTCTTAGCTCACCTGGGATGAGCAGTGACTCACCATCAACAGCTTTTTGTTGAGGGATGATGACATTGATGATGATAATAGTAGCAGCAGCATCACAGTGCCAGGTATACGCCAAGCACTCAGTAAACTTTCACTCTGAGTTTGTTACATATTCTCATTCAGACCACCCTTCATAGGCTTGTCTTAGCCTATGAGTAAGCACATTAATTATCCCACTTTACAGAGAAGGAAAATAAAACACAAAGATGTCAGGTAACTTGCTCAGGATCGCACAGCTCTTAAGTAAGAGAGTTGTTATGACTGTTCATTTTATGTATCAAATTGACTGGACCACAGTCAAGCCCTGAGATTTGGCCAGACCTCAGGTGGATGCATCTGTGAGGGAGTTCCTGAATGAGAGTAACACCTGAGTCATACACTGAGTGAAGCAGATCGTCCTCTTAATGTGGGTGACCTCAGCCTATCACTGAAGACCTGGACAGAAGAAAGGCGGATAAGAGAAAACTCCTCCTTCCTTCCTGATTGACCTGGGACACTTGGTCTTTTCCAGCCTTTGGACTCAGACTGAAACCCTGGCTCTTCCTGGGTCTCAGTCCTATTGGCCTTCATTGGAACTTATACCATCGGCTCTCCTAGATCTCTAGCTTGTTGACTACTGATCTCGAGTCTTTGTCTCCAAAATTATGGGCGTCAACTCCTTCTAGTGTTAGAAGGAGTCGATACATGTTATGTTCCAAGACCAATAGAGATGAGAGGAAAGCGGGGCAGCAGGGGAAGGGAAGGAGGGGGAGAGAAATAACCTATTGGATCTGATTCTCTGGAGAACTCTGACTCCTACCGCTGGGCCTTCAATCCATCTATCTCTGACTGCAAAGCAAGAACTCTTACAGCGCTGCAATGCTTTAGCTACCTTATTGCAATGAAAAATCAACTTGTTTTCCTGAAAGGTGAATATCTTCTCCAGGCTCTAGGATGTCTAGAGCTTTTTGTTCTTGTTGTTGTTATTTTACATCCATCTTTTACTTTCCACAGCTTCTAAAATTCTAAAACAGAAAACACTTTGACCACACGTGGCTGTCCTAAATCTCATGTTCAGACTCAGTTGCTCACTCACTTATAATAATTTCCAAGTTCTCCCTAAATACAGAGTCGTGAATAAAATGAGGGCCTCCAGTTTAATTTGGACTTTTCGTCCAAAGCAATCACATAATAGGGAATCAAACACTGAGGCAGAAGGCAAGGTGGCTAAGGGGTAAGATTAAGAACTAGGACAACGTAGAATTAAGGGAGAGCTAGACAAACAACTCCTGTTCAGCCACCTCTAAGTTCTGTAATGTATAATTATACTCACAATCTCCATCTCTACCATCAAGATTTACATGGAGGCCTGAGAAGAAAAGGGAAAATGGCCAGGGCCCTCCCTGGTGGTCCAGTGGTTAAGAATCCACCTGCTAATGCAGGGAACACAGGTTCAATCCTTGGGTCTGGAAAAAGTCCATATGCCATGGGGCAGCTAAGCCTGTAAGCCATGACTATTGAGCCCAGGCACCCTAGAGACCATGCTCTGCAACAAGAGGAGCCACCACAGTGAGAAGCTTGTTCACCATCGCTAGAGAAAGCCAATGTGCAGCAATGAAGACCCAGAACAGCCAAAAATTAAATAAACAATTTTTTTAAATGAATCATGTTTTTTAAAAAAAGAAAGAAAAATGCCCAGGAAATGAACCAAGAAGAAAGTCCATTTTACCACGGGGATCTCTGATACAATGATAGAAACCAACAGGAAACGCTTTCATCTCAGCCAGATCCTCCCAGAGTGGCTCTTCCAGCCTTCAGTGGTGGGGAGCTATTATCCATGAGTATATCTAGTCTTCTAAGGTGGCCTATTTCTGGCCTCTCCGACTCCTTAGATGCTTATGCTCTACGGATAATGTGGTACCTTCTTTAAAATACCTCAAAATAGTGATTGAGTTGAGTGCACTTAACAGTCCTCATTTGTGTATGAGCTCATTGTCTCTGTTCTGTGGCCCAGCCACAGAACTAGCCAAAGAACTGCGAGCAGAAACGATGCGCCATTTCCAGGCCAGACCACTTTTTGCTGCGTAGGATGTTCCCTCTGCTGGAAAACCATAGTGTTGAGGATGGGCTGTTCCATCAGCCTGAATCTCAAAAAGAAGAGACAAGAAGCCAAGTTCCCCAAAGCTGTGCAATAGACCTGTGCTGTGAGTTGTCACAGCCACTAAGATTTGCGGGTTGTTTATTATTGCAGCCAGACAGAGACTATCTTAAATGAAACAGGTTGTTAAAACTACCTCTTTGGGGCCTTAAAAGGTATGTTCAAATTAGAGGAGTTAGTCTTTGCTGACCCTTCTGAACCATTCATGAATTGTAGGGCTTGCTTCACATCTCTCCTCAGGTTTGGTATTGCTAGTCTGAAATACCCTGGCCCTTAAAGTCTACCCTGATTAAATTTCCTCCACACCATCACCACCTAGTCGGCTGAGGCATACACTCCCAGCCACATACACATGAGGACTCACACTCACTCACACACATTCCCACCTACATACATCTTTCTCCATTTAATGGTGCCAGCTTGTTACAGACCCGGCAATCTGAAACCTTCCTTGTTACACTAGTTGGAAGTGACTTTACAGAGCTGCAGAAAGGATTCCACCTAAAAGGAGTGTCCAGAGAGAGTGGCCTCTTCCATTTCACGGCTGTGTGACTGAAGATGGGAAAACACAGCAGATGGAGCTCAGACCGCTGAGTCAGATAAAGACAAATTACCGGAAGAATGAAATGAGCCCTGGAGTCAGGGACAGAGAAGGGGATAATACTGTGGAGGCTTGAACAAAATCCTAATCAGGAAATCACTTGATACTCCCAAACCAGGCGGCCCCTCAGAATCCCCGGCTCACACTTGGGAACATGCAGGTGGCCCCTCAGAATCCCCAGCTCACACTTGGGAAAATGCCCAAGCCTCATCCTGATTGTTCTGCATCTGGATCTCTAGGGACAGAAACAGGGAATATCACAGTTTTACAATCCTGAGGGGCATTCTGACGATGAACCAGGTTGGTGACCCACTGGGATTAAGGGGATTGTAAGGCATATGTTTGTGTGTGTGTGTAATAAATCACTTCAGTCATGTCTGACTCTTTGTGATTCTATGGACTGTAGACCACCAGGATCCTCTGTCCACGGGATTCTCCAGGCAAGAATACTGGAGTGGGTAGGCATTTCCAGAGGATCTTCCTGACCCGGGGATCAAACCTATATCTCTTACATCTTCTGCACTGGCAGACATGTTCTTTTACCACTAGTGCTACCTGGGAAGCCCCAGGAGAGTTATGCAGCCCCTTCTACTTGTGAAATCCCTCAGTTTCTAAGTAGAGCCAGGAATATAAGAAGTCAGTGTCTCCAGATGTGAAAACAGGTGCTAGTATGTGCTCAGGTGAATCCTTGTCCATGTTCATCTTTCCAACCCAGGGGTTGAACCCTGGTCTCCCACAATGCAGGCGGACTCTTTACCATCTGAGCCACCAGGGAAGCCCAAGAATACTGGAATGGGTAGCTTATCCCTTCTTCAGCATGTCTTCCCCACCCAGGAATTGAACCGGGGTCTCCAGCATTGCAGGCGGATTCTTTAAAAGCTGAGCTACTAGGGAAGCCCTTTGTCCATTAGGTGAACTAATGAGAGGCTTTGATAAATATGACTGATAAATATTTGGAGAAAGTATTTTTTAAATGGCTGTGTTGAGGTCCAGGTTAGAATGAAGGAAAACTTCCTGGAGTTCTCTATCTTCCTGGACTTTGAAGATGAGTCTGCCAGAAACCAACCTAGGCTGCATGTGGTCAGTAACCTGTGTTCCATCCATTGGCCACATTCTCTAGTCCAGGAAGCACTGGCTTCACGTGTATATGACCGGTTGCCTCACAGAGGCACTCAATCCCAGAAGAGACCCATACTTAGCGTATGCTCTACAGTTGCTTTCTTAAAATTATTAGTAATTTTATTGCTAAATATGGGGTGTTTTTTAATGTGAAGTCTTACATGACAGTGAAGGATGTTAACTAGCAGAAAGGTGTATACCAGGCAGCAATACAGGCTGAGGGCAGTCCAGGATGTCATGGGACCCTGTGGGGGAAGCCAGGGCTGGGACTGAGCCAAGGTAGGTGGAGGCAAAGGCAGTAAAGCAGCTGTACAAGCCCCAGCAATAGGAGGCCCATCGCCTGTCATTCCTCAAAGCTCAGCCCCGTGACATCTGCATAAATATGAACTCTCTGTCCTGAACGCCAGGATAGGAACTGCTGGTGCTCAGGCAATAAACTCTGTCAGTAAATTATCACAAAATAAAAATGTGCACATGGACATTGCACATCCGTGAGTTATTGGGAGTCTTCAAGTTTTAAAAACTGTTGCAACATTTACAACATTGCAAAGCAAATAGCCACAGACTTAAAAATAGAAATTGAATGTTAAGGTTGTCACATTCCATGGAAAAGAACATTTTCATATGAAACTTTAAAATAACCAATTTTAAAAGAAGGATAGTTTTTACATTAATGCATCCTGTATGAAGAAAGACAACAGATGACATAAAAAAGCATTTTGAAAAGTGAAATTGTTAGTTGCTCTGTCATGTCCGACTCTTTGAGACCCCAGGAACTGTAACCCGCCAGGCTCCTCCGTCCATGGAATTCTCCAGACAAGAATAGTGGAGTGGGTAGCCATTCTCTTCTCCAGGGGATCTTCCCAGCCTAGGAATTGAACCCTGGTCTCCTGCATTGTAGGTAGATTCTTCACCCTCTGAGCCACCAGGGGAGCATTTTGAAATACACATATACAAATTGTGAAGCCACTTTCAGTTGCTCCCAGAATCTTTGCAAGCTACAGGAAATGTCAGAGAAAACATTAAAATGCCATTCTGAAAATTTACATTTAAAATTAAATTCAATTTTATACAAAACGAATTTGTATGGAGAGTTAGATCTTTTTAGAGAACCTGTTAGGCCAGAAACATCAGCTCTAGATATACTGTCTATATATCAAAATGATTCTTTAGAAGTTTATCCTAATGCTATTATAGCCAATAAGATACTCTTAGCTGCCAGTAGCAGTTACATCAGTAGAAAGATCCTTCTCAAAATTTAAAAGTATCCAAAATTATTTGTGATCTTGCACATGCCAACAGCAACTCATGCTGCTATGAATTATATCAATTGAAAATGAAATTGCTAAAAGCATAAATTTTCATAAATCTGATAAATAGATTCAGATAAGAGAGCCAGAAAAATGTTATGGTCAATCAGGATATCACAGTTTGATTAAGTATAATTTTTTTTAACTGTAGTATATAAAATTATGGCAACAAACCTTTTTTTTAACCATAATTTTTGTTACTCATGTATCACAATTTATACCATTATGCTTTACAATAAAATATTTTTAAAGGAAAAGGTTTATGTTTAAACCCTTTTAACTATACTTAAAAAAAAAAAGGGCCCCACATTTTCATTTTGCATTTAGCCAATTACGTCACCACCCTCCTTGAAGAGTAACTATTCTGAGACTTTGCTGGAAATTTCAAGATGCACCCGAGATCCCCATCTTGCCAAAGGTTTTTACAGTGATTTCATCAAGTACAAGAGAGTACAGTGCATTCTGTAATGCAAAAACCAGGAACGTTACAGCAGTTATATTGTCAGAGTCTATATCCCTAGGCATTCTAGGGCATTCTTGACATTGGGCTCTCTTTTTACAATAAGGCCCCCATCTTCTGAAACAGAAGGAGCTGTATTTCAAGTTTTCACTAATGATTCATGAGTCCAACATCTTTAAATAAAAACAGGGCTGAGAGGGGAGAAAGCATCAGACTTCTTTGAATTTGGGCCAGCGTTTCCAAATGCAAAGTACTCAACAGCCAATTTCCCCTGGCTTCATAGATAAACAACAAGATGACCTTTTATGTCAGAAAGGAACAGTGAAATTTCCATTTCCTTGTGGAATGTTGGGTTTGAAACCAAGTTTTTCTTTGTTTCTTCTCAAGATAACAATCCACACACAAAAAAATTATGCCCCCTTCAAATGCAAATTATGGGATTCCTGTAGCCAATTCAGATGTTCAAGTAAATGATCTTTCCTCTTTTCTAAACAAAATATTAGAATTACTTCCTTAGGAATGTGTCCCTGCAGAACCAGAAGTCACCCCTTTCTCTATAATGTTGTGTCCTGGGGCTCCTGAGAAATGTTGTTCTATCCAGTGACTGTTGTTGTGAAAGCAGGGCATTCCCCCACTCTCCTTCCAGACAGTTCAGAACAAACTGAGGCCATACCCCTGAATCTTTTCTGGGAAGGAAGTGACAAGGAATAAAAGTTTCCCAGTGGAGAAAAATGAAGCCATTGTCCCTACTTCACATATCTTTTGATCCATTCTCTCTTCTTTCCTTATTCCCACAGTTTCTTAAAATTATGATTCTCAGGCCATACCAGGCTGGGGCTAAACCAAGATGGCTGTAAGAATCATGTTCCCACCCTCCTTAAAAAAAAAAAAAGAATCTGCTGCCTCCGCCAACTCTAACTTTCAGGGGGTTCTGGTTATTTTTTTTTACAGGATTTCTTTAAATAACAACTCTTCAGGGTGGACTTAAAATAGATTTTGAATTACAAATTTGGGGTTTACATGCAACCTTCCAAGACTAAGTCAAGTAACACGCAATGAGGTCCACACATGATTCTTTTGCTTTTAAAATTCTCTCACAGAATTTTTTGTTCCACAATAAAATGTTGAAAGAACACTTTTTAAAAACTTTGTTGGGTCCTGTTAAATTTGCTTATTAAAAAGCCCTGATACAAGAGCTCTTTGTCAGAGTTCAAAATGTGAGGGTGCTCTCTGCAAAACCATCCAATATTAGAGAGAGAGAGATCTGGACCTTGAGGATATGAGAAGGAATGAATAAAAGTAGATTAAGTGACCATGTGCCTTTCTCTGATGCTTGACACCCATCCCATCTCCACTGGCATTATCAATATCAACTTTCATTGCAAGCCCACTGGACCAAAAAGCTTTGTGTTCCAGCCAGCACCAGCACATTAGCAAAGAATCAGGCATGGTTGGAGGTACAATGTCCATCTGTGAAACTGCCAGAGATAAGTGGGCTCTAGATTGATAACAAGCACTGCCGTGACCATGCAAATTCACACAGCCAGATACCAGCACGGTGCTTGGCCCAGAACAGCCATACATATGTATTCATTGGCTGAATGAGTAAGTGGCCTTTATCTAGTGAAAGGTATCACAAACATGGACAAATTCCACCCAAAATATGGACTGGAAAAGTAACAGATGAGTGGGTCAGACAAGAGCTAGGTCAACTCCAAGGAAAGAGAGAGCTCAGAAGATGCTTTAGGAGGAGGGAGAGGCTAACAACTTCACCCAGAGGTAATTCCAGGGAGACTTTCATCTGTTCCCTTGTCACACTGAGAGAAGGGATCAAGATGACACCTGTAAGATTGAGGTGAAGATGATTTCAAAGCAGCAGGACTTGACAGATACCAAACATACAGCTCAGCTGGTGGAGTTACCCTGAGAATTATAACTCCCTATTCACTTCCGGTGCCTAAGTGGGGAACTGCCTATACCTCCCAAGGTTGAGGGGCATGACCCAGAGGGATGGTACAGGGAGGGAGGTGGGAGGGGGGGTTCAGGATGGGGAACATGTGTATACCCGGTACAGATTTATGTTGATGTATGGCAAAACCAATACAATATCATAAAGTAATTAGCCTCCAATTAAAATAAATAAATTTAAATTTAAAAAAAAGAAAACACAACAAAATCACTATGAAACTGCCTCCACTGTAAAGAGCTGGGAAATGTACACTGCATAGGAAACTGTCTTCAGAACCAGCATTCCTGCTGACTCACTGATGGTAAAAAGAGGAGGACAAAAAAAGTTTTCCCTCCCATCCCCAACTGAGCAAAGTTGGCTGCACACGAAGTCCAAGAAGCACCAATAGCTGGGTTGATGATGGTGGTTCAGTAAGACCCTTGAATGGCTGGAGGATAAACCTTCTGCACTGATTCAGTTGAGCACTGGCTCCTTGTTCAAGCCAGAAAATTACTCTGTCCATGAATTATATGCTTGTTTTCTTTTATTTTTCCCCTTTTTGCTTTAGTAATTCTTGAATCATTACGAACGAATAGTTTAAAAATCATAGGAGGTTGTCATGTTATATACTAGCAGGGTACTCAAGCAAACAATCCATTCAATAAAAATATCTCCAGTAGGAGCAATACTGCTAATGTTATCCTTGCCATATTAAATGCACTCACTACACCAAACTGGACCTTTCCATGTGCTCAGTCGTATCTGACTCATTGCAACCTCATGGACTACAGACCGCTGGGCACCTCTGTCCATGGGATTTCCCAGGCAAGAATACTGGAGTGGGTTGCCATTTCCTGTTCAAGGGGATCTTCCCAACCCAGGAATCAAACCCATGTCTCTTGCATCTCCTACACTGGCAGACGGATTCTTTACCACTAGTGCCATCCGAGAGACGAGTAAAAATATTCACATATCAACCCTTCGTCCACGTGCATGCACGTATGCACAGACACTCTGCATGATTCATTTTATGCTTCATTTCTTTGTTTACTAACCAAGCTGATTTGGGGAAATTGAAAAAAATTTGGAACTGGACCATCCTTACTTGCTCCTATCATAACACAGCGCACTCGAACTGAAATTCAAAAGGAGATCCTTCCCTTAAGAGAAGAAACATGGGCTTGCTCTTTCAAATAGAGTTTAGGAAACAGCTACTTTAAAGTCTTTTTTCCTAGTCATCTGACTTCTAATGTCTGCTTCCTTTCTGCCCAGAGTTGCCATTTCTATGGATAACAGGGGAAGTAAGGTAGAGATTGATAAACCTTATATTGCATGGGGGGGGGGGGGGAAACAATCTGAATCTCTTCCAGTGAAATTTTACCTGCTTGACTAACTGCTGGCTGCCACTTATATGTACTTAGTGCTGTGTTTCCTCCACCTTCATGAAAATATACAGAAGCTGAGCCTCTGTAGAGACATAAAAGCATAGGATTTTGAAATGATAAGAAACTAAGGGATCTTCTAAGGCTGACTATTCACTCTACTAAAATAATTAGCTGTGGAGTCCCTTAAAAGGACAAGCTCCTGCATACCTTTAAAATGGAATTTAATTACAAAAAATAAATTCACGTAGATATGCTCACTTCCATATTCCAGGAATATGTTCACTATACATAGTAAAGTGTTAATGTTATTCACTCAGCCGTGTCCAGCTCTTTGTGACCCCATGGATGATAGCCCTCCAGGCTCTTGTCCATGGAATTCTCCAGGCAAGAATACTAGAAGCCATTCCCTTCTCCAGGGGATCTTCCCAACTGAGGAATAGAGCCCAGGTCTCCTGCATTGCAGGTGGATTCTTTACCATCTGAACCACAAAGCAAAAAGTGGACCTATAACATTATTTGGTTTATCTGGTGAGAGCTATAATGCAAAAGGGCAAAATGCAAAATGAAGGTTCTGTGGTCATCTTACCACTGAGAAAAAAATGGTGGTTACAGCTATCAGGCCTGCTCCCACCCCAAGGCCTTCCCATTATTCCTCCTTCTACTTAGAACACAGCTTTTCACAGAATATGGATGCCTGACTCCCTGCTTCATCCAGGTCTCTATTCAGATGTTCTTAGAGAAAGTTTTCTCATGGTTATTCCACTAAAGTAGTGCCCCCCATCCCCCATACCTAATGCTGCCTTAATTATCTTCATCAGGCCAATCACTACCTGGCTTATTAGATACCTTTATAATCAGCTGCCCCTAACTAAAGCAGAAGCTCCATGACGATAGGGTTGGTGGTGGTTTTTTGTGGTGGTTTTTTTTTTTTTCAGTTTTTTTCACTAGTGATATTTCCAGCAGCATCTAGAACTGTGCTTGGCACACATATACATTAATAAATATTGAATAAGTGAATGAAGGAACAACCAAGCAAAGGAGTACTTGGAAATACCTCAAGCATCTCTCATGCTGCCAAGTGCCCGTCACTACTGCAAATATGACATTCCTACCCCATGAAGGAGCTCTCTCCTTTGACAGTTCTTTCCTAAATGACAGTGGGTATGAAACACGTTCTGTAATTCCTCTGACCTCTATTCTTTTTTTTTTTTCTTTTTTGGAGTATTATCACTTTACAATGATACATTTGTTTCCACTGATACATTAGTTTCTACAATGATTAGATGATTAACCATCTTTTCTCCCTATTTCCTCAGCTACTCAAAAAAAAAAAAAAAAATACCCTGCGGGTACCAGACAATATATATGAACAAACAGGGAATGACTAAATAGTATAGTGAGAGACAGGATGAGCATGAGTGTCAAAAAGGGAAATGTGAGCCAATCAGGGAACATGTTCTGAAGGACAAATCAGGGTAGCCAGACAAGCATGGAGAAACAGGCATCCTAGAAGGAGGAAACAAAAGACACAAGTGCCAGAACTGCAGAAATGATGAAAGGGAAGGAGCTAGCTAAAAGGCAAAGAAGAAGAACACATGAAATTTGAGTTCTTGCTTTGGGTGAATGAAAAGCCTTCTGTAAAGGTCCAGCTTCTAACTGCCTAGAACCCAAACACAGACTGCTCTGGAACGATCCTTACTGGTCTCATGGGGCACAGCCACCACAGTCTGTTCTGATCACAGCTGCTCGCAGACCCCATAAAAGGCAGGACAGGTGGTGTCCCAGGCTATGTGTGGAATAGAAACTGTTGCCCGAGCAGCCAGTTCTGCAAGCTGTCAGATAAAGCCAAGCCTCACCTGGCTAGACTTTCACAACCAGGAATTTGATGATAACCTTGGTAGAGACCATCTGCCTGGTTTCATTTTCTGGTCTGTGAACAAAGAGAGGCCAGAAATGATACACAGAGTTATTCAGGTCCTCAAGTTCCCTGCAGCTCACCTTAGCCCCAGATACATCCAGTTCATAGTTTTACACCTGATTTTATGAAGAAACTCGATAGGCAACTAGAGAAAACCTAGCCTGTATCAGACATGATACCCAGTGCTCTTGGGTTATGATCTCAATAGACCTGATAACAGCCCAATGAGATCACGGCACTCATTCTCTTACAGATGAGCAAATGGAGGATCTGAAGAGGTATCATGGCTTTCCCAAGAGCCATTTGGACACAACTGAGCGACTTCACTTTCACTTTTCACTTTCATGCAGTGGAGAAGGAAATGGCAACCCACTCCAGTGTTCTTGCCTGGAGAATCCCAGGGACTGGGCAGCCTGGTGGGCTGCCGTCTATGGGGTTGCACAGAGTCGGACATGACTGAAGTGACTTAGCAGCAGCAGCAAAGAAGCTGAGAGCCTCAAGGCTAAATAAGTCTGCCATCTAAATCTAGCTGCCATGGTTTACCCCCTTCCATCCAGCTACCTGGTCAGCAAGATACTCATAAAGCCAGAGGTATTTATTTGGCAAGATGCAAAGTCAGGACACGATTTGAGAGAACGGATGAAAGAGCAGTGGCGATGAAGGACACTGCACTTGTCCTCGTGAGCCCCAGGGCCCCAGTGTTCCACTTCCCACAGCCCGGTGTCCCCTTTGCCAGTGCCTCATCAGGGCCAGGGCCAAGTCCCAGGATCTGACTCTGTCCCTGGCTTTGTTCTTCAGTCCAAACATACAGCATCCAATTAACGCAGCATCCTAAGGAGTTTTTAATGAGGTTTTAAGGTTTTAATGAAGGTTTTAAGACAAAAGAAGTGAAACAAAGCATATACAAAATCTAGACACCATCGGGTTGCTTTTTTTTTAACATTTTCTGCTTCTCCCACAGGTCTTAAATATATGAGAATAAAGAAATATGCTTTGATAGAGTAACTAGCTACATAGCTCCTTTTCCTATGAACAACTAGGTAATTGGGAAGATATACAAACAATGGTTTCCAAATATGGAACAACAGTCATAGCAAAGCTATAATCTCGGGCGGGGGGCAGGGAAGGAAAATAAGAACAGCCCTGTTTCTGCCCTAGTTCTTGACCAGAGGAACTTTACAGACTGTAGACGGAGGAGAATCCCAAGCAGGTGGACAGTCTTGCTGCACTGTGGATACAGACACTTGGGTCTGAGTGTGCTGGGACAGCTGGACTTCGTGGAGGCAAAATTCCAGAGAAGAGAGAACTGGGCAGAGAAAGAGCTTCAGGAAACTCTTTAATGCACAAGTATTAAGGCGTGCATTAACAGGATGAAACTCAACAGAACCAGGGGCAAAATGACCAGGGACTTGTAAGCTGAACACTTGGACAGCTGCAAAGACTGAAAGAAATGTTAAGTCCTAACCAGCCAGGGCAGTGACTCATCACTGATCAGCACTCAGTAGAGAGTCCAGAGGACCATGTCCTTACAGTGGAGCTATACCAGATCCAGAATAAAGGCTTCTATGGTATTGCCCTAACAAAGCTGAAAACAAGCCCTGAAAGAGTGAGGCTGTTTCCCAAGCAACTTAACTCCCTGCCAGAACACAGCCTCATTAAATGGCACTCATTAAGGGAAACAAAACAACACAACAACAATGTTAATGGGCTGAACTGTATCCCCCCAAATTCATAGGCTGAAGCACTAACCCCTCTCCATGTGACTGTATTTGGCGATAAGGCCTTTTAAGAGGTAATTAAGCTTTAAATGAGGTCATAAGCCCTAATCCAATATAACAAGTGTCTTCATAAGAAAAGGAAGAGATCTCAGGGAAGCAGGCACACAAAAGGAAGGCCATCGTGACTGCCCTGGAAAAAAAATCAGTCACGTGAAACAGATCCAGAAATAGTGGGTAAGATTTTTTTAAACATCTACTATAAACATGCTAAAGAATAAAGAAGGGCTTCCCAGGCAGTTCAGTGGGTAAAGAAACCACCTGAAATGAAGGGATTATAGGAGACATGGATTCAATCCCTGGGTAGGGAAGATCCCCTGGAGAAGGAAATAACCCACTCCAGTATTCTTGCCTGGAGAATCCCATGGACAGAGGAGGCTGGCGGGCTAGAGTCCATAGGGTCACAAAGAGTAGGAAACTCCTGAACGGAGTGAGTTACATAAAGAATAACATGACTATAATGCAGATATAAAAAACATGAAAAGAGAACCAAATGAAACTTCTAGACATGAAATATATATCAGAGTGAAAATTTTACTGAATGTAGCTGTATTAGCCAGGGTTGTCCAGAGAAACAGAACCAATCTGAGATAGGAATTAACTTTAAGGAACTGCCTGGCATAATTATGGGCTTCCCTGATAGCTCAGTTGGTAAAGAATCCGCCTGCAGTGCAGGAGACCACAGTTCAATTCCTAGGTTGGGAAGACCTGCTGGAGAAGGGAAAGGCTACCTACCCCAGTATTCTTGGGCTTCCCTTGTGGCTCAGCTGATAAAGTATCCACCTGCAGTGCGGGAGACCTGGGTTTGATCCCCGGATCGGGAGGATCTCCTGGAGAAGTGAAAGACTACCCATCCCAGTATTCTGGCCTGGAGAATTCCATGGACTGTATAGTCCTTGGGGTAGCAAAGAGTCGGACACAACGAGCAACTTTCAACTAATTTGCATAATTATGGAGGCTGGAAAATCCAAGATCTGCAAGATGGGCTGGCATCCTAGAGACCCAAGGAAGAGTCAGTGTTGCAGTTCAAGTTTAAAGCCATCTCCTGAGGCTTCCTTCTTGCTCAGGATGTCAGTCTTTGTTAAGTCTTTCAACTGATGGGATGAGGCTCCCCCATATCATAAAGGGCAATATGCTTTCCTCAAATTCAAGAATGATATCTTTAATCAAGAAGACATAATCCTAAATGCCTTTGTACTAAATAAGAAAGCTTCAAATTACACAAAACATCAAATAACAAACCAAAAGGAAAAATGGACAAATCTAAAATTAAAGATAATAAATATCTTCGTATTAATTAAAGTAGCAAAATAAAAATCAGTCAAGTATATAGAAGATTTGAACAACACTTTGCAACAACATAACCTCAGAGACATTTGTAGACACTACACTCAACAACAATAAAATACACATTGCTCCCAAGCGATCATGGAAATTTCACTGTGATAAGTAATCTGGGCCATAAAATAAATTTCAATAAGTTTGAAAGGACTGAGACATGTCAAGTATGTTTTCTGACCACATTGAAGTTCAATTAGTCATAAACAAGAGAAAATACGGAAATTTTTCAAATATTTAGAAAATAAGCAGACTTGTAAATAACTGATGGCCCAAAGAAGACATTACCAAGAAACTAGAAAATATTTGGACCAGGATGAAAGGGAAAACCAGTGCATCAAAATCTGCGTAATACAGCAAAGCAGTCCTTGGAGGGAAATGTGTAAGTTTAAAGATGTATACAAGAAAAGAAAAACAATCTAAAATAAAGGGCCTAAATTTACATGTTAAAAGCTAGAAAAAAGCACATGTAAGTTTAAAATAAGTAGAAGCAATGAGATAATGAACAAAAATTAATGAAACAGAGCTGACCAAAAAAAGAGAATAGCAACAAAACAAAAAGTCCATTTTTTGGGAAAAAAAAAAGTGAGTTAAAAAAATAATAATGCCACAAAATGTTAAGATTTCTTTTTCTTGGACATTTAGATTATAGTCATTTGATTTTATTCTTTATATTTCATATTGTCTAAATTTTTTAATGAACACCAGTTACAGTCATAATCAGAACATCAACTCTATTTTTTAAATGACTACTTCTGTGTTTATCTCAGAAGAATTTCAAAGCCTTGCTCTGAACTGTCTTTCAGAATTGCCTTTCCTAAAGACAGAATTGTCTTTCCTAAAATCTGTTGACCAGGTAAAGTAACTCAGAGAGGGGACACCGCCTACCCAAGCTTACCGCTTTAGGAAAGAGGTCCCCACTCCACTCCTGACAGCTCCCGTCCTGCAATAAACACTCCTGTTTCTGTCCACTACGCCCTGTCATGTTCCAGAGAGCATGATATACCATGAATCCTTGGAACCCACCAGCACTTCAAAGTAGAACTGACTCCCTTCTCTGCGTTTCCCTCTCCTTCCGCTCTCTTACTCTCCAAATAAAGTCTGATGCCTTGTCTTCTTCACCTAGACAGGCCCCTCCCCTCTCCCTCTCCTCCTCCCGGCTGCAGGTCAGACCTACCGTTCTGTCTCTCTGCCCCAGAACAGCTGTTACTTCCCTGTGATAGGAGAAAGTAACACGTGACATGCCCCACTGGATTCTGCAGCACATCTTCTCAGTATCAAACGTGATACTAGACCTGATTCCCATCTGGCAACTTGTATGTCCAATTGGTCAGAATCCTGAGAAAAGGGGAGGCCTTGCCTAACCTCCTGTCCAGTACCCTATTGGATTCATAACCTGCTCCACCAAGATGACCCATGCTTTTTCCTGATTGAACGGTACATGTGTGACAAATGAAGCTAATTTATGACACAATCTCTAGAAAAACTGGGTTTATCTAGATACTGTGATGCTAAAGACATAAAGCCTGATTATTACAGTTGGTAAATCTGTTTTTCACAGGGGCATAGGTTAACAAGTCTAAAATTACTTATATGCTAAGACTGAACAATAGATAAATACATTACACATAATGAGAAACATGTTTTTCACTATAAAAGAAAGAAGATACAAACAAGGGAAGGGAAGTCTAAAGTGAACCCTGCCAGATTCGAGTCATAGAAATCAGTAGAAACTCATGATTTATTCAAACACATATACAGATGAATACAGAAACAAATGTCGATATGGAATATTACATATGTGTATATGTGTATACTGTATATATCATTTTTCTAGCTCTGTACACTCAGAAAACCTAGAATCAATGATATCCCAGTGGCAATGAACACAGCTAACACCCAGATCTTGGGTTTTTAAATACCATTTTCCAATAAAAGGAAGTGACTGATTCTAAGTCTGGAGACTGAAGCATCTCATAGTTCTAGGAGGTAAGAGACTGCTTAAAAAAGAAAAATATGTAAGCCAGTAACAGAAAGACAAATACTGCCCAATTCCAGTTATAAGATGCAAGTAAAGTAGTCAAATTCATAGGCTCAAAGAGTGAAACGGCAGTTGCTAGAGGCCTGGGGCAGAGGAAACAGAGAGTTACTAGTCATTGGGCAAAAAGTCTCAGTCAAACAAGATGAATTAGCTCTAGAGATCTGCTAGACAATATTGTACCTATAGTCAACAATAATCCATTACAGAAAAACTCCAATTTTAAAAAGTAAGGAATGAGAGAAATAGCAAAAACACTATTAGAACATTACAATAATAGTGCTGCAGGCAATATCCTTTCGCTGTTGTTTAGTCACTAAGTAGCGTTCAACTCCTTTGCAACCCCATGGGCTGTAGCCCACCAGGCTCCTCTGCCCATGGGATTTCAAATTGATCAGTAAAATTTTAAGGAGAAACAGGATATTTGCATAGCCTCCAAGTGTGACTGCTGAAATACTTACTAACTACTGTGGAACTTTGAATATGTCCCCAAATTCTTTGATATGCATCCCTCCAGAAGGTGGAGTTTACTTTCCCTCACCTTGAGTGATGGCTGGACTTAATGGCTCACCTCTAATGGACAAAGTACAGAAAGGGGAAAAAAGGCAATTTTACAGTTGTAGAATCCTGGCAGACACTGCTTTTACTAACGGAACAAAGTTAATAACACCAGCATTTGGTCATACTGACATCATGTAACCCATGATATGAGGTAATGAATTATCATCTGAGGTATTCTACCCCAATATCCATAACCTTAGTCTAATTATGAGGAAATAGACAAAACCAAGTTGAAGAACGCTCTACAAAATATCCCAACAGCATTCATCAAGGGTGTCAAGGTCACAAAAGGCAAGGAAATCCCCCTCTCAAATAAAAAACTGCCACAGGCTAGAGGAGACTAGAGAGATAAGACAAATGTAAGGTGGTATCTTGGACTGAATTCAGAAACAAGAGAAAAGGATACTCATGGAAAAACTTGGGATATGAAAAAAGGCTACAGTATAGTAAATAGTACTGCACCAACATTAATTTTTTAGTTGTAAAAAATGTACCATGGTTACATAAGATGTTACCATTAGAGGAAACAGAGGGAAAAGTATGTGAGATCTCTCTGTACTATCTGCACAATTTTTCTTATAAATCTAGAATTACTGCAAAAGGGAAAAGGGGGGAAATATGGCCTTAATCAGCAAAGCCAAAAGTTCAGCTTTGAAAGATTAATAAAGCGGATGAACTCCTAGGACAACTGGTCAATAAAAGGGAAATGCAATGAATAATGAAATAAATCAAAAGAACATAACAACACAACAACACATTGTGAAATAGGTAAAGAAAATTCAGATAAACGGAGGGATATATCATGTTTGTGAGCTGAAAAAGTTGATGTCAAAAAGATACAAAATTCCAAATTGATCTACCAGTTGTGAGGAATCTCACTCAAAATTTCAGCAGGTTTTTCTTTGGAAATGGAAAAGTGATTCTAAAATCTATACAGAAATGTGCAGAGAAAGGGAAAAGTCTTGAAGAATAACAACAAATGACTTATATTACCCAAAGTTAAAGCTTCCGTAATTAAAACAGTGTGTTACTGGCATAGTGACAAACTGGCAAATGGCACAGAGGATAGTCCAGGGACATAAACACACAAAGACGCGGTCCTCTGGGCCACAATAAAAGTGAATGTGCAGCACAGAAAGGAAAGGCCACTATTCCAAACTATGGGTGCTGATTCAATTGAATATCCTTATGGGGAAACATATAAGTCTTGATTCCTATCACATACTACCCACAAACATCAGTTTCAGATGAACTGTTGGCGTAAATGCTGAAGCTGAAAACATAAGACTTTTATAAGAAAATACAGAGAATATGTTTATTACCTTGGGCTAGACAAACATGTCTTAAATAGATCACAAAAAGCTCAAGCCAGAAAGGAAAAAAATTGATAAAGCATGCTACATTAAAATTGAGAACATCCACTCATCAAAGACATCATTAGATTTTTTAAAGCCACGGATGTATTTGCAATACATTTATCTAACAAAAGATTTTCCAGGCAAGAGTGCTGGAGTGGATTGCCATTTCCTTCTCCAAGGGATCTTCCCGACCCAGGACTCAAACCCAGGTCTCCCGCCTCGCAGGCAGACGATTTACTATCTGAGCCACCAGGGAAGCCCCCAAAACATATAAAGAAATCCTATAATCATTAAGTAGAAGAGAGCTCAATAAAATAGGCCAAAGACTTGAACAGGTGTTTCACAAAAGAAAATATCCAAATTAGCCAAAGCAGATGAAAAGGTGATTGGGTTCGTTTAGTCATCATGGAAAAGCAAAGTTTAAAAGTTACAATCAGATACCATCATGCCCCCACTGGAACAGTTATAATAAAAAAGGCAAGTCATGCAAAATGTGGAAGAAGATGTAAATCAACTGAGACTTTCATACACTGCTGCTGGTAAGGGTATAAATTAGTGTAACTATGTTGAAAAACCATTTAGCAGTAGCTGCTCAAATGGAACATGTGCATGCCTACAATCCAGCAATTTTACTAATAACGTACTCAATAGATATGTACACATATGTTCACCTAAATGCACATACAAAGATATTCACAGCATCATTACTAGTAATACCCAAAAGCTGAAATAACCTGGATGTCCATCAATAGAAAGATGAGTCTTCATAAAAATACAATTGCGTGATATGGAGTCAAATAAATCAGAGACACACAAATATATAATTTGAAGTTCAAAATCAGGTAAAACTGATATAAGGCATAAGTGAGGATAGTGGGTATTCTGCGTCAGGAGGGTGATTGGGGGGAGACATATTAACTGGAAGAGAGCATGAGGGTGGCATGCTGATAATGTTCTATGTTTTGATCTGGAGCTGATTCGACAAGTGTGTTCAGTTTGTGAATAATTATCATGTGATACACTTAGGATTTGCACATCTTTCTAAATGTATGTTATACTCGTTAATAAGGTTTACTGAGAGACAAAAGGTTATACATATGCCCCTAGAAGGCATGTTATTATATATATGTTAACAGAGAGATATGAGCCCTGTCCAACACACATTTTATTGACCAAATGGCATCCAAGAGACCAAATATGGAGCCAGGCAGTGGAAACAAACTGGGAGGAAATAAAGATCCCCAATCAGCTGGGATGAAAATCTCTAATTTGTACAACTCCTTTTGGTGAGCAGCCTCAGTTGCCCCACCTTTTCCATTTCTCTCTCTTTTTCCATCTCTAGTTCTTCTGCACGGGTACAGGGTTGGACAGAGACAGCGTACATTAGACTCACTCCATCCTGAACTGTCTTTCTTAACCACCTCACCAAGTCAGGATGCCAAATCTAACAAGAAGCTTTCTGGGAAAGCAGTGCCAGGAAGACCACCTCTAAAGACCAGAGAAAAATAGAGGCAGATGACCCATGTGTCCGCCAAAGCCCTTTGTGAGATAAACAAATGGGACGACATTGGGAAAACATGTTCTTGTCAGTAAGAAACTTGAGGCCCTGTCCTTCACCCTGCTATCAATCAAAGTATCTCAGTGATTTCATCTCCAAATAAATATGGCTATGATGACACTTGTGTCTTGCCTCTGAACCATAAAGTCAAGATTTAAGAACAATGCGGTGCAGGAAGCTTGGGGATTCATTAGGATCATCTAAATGTGTCTTTAGAGCACCAACTAAGCTCTGATTTAATGCCAAGTTCTTTCTAATGAGGGAATGTGCAGAACCACGTGACTGGCCTGTAGAAACTGGCCTTGAGTTGACCCTCTGTGACTCCCTCCGACCATCTGTCTTTAAAGTGTCCCCTCCATCGTCTGACCTCCTGTGGCACTTCGTGAGTCAGAATGTTCCAGGAATGGAACTACTTTCTGAGTTACAACTATGCTGCTGACCATTTTGAATCCTCATTAGGCATCTGTTGATGTAACTTCCTGGTCATGGCCACTCTGGGTATTTTTCCAGACCATGTTCAGGGTTGACTTCCCTACAACCCTTCCAAGCATCCCTTCCCCCACCCTGTACCTCCCCACAGCACCTGTGTCCCCTGGACACAGTTCTATCACTGCTCACACGATGGCATCATTCCTTTAGTGGCTTTCTCCCCTGCTAGACTTTGACCTTTACAAGGGTGAGGACAGCAACTTATACATCATTTTATCCACAGCTCCCTGCACAGTACTTAGCATCTTGATTGCTCTGATAACACAAGTAATACCAGGCAATATAAAATTCACATCTTAGAGAAATACAGAATGTAGACAATGAAACTTCCCCCAGAATCTTTCTGTCACAAGATAACCACTGCGTATTTTGTCCACAGTGTATCAAAACAACAAATTATTAATAATTATAGTTTTTCCTGAAGATAAAATCATTGCCCACATGCTGTTTTGCAAATTGCTTTTACCACTAAGTAGTATAAGACAGGAGCACACTTCCTTGATGAAGCACATGGCTCTGCCTCACTGATTTTAATAGCTGCATAGTATTCCACCACAGAGAGGTCCTATAGTTTACTTACATTCCTCTTTGGAAGGACTTTCACATTATATCCCATTTTCCTTGTTATACAAACAATAAGACTATAAACTTTTTTGTGCATCTCTCTTCATGTTCATAAGGGAGTATTTTTCTGGGCTACATTCTAGAAGTTGAAGTACTGGATCTGAGAGGGTAACAGGCAGGAAGGCGAAGGGTCTCCAAACCGAGGAAATAGCCTGCAAGTGTCAGACATTTTTATCTCTCTTAAAAGGCAGGAGGAAACAAACTAGTGATATTTTTTCCTTCTCTATACAAATTTAAAAGGAGGCCTCTCTTAAAATACTGTGTTGCCATAATGACACCTGGTTTCACCTGAAGTTAAGTATTCTTAAACCTTGAGTTAACCAATGCCTTTTTCTTATGGAAATCTTGGTCTTGAGCTATGTTAATGCACTATGCATTTACCCCAGACTCTGTCTTCAAGTAGATTCCACCAAATGGCTCAGAACCTACTTGACAACCCAGTATGTTATACTCAGATATTGTTGCCAGCATCTATGTAAATGAAACTATTTGTATGGTAATCTGCCCTTCTACAAGATTCAAGTTAATTATTTTATGGCCCAGGATGAACCATTTGGTGCCAAGATTATCCCAAAATGCATCTTAGGGGTGAGAGGCCTAGTGCCATTCTGAGTTTTAAGACATTCCTTTCTTTCATTAACAGACTGCTGGTGACTATATAACATCCAGCTGAAGACTAGCAGGGGGGTACTTTTTCTGCCCCCTTCTGATGCCTATGTCAAAAGCGTTCTCTATCTCCTTTATACTTTAATAAAACTTCATTACACAAAAGCTCTGAGCGATCAAGCCTTGTCTCTGGCCCTGGATTGAATCCTTCTCCTCCGGGGGCCAAGAATCCGGGCGTCTTTCGTTCAACAACAACCTTTCAGATCCTTACAGTTTTCATTTCCTTCTTCAGAGAACTGCTGTGGTGTCTGCAGCCAACAATGCCCAGAAATGATTGCTGACTGACCAAACAATGGAAGTCAATAAAAGAAATGGTCCTAAAAATATAATTTCTGTTCCATTGCTAATGTGGCTTTAGGAAACTGGCCCCTTGTAGTGGGTATGATCCCTTAATACAAGCGTATACGTGACAAACTCCTCCCCATTAGGCTAAAGACAAAGATGAGGTCTTAATTTAATTTGTTCATTCAGCAAATATTCCAAGCCTACCCTAAGCTAGAAGCAGGGGATGGAATTGCCAGCAGTAATTTCTATAAAATGTTGATGACTCCAGCAGAAATACTGAGCATCATTTACTAGCTAATTTCCCTTTATGCCTCGTTTGCCAGGAAGTTCAACACTCAGTGCTGATAAGAACTCTCTCTGGCTTCAGATTTCTGCTATATGGAGTTGCTCTTTTTAGCTTTCATTGCATTGCTTTGCTACATTTTTTAACCCGTATTTCTATCATTCTACAGAAACTGAACTCAAATTCATTTCAAGGGTCATAATGATAACCAATTGCTTTATAAAGAATTTACATGCGTCATTTAATTTAATCCCTAATTTTCAAAAGTTGTTATGAAGGTCGGACTGAGATGATCACTGTCATCTTAAGTTTTCAGTAAACTGAGGATCAGGAAGATTAAGCAACTCACCCAAGACACTGCAGCCAGGAACCTAACTAGGGTCTCATAATTTTGTAACTGAAAAAACAAAAATGAACTTATACTTTGAGTCATATGAACGCCTGAATCCTTCTTTCCCCTTTACAGGTAAGTACACTCACCTTCTCTTACCTGGGTATCCACATCCTCTAAATAATCAAGAAGTTCTTAGGGGAGAGGCAGAGGGAGCAGAAATTTGCCTTAGTTTCTCACGAGATAAACACTGTCCTGCCCGCCCACCACAGCCACACATCACACTGTCTTCAACTGTGATTTCTCACTTTGCACTGTAACACAGCTATTTCTCTATCTCTTATGGCTCCTTCTAATTATTCCAGAATCTTCCAGAAATGTTAAATCACATGACAGAAGGAGTGACGAGGGAGGTTGAGGGAGGGGTTATGTAGGAAGGATGGGATTGGGGGTGAGGGTGGAGAGAGAAAGTAAAAGAAAGTGTGACTGATGTCCCAGTGTCCACACCTAAGCCCTTCCTTTTCTTTGCTTTGCTATTTTGGTGGAAGGAGGATGGTTTTCACACTGCCGCAAAACAAATAGAACTTTGAGCTAACATTTCACAATCTATGTAGCAATTTCCTGTCATTTTGAAAATCTACTAGAGTGGCAACAGTTAAAATTTTTTCCTCCCAGGAGAGTTTAGGAGGCATACACCTGTCACCCTCCCTGCATCGTGTATTTATGACCCAGATCTTGGGCATTTCACAGGCTGGTTTCTATTGATCTTCCCTACCAGCCTCTCTGAATACTTGACTCGGGGCTTTCCCCTGCTCACCCCTGGTATCGTTAATCTGTTTCCTTGGAGCTTGCTTACCTGACTCTACAATGACTTTTGGAACCGCCGATCATTCTCTAGATGAGACCTTCAGGCGTGTTGTCTTCATCTGCTCCCTGGCTGATGATAATCCCTGGTACCACAGTGCCCTGTGACCACTGCCTGCTGCCCCAGCTCTGTAGACACTGGTACCCAATGGTGGTGGCGACCTGTATGTGTCACCTTCTCTCTCATTCTCTCTCGTCCACTTTGAAGAGGTTTCAGACCGCCTGTTATTCAGAGTCCAAGCTGGCGGAGCAAGTGCTTGAACTTTTGTGAATCCTGCATTGCAGCTGAAGTAGTAACGTTCTTTAGTAGGGATGCTCAGAGTCGAGAAAAACTTGTTCTAGCAATTGGTAAAATTTCCAAACTGTATCTCTCTGGGACAGACCTGTGTTCTGAGTACCAGGCTCACACATCACCTGCCTTCTCGACAGCTCCACCTGGATGACTCAGAGCAACTTCAGCATCACAGGTGCAAGTGAACCGGCCTTCTTCTCCATCTCCCACCGTCTTCAGTTCTCCATCTCAGGAAATGGCATTTCTGTGCATTCAAAGAAATGCTGGAGTCATTCTGACACCTCCTTCTGCCTCAGTCGTGAATTTTACCTGCTGGATATTTCTCCAACTTATTCACTACTCTCCCACCTCACTGCTGTCACCCCTTTCACACCACCATGATCTCATGACTCAGATACTCTTGCAGCCTCCTGGCTGGTCTTCCTCCTCCTCACTCTTGACTGTCTTCAATTAGCTTCAAGAATACAGTGAGCTTTTAAAAACACAAACCATTGCATAAACACTCTGATGGCTTCTTACTGCTTTTAGAATTAAGTGCACAGATTTGGCTTTACCTTACAAAGGCCCACATAGGTTGGACCCCTGCAAATCTCTCCAATACCATCCGTGCCTTCATTTGTTTGTTCAGATGCACTGGTCATTTCCTGCCCCAGAGACTTTGCACACGCTGCTTGACCATATCTGCCTGGAACGCTCGGCTCCTGTTCCACTTCACTCAGTCAACTCTTTATCTGTCAGGTCTCAGCTTAAATGGCACTGACTCCAGGAAACCTTCCCGACCCTATATAACAAGCTGTCACAGCATCTTGTATCTTTTCATTGTATTTATGAAAATGTAATTAATCATTCTTGTAATTATTTATTAAGTGCCTAGCTCCTCCTCCCTCACCCTAATTCCCAAACTGTAAGCTCAGTGAGGGCAGAGACTATACAGGTGCTCCCCTACATTCTACGTATGCAAACATGAACAAGACAGATGCAGAGTGAATGCTCAGTAAAGGTCTTGGGGAGGACAGATGGGAAACGAAACAGGAAGAACAGGAGGGGAGGACAATTTGGTTCTTTTCTGAACCAGTTTCTCCTTTATCTTTGGAATGCAGGAAATAAGAGTTTCCTAAATGACACTAAGAGTCGGACATGACTGGGCGACTTCACTTTCACTTTCATGCATTGGAGAAGGAAATGGCAACCCACTCCAGCGTTCTTGCCTGGAGAATCCAAGGGATGGGGGAGCCTGGTGGGCTGCCGTCTATGGGGTTGCATAGGGTCGGATATGACTGAAGCGACTTAGCAGCAGCAGCAGCAGCAGCAGCAGCAGCAGCAGCAGCAGCAGCAGCAGCAGCAGCAGCAGCAGCAGCAGCAGCAAATGACTCGAAGGAAAGCTGTTTCTGAAGAAGTATATGCATTGGCATATATATAAGTATGTTTTCTTTCTTCCTCGTTACTTTAATAAGGAAATCCAAAAAAATCCAAGCTTAGGCTTACACCTAAAATTTGATTAAAGTGGGACCATTTAAAGGAAAATCATCAGTTAATAGAAGGCCGTGTACAGAAAACTCACCTCACCATGGCAAAACCACTACTTTCCTGCATTCCAAACAATTGGAATAAGCAAAGAACCGAAGAAATTCCTGGTGTCTATTTCACTTTTCGTGTGATAATCTTCTTTTAAGAACCTTTTCTTCCCTCTTTCCAAAGATTGCACAGGTCTTTCGGGGATATTAAAAATTTTCCAAATCTTTGGCAGCATCAGTGCAGTTCTACAATTCATTGCTGTCAACTCAAAATGAGAAATGTCCAAACCCAGCTGCCAAGCCAGAGAGTCAGTGCAGCGGGGTTCACGCCAGTCCAATGTTTCCCGAGCTCAGGGCTGCTGAAGGTAATGAGACTGCATGACAAACATCCAGATGCATCCATTCCACAACCAGCATCCACGCCACAGCTGTCGCCTGGAAAGATCAAGCACTTAACTCCTAATACAAAGCTGCTACCCAAGCTACCTTTATAACTACGTTTATGTACCCACAGTGGTGGTTACTTCTAACTGCTGAGATTCAAAGAAGTGTATAAAAGACAGCTGGGGGCAAGTGTGGTGCCCACCCGGAAGGTCAAGTTGAATAACATCATCGTTTGGTTTCCACAACGCCTCCTGCATACTATCTAGGACACAGGAAGTCTTGTGCCTCATTTGGCTTCTCTGTAGCCATTGCCCACAGAGGACTCCTTTTCTGCAGGCATTTCTCGAAGAACTGTCTTGAACTGTAGCTGCATAGAAGAAAACTGCCCTTATGTTTTCCATCCAAGTATAGGCCGAATTGATGCTTTTGAACTGTGGTACTGGAGAAGACTCTTGGGAGTCCCTTGGACTGCAAAGAGATCCAACCAGTCCATCCTAAAGGAGATCAGTCCTGGGTGTGCACTGGAAGGACCGATACTGAAGCTGAAACTCCAATACTTTGGCCACCTGATGGGAACAGCTGACTCACTGGAAAAGACCCTGATGCTAGGAAAGATTGAGGGCAGGGGGAGAAGGAGACGACAGAGGATGAGATGGTTGGATGGTATCACCAACTCAATGGACATGGGTTTGGGAGAACTCTGGGAGTTGGTGATGGACAGGGATGCCTGGCATGCTGTGGTTCATGGGGTTACAAAGAGTCAGACACGACTGAGGGACTGAACTGAACTGAACTGATAGACCACAAGCATTAGAATCACGAGGTGGAGGGAGCTTGTGAAAATGTAGATTTCCCAGCCCCATTCTGAACCTCTGAGGAAATTAAAATAAATCCACTGATGGAGAGTAACAAGGGACCGAGAGTGTAAGAAGCATGGATGTGGGAGAGGGGAGAGGCAGAGTGCTCAAGGCAAGGGAAAGGAACCCAGGAAGATTCTGCATGCGGACATGCTGCAGAGACTAGAAGGGAGCCTGTGTAATGGGAGGCAGGTGAGAAGGAGACCAGAAATGATGGGGACGGAAGGCACGGGCTGGCCAAGGTCGAGTATCATCGGTAGTGTTTGTTTTGTCAAGACTGCTCTGATGCTGAGTGGAGAGGACATCTGGAGGGCAAGAGGAGAACTCAGAAGACCACGCAGATTTGTATGAGGTTGGTCAAAGTGGAAAGAGCGCGATGGA
The DNA here is from genome assembly GCF_042477335.2 of Ovis canadensis. NCBI lineage: Eukaryota > Metazoa > Chordata > Mammalia > Artiodactyla > Bovidae > Ovis > Ovis canadensis. The sequence continues at coordinate 46,903,320 of NC_091266.1, read as the reverse complement.
CAAATCCCAGGTATGAGGCAGAACTGGCACAGCCCAGTGGGCTGATGGTCAGGGTAAGAGGGAGGGAATCTGGGCCCACAGCCAGAAGGTTTTCAGCTTCCACAGCAGGAGGGTGGTAACTTCAGCTCAGATGGGCAAGCCTGGGAAAAGACGTGGGCAGCAAGACGTCCCCATGAACCTGTTCAATGAGCTGTCTTACCTGGAAGGTAGAGATAATTCCACCAGCATACATGGCTTTTGTAATGATTAGAGATAATATACACAAGGTTCTTTAACAATTGGAACTCAATTAATAAAAATATTTTCTTATTTTTTAATCAAGCATCAGAATATTTGGTGGTACACTGGACACGTTTAGGCTAATATTTCTTCCTTTTTTCTTTCTGAAAACACCATATCTTGAAGCTAAACTGAACTGATGCCCACCACTCAAGTCCAACCTCAGAGATTTTGCATACAGGTCATCTCTGCCTTCATTTAACTCCAGTGCCCAATATCTGACATCGCACAATTAGTTCACTTTGCCCTACCTCATTGGAAGGAAACATCCAGAGCCATAAAAATTCTGTTCCAAAGACATGTGTGTGGAGGCAGCTTGTCAACTGTCGATCTCACGCGCCAATGGCTTTTCCAACTCTCCGGTCTCACCTCTACATTTCCCAAGCCCACAAGCCCTTTCCAGGTTTCCCAGTTCAGAGCCAACAACCACAAATTCACCTCTCCTGAGAATTAAAGGTGCTGCAAAGAAAATTCACCTCACACTTCAAAGGGGAGCAGAGGAGACCCCTGCCCCTGGTGATGGGAGGAAGTGAGTACTCACTGGGAAATCCTTGAAGTCCATTTTAAATGATTTAATGTGACGAGGAAGAACACACCCCCGTTCACTCCAGAAGAATCCGCATGGGCTCTAAGGAATTAAGTGATTCTGAAAATGTTTGCTGGAGGAACAAGAAGAGTCACAGGGGAGCAAGCAAAATGTCACCCAGAGTAAACTGTTCCCTGACATCCGGTGACAGCTCAGTCCCTGTGCCTTTCATCAGGTTTCAGGAAGGTAGGCTTGACATCAAAATCCTCTGGCTGCCAAAAGAGGAGGAAAGTGATGATTGTGACTACAGGGACAAGTTAGGCCAGAAAAATAAAACTGCTCAATAACTTCAAAGCACCTAGAAAATGTCACGATTGGGGACAGAGACTGGGAGTTTATCACATCAGCCTCAGTAAAGGAATAGTCAAGCTTGTCTGTTCCAGGACCACAAGCTGCTGCTGCTGCTGCTGCTAAGTCGCTTCAGTTGTGTCCGACTTTGTGCGATCCCATAGACGGCAGCCCACCAGGCTCCTCTGTCCCTGGGATTCTCCAGGCAAGAATACTGGAGTGGGTTGCCATTTCCTTCTCCAGTGCATGAAAGTGAAAAGTGAAAGTGAAGTTGCTCAGTCTTAGCGACCCCATGGAGTGTAGCCTACCAGGCTCCTCTGTCCATGGGCTTTTCCAAGCAAAAGTACTGGAGTGGGGTGCCATTGCCTTCTCCAAGGACCACAAGCAGAGGGAAGTAAAGCCTTTGGAACACTTGGGAGCTGGAGAGTTCAATCCAGAGGAGGGATCAGTACTCAATAAGGGACCAAGCCATTTGCCCTCCTGTCGTAACAACCAGAAACCGGCAGAGAGGTGAGCAAGGGCAAGAGCAGGCTGGCTGAGAGGGTGCTGAAGTGGCTACCAGCCCCTTCTCATCTCTCCTAACAGTGGACTTCCCAGCTCTCCACATGGATTGCCTGCCTGCCGGTCTCTCTAATCAAGGAGAAGGCAATATCCAGAGGCTCAAAAAATGTTCAGCATCACTTGTTGTTCATCCAGCTCTTTTCAATCCCATGGACTGCAGCATGCCAGGCTTCCTTGTCCTATCTCCTGAGTTTGCTCAATCTCAGCATCACCAGGACTAGGACAGACGTCATTACACAGCTGTAGTCACTGGTCAAAGGCGTATGAGACCATCCCATTGTCCTCTCACCAAAGCTTCTGACACAGAGCATTTAACCCAGGTCCTGGTGAGAGTGTTGCATCACCAGCACCATGCTAAACAGAAGGGTGTCGACCCATTTATAAATTATGTTCCAGCTCCAAGTCATTCAAACATTCAATAACCTTGAGTATCCCCTGTCAGGACTGCAGCTGAGGGAGGAAAGCAACACCCAGCAGAGTAACAGTAGAAACATGCCTTTCCATTGGGCGGCTGCTAGCCGAGGAGGATGACTTGTGTCTGGTCCAGTGAAATCTAAGAGGCAGGGGTGGAGGAGCTTTTTATTTTAATTTTGGAGACATAGCAGGATGTAATCAGCTTACGAGTTAAACAGAGACATCTGTCTGGTTCTACCTGAGACCTCCCTGCTTGCTGTGCTTAGCCCAGGGTGCTTTTCAATAACACAGTAGGATCAAGATTGAGAAATGTACATAAACACCAAAAGATGGAGAGCAGAGCTGCTCCCTTTCTATCAGCCTCCCCTCAACCACAGATTCCCCACCTCCCAAGAACAGACACCCTGCTCTCTCCAACAGGTGAGAACTCTCACTAAATGTCATGGCACCCAGCAGGGCATCACTAACTCGATGGACATGAGCTTGAGCAAATTTCACAAGATGGTGAAGGACAGGGAAGCCTGGTGTGCTGCAGTTCTTGGAGTCACAGAGAGTCAGACATGACTGAGCAACTGGAGGGGCAAGAGGGGCAGCTTTCAAAAAGAAAATAATGTCCTTCAAGATGGGGGTCTTCTCTATACTGCTCCTAGTTAGATCCCCAGTATTGCTGCTACTGGTGGATACCAAGGGCCTGGAAAAAGCATCCAATTGGTCATTCAATGGGCATGTATTGAGCACATGCTCTGGGCCAGGCCCTTGGCTAGATGCTAAGGAGACAAAACACGATAGACACCCAAGTGGCATGCAAGTGAGAAGAGAGAACAAAAACGAACCAGCACGCACATGAGCAAGGTTACGTGGAGAAAAAGTTAGGACTCCAGGGGAGACAGAGATGGAAGAGAGGGTCACTGGAGGCTGACTGCTTGCTTGAAGTCAGGGAGGACTGCTCAGAGGACAGGAAACCTGGGGCAAAACCTGGAGGCCATGGAGAAGGCAGCTCTCAGCAAAGGGAGCAGAAAACGTGTCACTGGCACCCAGTGGAGACTGCAATGGAGCTGTTTCTAGGTGTGCACGGTGAAGAGAGACAGCTGACAGATCTAAGAATTACACACAGGCAGTCCCGCCTCATCTACGCGTCTGGCAGCAGGCAACAGGTACGTGCATATTTGCATATAAGATGCCCCATGTTCCTTCCATGGCTGCAGTGCCCATCTGGCTTTATTTAGCAATTCCAAGGCAGATCCAGGGCACATAAATAAATGGCCAGATGAACCAGGTCACAGCCCACCGAAAACCTCCTGCACTGACATCAGGGTTTCCTGCTCTCCTTCATTCTGAAGGTGAGGGAAACCTCTTGGACACCACAGGGAACATGGCACCCTTCCCTCCAAAAGATCTGGAGCAGAGACAGAGCTCCCTCTCATTTTACAGTGAGCTTGGGGCTGGATTGATGCTGGGTCATTGCGCCCCATTAAGGTTGCCATGGTTACACCAGGCCCGTGGTACCTGGACTTTTGATGTGCTGGATGCAGGGGCAATAGCTGCTCTGCTTCTCCTATAATTTGCCAGGGAAGTGGCAGAGAGGCTCAAGGTAGAAACGCTAGATGGGACCCCAGGGTATGGAGAGACCATAGGTGGGTAGGGCACACCCCTTATCACTGAAAAAGTAAGACCCTTCCCTAAATCCACTAGCCTGTGAGCAGCCAGGAGGGCAGGGACCCAGGCTGCTAAATTGTGGTCTCCTCCAGCATGGAAAACAGAGCTGGCACATAACAAACTCAATCAATGTGACTGATTCATTTTGTGACACAGAAAAATATTTGCAAAAGCATTCAAACGAAGAATCCACCTTGGGCTCCACCTTCTACAGAAGCCAAGGGGGTAATGAGGAGGTTCCAAGGGAAACTATGTGCCTCCCACTGCAAACTGGAGATCAAAGAGAATGAAGTTTCTCCAAATAAAAGGAAGGCTCTAAACATGTGGGCAGGGAAGCAAGTCAGTGTCAGCCCTCCAGGTGGCAGACATTAAGATAGTGTTAGATGCACAAGAGGTTTTCTTTGGTGGTGGCGGGTTGAGGGGGCGGGGAAATGCTGTAAAGGATGAGAGAGGAGGAAGCAGGAGAGGGAGAGGAGAGCTTTCAGAGCACGATGCAGACCTAACAACCAGGGGAAGAGGCAGGGGAGAAGAAATGAGGTTTCAGGGCAGCTGGCAAAGCCTTGGCCAGGCTAATGGAGAGGCTCCAAGAAAAGGCTATCTGTTAGAAGGATCCCAGGCTGAGGAGTGGCCAGCTCCAGTGATCCCACAGCATGCAGTCATGAGCTGGATGGACCCAGGGGAAATGTGGTCTCACCATGAATATGGTGTGAAATCCAAAGTGAGACAGCTGTCTGCCCCCCTGCAAGGAGATCTGAGCCTCCATGACTACCCAGGGTGGGGGGATATTTGAGATGGGTAAGGAGTCTGAAGCCAGTATGGCTGGAGGTGTGGGGAATGTCTTCAGACCACAAAAGGAAGATGAGGAGGTGACTGAGAGGCTGTGCCTCTCCAGGCTGGTTGCCTACCTGCCGGGGTCCAGCCCCCACAGGATCCAGGGGAACCCGAAGGAGAAACGGCATTGGTGAATGAATGAATGAATGAGAGAGGAATAGAGGAGAGAAAGAGGCTGATATTCCTTTGTTTACATAGAAAGCCAATAAAACCCCAAGACAAGGAGTTTGCCCTGTTCACTGAGGCCACAGGTGCCCCTCTCAGTCTCCCGAGGGAGTGAAGACACAGAACATCTTCCCCTTCAGGTCTTAGAAACCCGGGCAGATAAGTGAACACAGGGAGCCTCTATGCTCCAAGGGATCAGCCTGAGAAAGAGAGTAAGAGAGAGAAAGAAAAAAAAGAAAGAGACACGGGGTGACCAAGCTTCTTCAAGAGAGGCCCATTACTTTATTTTCAAAAAGGACTTTTATACCTTAACTTGTACATAGAGGGAAATGAAAGATGCAAGGTCATACAGAGTCAGCCCAAACATTCCAGCAGTTTTGCCCTTATCGAAACCAGGATTTTTTCTGCAAACCTTTCCCACAAATGATGTTGTGTACATTATCTTCTGGCCTTGGAGGCCTGTGAACATTTTATGACCCTCTTTTGATAAAGGCTGCTCAACCAGAAAACTTATTTTCCCTCAAAGTGTTTTTTCTTTATATTTCTAATCTATGTTAGCCTCAGAAAATGCTAAACAGAGTTACACTTCTCACAGAGCAAAGGTGCAGTGAGTTACAAGAAAGAACCAATTAGCTCAAAGGTCTGATGTGGTTAAATTCAAGGCTACACTTGTTTTTCTTACATTCCAACTATGTTCACTAACGCACTCCCAGGTGCACAGTGGATAAAAGATATGGGAACTTAGCAACAAGCATTGGCCCAATAGTGAAATCCTACACCAGCACTACTCTAATAACTTTTAACTCTTTGAAAGGCTCTATGTTTTAGGCTTCCCGTGCCTCTCACAGTTGGGAGGCTGTGAACAATCATATGAGTAGCTGCAAGAGTCTGCATAAATGTGCCAAGCAAGCTAGAATGCTAACAGAGGGGGTTTGACTTGAAATATTCCTCTCATGTCCAGGAGACTTATCAGCTAGAGCCCTAAGTTGATTTTTCCAGAGAAAGGTGGTCGGGGATAGCCCCCTGTATGTCAGGAGAGTTGGTGAAAGGCACAAAACAGTAAGACAGACAGATTTTGGTTTTGGGGTAGATGCTCGAGCTGGTCTAGGGAGCCCCTCGAGTCCTGAAGCCTTGCTTAACAGTTCTCTTCCACATGATCTTGTCATGGGTGGGATGGCCCGTGCTGGCTCCCGGCAGCTACCCAGTGTCTGCTCTGCCCTTCCTGCTTAAACCCAGAAACACCTCAGACTCCCTTGCAGCTAGAAGTGGCCATGTGACCCAATTCTGGCTGGTGAGAGGGAGGCAGAAATCTACTGGAGGTTGACAAAAAGGGGCCAGCTCAACTGGCATGCCTGTGATGGATGCTCTCCTCCCTTCTCCTCCTGGAACAGAAGACCTGAGGCCTGCAGGGGAACAGTCCTCTTATTACCGCAAGGTGATAAGCCTGAGGATGAAAACCACGTGCTTGAAATGGCAGAGCACAAAGACAGAGGAAGTCTGGAAAACTGACACCACGATGGCGCTGCTGTGTGTGAGAAGCTCACCTCCAGAATTCTTGTTAAAACAGAAAAATAAACTCCCACACAGTTTAGGCATCAGAGTCAAGCTAGCACTCCGTGCAACCAAGCCAGAGTCCTGAATAATCCAGAGAAGATTCAGATGGAGGGTAAGCAATGGAACTCTGTGTGTTTAGACAAGACATTCAGTAAAATTCCCTCCACAGTGTGGTTGGATAGTCTTGGGTGATGGGGGTTTCTGAAGGGAAGAGTGTATGACAAAGCTGCTTTTTTTTTTAACTTTTTATTTGGTGTTGGAGTATAGCCAATTGGGAGCTTCCCAGGTATCTCAGTGGTAAAGAATCCACCTGAAATGTAGATGATGCAGGTTCAATCCCTGAGTTAGGAAGATCCCCTGGAGAAGGAAGTGGCAATACACTCCAGTATTCTTGCCCGGGAAATCTCATAGACAGAGGAGCCTGGCAGGCTATAGTCCATGGAGTCACAAAGAGTCAGACATGGTTTAGTGTCTAAACAATAACAATAGCCCATTAACAATATTGTGATAGTTTCAGGTGAACAGGGAAGGGATTCAGCCACACATATACATGTATCATTCTCCTCCAAACTCCCCTTCCATCCAGGCTGCCACATAACACTGAGCAGAGTTCCCTGTGCTATAAAGTAGGTCCTTGTTGGTTATTCATTTTAAACCTGCTCTGTTTTTAAAGCACACATTTTATAAAAAACAAAAAAAAAATTTGTTTTTTAAAGGGCAAGAGAAGAGGTTGTCCCAAAGAACCAACAACCTGCTCTGTAAATGAATGATTCCCAAAGCATGCCCTCAGTTTGCAATCTAAGTGCAGAAACAAAGCACAGAAGCTCTGCCATAACCTACATGTTAATCTTAACATTGTATGATTTCGGCCCACGCCCATCTCCCATGAGGAGGGACATTAGTAACAATCTCAGGGCTCTTTCCCTTTTGGGCCCAGGGGAGGTTTGGCATCCTCCCTGCCCTCAGGCAGCCCCTGCTACCCCTTTGACGTTGGCCCTTGATATGAGATCTATTTACCTGGCTGGACGTCATCTGCAAACTTGAGGATTTTAGGCCACAAAACAGAAAGTTGAAAGATATCATATCTCAGACTTAGGACAAATTTCCCCGAGGGATCTCTAGAGTAGCCTTTCAGATACCAGTGAACATAAAACAGGCGCCAAAGCCACCCACTCACTCCGTCCAACATTAGAAAGTGTTCCATGCGACTCAGCCCTTCACATGGTCACGGCGGGAACTCCTACTTATGAAACTCTGGGAGGAGAACTACCCAAAACCTCCACCCTGACAAACACTGCACATTCGCGGTGATGGAAGAGAGATTTCCAGGCTACACTTCACTTGTCAGCATGTCAATTTCGAATGTCAGCAGAAACGTTCACTTACCATCAATGCTCTGCGGGTCAAGCGCTAGAAATCTGATCAGTCCTCCATGTTCTTTGAAGGCACGGCTCATGGTCCAGAAAATTAATTAAGGCCTCCAAAGGATAAAGAAAAGTCTGATCTTTCAAAAATGAAACCAACTGCCCTCTGCTCGCCTCACATCCCCAGGAGGCATACATGGAGTCAACCTTCTCACCAAAGTCCGAGTTCCACATCCTTTTCCAGTTGCCATAACAGGAAGAAGCTCCCCACGGACCGTTTCAGTTGTTTCTTCAGTCTGGAGAAAATAGATTTGATTAACAATCATGTAATTACATTTCCAATTCAATGAACATTATCATTGGATGGGGTGACCTTGGAGCTTCAAAGGTGAAGTCCAAATGACAGTGAAGAGTTTGGTAAAAGGCATGTCACTGGTGATGGAGGGAGGCTTTATGAGTATCACAGTCACCATCTGGTTGTATGATGGAGTCCTATCCTTTGGCAGACTTTTTTTTTTTTCCTTTTTATGGGGTGGGGGGAGGGCAGGGTAGATAAAAGACAGAATATTTATTTGGGAAACAATAGTTTCGGAATTATCTCCTGAATTCAGAATCTATGGGCCAGAATATACATGCTAAGCAAACAAGCATTGTTGTTTTAGTCACTCAGTCGTGCCCAACTCTTTGCGACCCCATGGACTCTGGCCTGCCAGACTCCTCTGTCCATGGAATTTCCCATGCAAGAATACTGGGTTGCCATTTCCTTGTCTAGGGGATCTTCCCGCCCAGGGATCAAACCCCTGTCTCCTGCACTGGCAGGGCAGATTCTTTACTGCTGAGCCACCTGGGAAGCCCAAGCAAACAAGTGAGGTCTTCATTAATTGCTCACTTATTAAATAAAACTTTTAATTGACTAGATGGAGTAGTGCATCCCCCACACTTTCATGATAAGAATCACTTGGAGTGCTAGAGATTAATTCCATTAATTAACACACTAGGCCTGAGATGGGCCAGTAATTTTAAATTTTTAATTTTACAAATTCCTCTAGATGATTTTAATGATCAAAGAAATTTGGGGAGCACTGAAGAAACGTGCTTTTCTGCTTCCTTTGCAGATTTTAAGACTTGAACACCTGGTCCCAGAATGCCCCAGTCCAGTTCTAGGAAAGGAAAGTAAGTCTTCCAAACATTTGGTTTGGTGTTTCCTAGAACGCACTGTTTCTCATTTCCATTTCTGGTGCACTTTTTCTAGATCAGGTCTTTTTTGGATGGTCCATCTTCCTTGAGTTGATGCACAGCAATCCAATTTTTTAAAATTGGTTTAATAAAAGATTGTCACATTTAATTAAATAATCTTTGCTTGCTTCTGTCTTGTTCCCTTTTCCCCTGAAACGTGTGTTAAGAAGTTAGGGTGCTTTGCATAGATTCAATATTCTCGATTTTCCACCTTACATCTCCTACTGATGACCCCATGTGGACCAGCCCAGATCTGATTGTTTTCTTCAAAGGGTCCCTCTCCCTTTGACCTCCCAGTCAAGATAATGTCTCCTTCATCCAAGGTCATTATCTTAGAAATGTAGTAGATGAAGAAGTGAAAGTTGCTCAGTCATGTCTCACTCCTTGCAACCTCCTGGACTATATGGTCCATGGAAAGCTCCAGGCCAGAACACTGCAGTGGGTAGCCTTTCACTTCTCCAGGGGATCTTCCCAATCCAGGGATCAAACCCAGGTCTCCCATATTGCAGGCAGATTCTTTACCAGCTGAGCCACCAGGGAAGCCCAGATGAAGAAAAGGGATGGAGAAAACCATGGAGGATGTTTTACCCTCTTGTCTGAGTTCACCTTGGCCTTGAGCCGCAGCTTCAGGTTGGGAGGGTCAAGGAGCTTCTCTTTAGGTACAAAGGCACTGATGGGGCAGGAGGCCGTGAAGCTCGTGGCCAGGCTCCAGGCAGGTCTTACACTCACCCTGCATGTCGCTGGAGGTCACGTCCAAGCACAGAAATAGCCAGTCATGTAGTCCATTGTTGTGTCCTCCATGCCGATGCTTGCCCATCACCACGTCTGACTGGAGCTCAAGGTGTAGGCTGCACCTGTAGACCACACAAGGACCAGCGAGCCCTCGGGATGCAGCTGGTGGAGGCTTCAGGAAGAGCACTGGCTCGCTTAGCATCTCCTCAACATGGCCTCAAGGTCCCTGCCCACGCACACAATGCTCACCTCTGACTCCCAGGAGCTGGACAGCAGCCTGGTGGCATCCACGCTTCTGCCTGTGGCCCCCAGAGACACTGGGACTCTGCCTGACAGGCCACCAGGCGCTGCTGGCTGCCCAGAGAGGACCAGCTACCTCGGAGCACTGTCCTACTGACTCTGCTGGGTGCCCGGCACTCATCCCCCTGGGAACTGCTGTCCAGAGACTCCCTCGGGGCTGCCTGGCCTCAGGACATGGCCTGGTCCCTGGAGAGATGTGCAGGTTCTGGCCACAGCCTCTCAGGTCACCATCAGGCCTGCAGCAGCCCCGAGCAGGGCCTACAGACTTTGCCTAAAAACAAACTTACCTCTATTAAGTTGAACAGATGAAATTAGGAAGAGAGAGAGGCAAACAGAAGCTGGTCCCATAGAAAAGAGGCTTAAAAGCAGACAGCACAAAAGGCAGGTTGCCGTGTTCTGCTGTCTCCTCTCCATCTCCCACACCTCCTGCCAATGTCCAGATGGCTAAGATACCCATCACCAAGCACGGAAAGCCTCAATTCCACCTGGAACTCCCACCTCCCTCCTCAGGACTTAATATCCTAGCCATTTGCCTCACCTGCTTGGTTCCAGCACTAACTGCCCATCATTGACTTAATTACCTCCTTCACAACTTGAACTAGGCTGTTTCACCTGTGCTGTTATCTAGTGGGGAATCCTGTATGTTAACCTGGCAAAGCAACAGCCCCCAGTTACTCAAACTCTAATCTATGTGAAATCTGTGCTTGTTGCTTAGTTGCTAAGTCATGTCCAACTCTGTGAACCCATGGACTGCAGCCACCAGTCTCCTTTGCCCTTGGGATTTTTCCAGGCAATCCTGGAGCAGGTTGCCATCTCCTGCTCCAGGGGATCTACCCCGACCCAGGAATCAAACCCACTTCTCCTGCTTGGCAGGAGGATTCTTTACCACTGAGCCACCAGAGAAGCCCAAAAGCTTCTGTCAGTTCAGTTCAGTCGCTCAGTCATGTCCAACTCTTTGTGACCCCATGAATCGCAGCACGCCAGGTCTCCCTGTCCATCACCAACTCCCAGAGTTCACCGAAACTCACGTCCATCGAGTTGCTGATGGCATCCAGTCATCTCATCCTCTGTCATCCCCTTCTCCTCCTGCCCCCAATCCCTCCCAGCATCAGAGTCTTTTCCAATGAGTCAATTCTTCACATAAGGTAAGCCAAAGTATTGGAGTTTCAGCTTCAGCATCAGTCCTTCCAAAGAACACCCAGGACTGGTATCCTTTAGGATGGACTGGTTGGATTTCCTTGCAGTCCAAGGGATTCTCAAGAGTCTTCTCCAACACCACAGTTCAAAAGCATCAATTCTTCGGCGCTCAGCTTTCTTCACAGTCCAACTCTCACATCCATACATCACCACTGGAAAAACCATAGCCTTGACTAGATGGACCATTGTTGGCAAAGTAATGTCTCTGCTTTTTAATATTCTATCTAGTTTGGTCATAACTTTCCTTCCAAGGAGTAAGCATCTTTTAATTTCATGGCTGCAATCACCATCTGCAGTGATTTTGGAGCCCCCCAAAATAAAGTCTGACACTGTTTCCACTGTTTCCCCACCTATTTCTCATGAAGTGATGGGACCAGATGCCATGATCTTCGTTTTCTGAATGTTGAGTTTTAAGCCAACTTTTTCACTCTCTTCTTTCATCCAGAGGCTTTTTGGTGCTTCTTCACTTTCTGCCATAAGGGTGGTGTCATCTGCATATCTGAGGTTATTGATATTTCTCCTGGCAATCTTGATTCCAGCTTGTGTTTCTTCCAGCCCAGCGTTTCTCATGATGTACTCTGCATATAAGTTAAATAATCAGGGTGACAATATACAGCCTTGACATACTCCTTTTCCTATTTGGGACCAGTCTGTTGTTCCATGTCCAGTTCTAACTGCTGCTTCCTGACCTGTATATAGGTTTCTCAAGAGGCAGGTCAGGTGGTCTGGTATTCCCATCTCTTTCAGAATTTTCCACAGTTTATTGTGATCCACACAGTCAAAGGCTTTGGCATAGGTGAATTTAACTCAGATGACCATTATATCTACTACTGTGGGCAGGAATCCCTTAGAAGAAATGGAGTAGCCATCGTGGTCAACAAGAGAGCTCGAAATGCAGTACTTGGATGCAATCTCAAAAACGACAGAATGATCTCTGTTCGTTTCCAAGACAAACCATTAGTATCACAGTAATCCAAGCCTATGCCCCAACCAATAACACTGAAGAAGCTGAAGTTGAACGGTTCTATGAAAACCTACAAGACCTTTTAGGGCTAACACCCCAAAAAAGATGTCCTTTCCATTATAGGGGACTGGAGTGTAAAAGTAGGAAGTCAAGAAACACCTGGAGTAACAGGCAAATTTGGCCTTGGAATACAGAATGAAGCAGGGAAAAGGCTAATAAGAGTTTTGCCAAGAGAACACACTGGTCATAGCAAACACCCTCTTCCAACAACACAAGAGAAGACTCTACACACGGACCGCACCAGATTGTCAACACCGAAATCAGGTTGATTATATTCTTTGCAGCCAAAGATGGAGAAGCTCTATACAGTCAGCAAAAACAAGACTGGGAGCTGACTGTGGCTCAGATCATGAACTCCTTATTGCTAAATTCAGACTTAAATTGAAGAACATAGGGAAAACCACTAGACCAGTTCAGTTCAGTTCAGTTCAGTCGCTCAGTCGTGTCTGACTCTTTGAGACCCCATGACCTAAATCAAATCCCTTATGATTATACATTGGAAGTGAGAAATAGATTTAAGGGACTAGATCTGATAGACAGAGTGCCTGATGAACTATGGACAGAGGTTCATGACATTGTACAGGAGACAGGGATCAAGACCATCCCCATGGGAAAGAAATGCAAAAAAGCAGAATGGCTGTCTGAGGAAGCCTTACAAACAGCTGTGAAAAGAAGAGAGGCGAAAAGCAAAGGAGAAAAGGAAAGACATAAGCATCTGAATGCAGAGTTCCAGAGAATAGCAAGAATAGATAACAAAGCCTTCCTCAGCAATCAATGCAAAGAAATAGAGGAAAAGAACAGAATGGGAAAGACTAGAGATCTCTTCAAGAAAATTAGAGATACCAAGGGAACATTTCATGCAAAGATGGGCTCAATGAAGGACAGAAATGGTCTGGACCTAACAGAAGCAGAAGATATTGAGAAGAGGTGGCAAGAATACACAGAAGAACTGTACAAAAAAGATCTTCACAACCCAGAGAATCACAATGGTGTGATCACTCACCTAGAGCCAGACATCCTGGAATGTGAAGTCAAGTGGGCCTTAGAAAGCATCACTATGAAGAAAGCTAGTGGAGGTGATGGAATTCCAGTTGAGCTATTTCAAATCCTGAAAGATGATGCTGTGAAAGTGCTGCACTCGATATGCCAGCAAATTTGGAAAACTCAGCAGTGGCCACAGGACTGGAAAAGGTCATTTTTCATTCCAAAGAAAGGCAATGGCAAAGAATGCTCAAACTACCGCACAATTGCACTCATCTCACACACTAGTAAAGTAATGCTCAAAATTCTCCAAGCCAGGCTTCAGCAGTATGTGAACCATGAAATTCCAGATGTTCAAGCTGGTTTTAGAAAAGGCAGAGGAACCAGAGATCAAATTGCCAACATCCGCTGGATCATGGAAAAAGCAAGAGAGTTCCAGAAAACCATCTATTTCTGCTTTATTGACTATGCCAAAGCCTTTGACTGTGTGGATCACAATAAACTGTGGAAAAGCTTCTATAGATATGATTAAAATCTGTAATCAGTTGACTTTAAGTAAGGGAGATTATTCCAGATGATCTGGGTAGATCGATTCAATCAGTTGAAATACTTCAGAGCAGAGCTGAGGTGCCCTAGAAGCAGAAGGAATTCCCTCTGCAGAAGCAGGTTCAGCCCAGCCCGCCCTCCCTGACCACCCACCTATGGATTTCAAACTCATCTAGCCAGACCCACACTTATGTGAGCCCCTTGCAGCAAATCTCAATACAGTCTCCTACTGCCTCTGTTTATTTGGTTGAACCCTGACTGATATATATGATACATCTAATTAAGAATGTTTAAGTATATACATACTGATATATATGATACATCTAATTAAGAATGTTTTCTTTTAATGTTTTTCTTTCTTTTGCTAAAAGAATTTTATTTTGTACACAACATGTATATGCCTACCATAAGTAAAAAAACAGGGCCTCCTGTCAAAATGGAAAGAAACCATAAAGATAAATACAATAAAAACAAAAGCAATGCCATGGAATTCCAGCTGGATGCTATTGCCTGCCAAAGGCTCTGAGCGTGAGGCCCATCCTGCTAGTGTCAGAAAGATGAGAGAGTGGTGATTTGGTGCTGGGATGTGCCTACAACAAGGACAAAGTCTCAGAAAGATGCCGATCAGACAGACTCAGAAAGGAATACACTTTTTACCACGTGCTCCCTGTCATTTAATCCTACATCTGTGTACATCCCATCTCTCCTGTGCAGTCAGAAGTCTCCATCCAGCACTGCGGATACACACTGCCGGTTATAGAAGGGAACCTGGGAGCACACAGATCTCCTGCCTGGTGATCACAGAGTGTCTGCAGCAACTGGTCTTGGTTTAACTGCAGGGAATTGCCAACCCCAACCATGGGGACAGTGGACTCAAACCACCTGCCTCATCTTTCCTAAAGAACAGAGACCCATAGGAGTCCCCCCAGTGACCTACTAGGGTGGCAGGTTCATGTACCTTCCCCACTTCCTAAGGGACTCTCTCTGCACCTGTCTGCTTTGCCAAGGCTCTCTGGGGCAGATTCACTGTGTATAGCAACCAGATTCACAGCACACAGCAGAGCTCTTTTCCAATCCCCCACCTGTGTCACTAGACTCCTTCCTGTTTGACAACTGACTCTAGCTGCTCACCAGTAACCTATAGGAAGCCAAGCCAATGAAAAGACACAAGAGATGCTCCTGAGTCAGGGACAGTGATATATTTGGTCAGGCCCGAAATAGGCCAAATAATGGAAAGAAACTGGAGTTAGGTTCAAATTCCAGTTCTGGACCTCCCAGTGGAGAGATCTTGAATCAAATTACACAAATTCTCTGACCCTTAGTCTCTTCATCTACAGAATGGACTAGATAACAAAACTGTGGCTGATACCTGATATTTTGTCTTCTTTGGATTAAAGGGCCCCGATTTTATTTGGGAATACCGTCCCTTCTCGGTCTCAGTCCATATGCTATGGATGGGGTAAACTTACCTCCTCCCCCTAAAGTACCTGGTATACACACATGGTCCAGCTCTGGCCACTCAATCTAGTCTACCTCCCTGGTTCAGGTTTACAAACTGGAGCATGCAACCAAAGGTAGTCCACTCAGAGTGACTGCTGGAGCCACTGAGCCAAAGCACCTTCTCTCTTCTACTTGGCTCTCTAGGCTGGGAAGATATAAGGCAGAGCCACTGGTGGCCGTTCACCTCATGGAGAATTTCTGCTGAGAACAAACTCAATATAAAGGCAGGCAAAGCAGTATGAGGAGGAGGAGGTCCAATCATATTATTTGAGCACCTGGATCCAGCCATATCTAAAGGTATCCAGATTTATTGCAAAAACTTTTTTTTCAGCGTCATTAGGCAATAAAACTAGGTTGAAGAGAGCTGAGTTGAGTTACTCTCACTTGCATCCTCACTAGGCAACTACACCTCCTAAGAGGATATGAAGATCACATCAGATGCTATAAAATCACTGAGCACAACTTGATGCACAATAAGCATTCGATAAACACTAGCTGTGGTTTTGTAGGGTCTCGGTGGAAATAAGGTACCTAAAGTACTTCTCTAATTGCTCACATTTATTCAGTAATGATGACTGTTATTTCTCCATAGTAACCTCCTTAAGCACCAGTTCATTCATCGAGCAGCCCTACCGGCCAGCAGGCTCACATGAGCATACTGCTGGAGCCCCATATTTTAGGCTTCAGAGATAAAAAGTTAGTAAACCAAAACACTATTATTGTAAGTGGCAAAGCTCACTGTAGACACCACTCAGCTCTGTGTGACTTGGTGGACCTCGGCAGAGCTGCTATAAATGGGAAAGTCATTTTGCTACTGATTAAATCAAGACAAGCTCTGAAAAGAAGCCATGGAACTCCTGAAGAAGCTAAACTTTTTCAAAAGGAAAAAAAGGAGAGACCAAGGAAAAATTCATCTTTTTTCTAAAATCTAGATTTAGACACTGCCAAGAGTTATGCATGACACACAACCCCACTACATCTTGATGACAAGAAAGATTTAATAATTACTCTTTTTTTTTTTAAAGGTTGATGTACTTAACCATTCTTCCAAAAATACCAGTTAAGCAGGGAGGGGGAGGAGCAGATGGACAAAGTGACAAAAATGCACCAGCTGGCCCACATCATTTCACAACAACAGCAGTCAGAAGCAGCAGCCAGTCTCCCAGTGGTGGGACTGCCATCTTTAGATCCAACCACCATTGGCAGCTTTCACCAGTATCTGCTGCAGATAAGTCCCATGCTTTAAAAGATAAGAAAATCTGATAAGAGAAAACATTATGGAATGAATGTTGCTGGATAAAATCTTTTCAAATAATTTTTTGAAGGCTTCTGAATTCTTCCAAGGTCTATGTTATCGGCAGGCAATTTGTGATCTTGACTTCATCTTGGAGGGATAAAAGGGAGGAGTGAGGTAAGAAATTAGCACTATTGAGAAGCTACCATATAAGTTCTCTCCTCTAATCTTCACCCCCATCTCATAAGATACGTAGGTAGTAGCCCCACTGTAAAGATCTTGAGTTCTAAATAGCAAAGCAATTCAGGTCACAATGTCTGAAGCTAAGCAATTAGAAATAACAAGAACAGTCTTTGTCAGACTCCAAAATTTATATGCCTACTCTATGGACCCCCTTTTCTTTCCCATTCTCCCAATTACTTTCTCTCTTCTTTTATTCCTTTTCTATAAGAACTGGAGCTTAGAGAGAATATGAAGCAGGTCTCTTTACTGTCCAAAAAGATATTTGAGGAAGGACACAGGAGAGCAGGAAAGAAAGTTGGGGGGCTTCCCTGGTAGTCTAGTAGCTGAGACTCTGCACTCCCAATGCTGGACACCTGGGCTCAACCCTCAGTCAGAAACCAGATTCCACATGCCAAAACTAAAGATCCTGCATGCCTCAACAAATATTGAAGATCCTGGCACAGCCAAATAAACAAAAACAAATAAATATTAAAAAAGAAAGAAAGTTGGTCTACCAAGCCATTGGTCCACAAAAGGAGCCACAAACCTGGGTAGATCAGCACTATCTAAATGACCTTCCTCTGTTTTTGTCACTGAGCCCTTTGACGTCCATGAGGAGTCTATGACGACTAGAACTTTCCAATCAAGCAAAATCTAAAAAACAGGAGAATGAGCTTGAAGTTACCATAATAATTGCTAATTTTTTTTTACCTAAATGCTTACTATCTGCCTAGCTTCATTTTTAAGCATTTCATTTACATTAACTCAGAGAACCTCCATAGCAATGCTATGCTGCTGCTGCTGCTGCTGCTAAGCTGCTTCAGTCATGTTCCACTCTGTGTGACCCCAGAGACAGCAGCCCACCAAGATCCCCCGTTCCTGGGATTCTCCAGGCAAAAACACTGGAGTGGGTTGCCATTTCCTTCTCCAATGCATGAAAGTGAAAAGTGAAAGTGAAGTCGCTTAGTCCCGACTCTTAGAGACCCCATGGACTGCAGCCTACCAGGCTCCTCCGTCCATGGGATTTTCCAGGCAATGCTATGAGGTAAGTGCTATTAACACCTCCACGTTACAGATGAGTAACAAGGCCCAAAGAGGTGAAGCCACATGACCAGGGTTGCCCAGCTGATAAATGGTCCAAACCAAAGCAGCTGGCTCTGGAGCTCATGTGGAAATCCACCACTTGAGTCCTCAGTGGGTAAGCGTGTCCCATAAACTATGTTCATCCTAGACTTCAGGGGCATCTGGACAAGAAGACTTCATCTGAAGAAACAAGGAGTCCAGGAAAGGAGAAGAGATACAGAGTTGCCCACAACCCCTCCAAACAGAATAAACCACTGTCAGGGTGGAGAAGGGGCTTCCCCTACACCCACCCTTTAAAACATCCCCTTTGCCCAGTCCCCAAAGATTCACGTGAATTTTGGCAATGGAATGTAAAATTAAAGAGCCATTAACATGAAAACTGCTGGAATCCTGGACAGACTCAGACACTACCAAAGGTAGCACCTGGATGCAGGCACCGTCCTCCACCTCCTGGGTGTTGTTCAGCTGAGCACAGATGGCAGACAGCAGGGAGAGCCAGAAAATGGGAGGCAAAGCCACCACTCTTGGCATCCCCTAAGATGGAAAAACCAGAGTGGCAGCAGTGGAAAGATGCCTTGGGTTACCAAGAATCAAACAGACATGTTCAGGAGGCTTTTTGGTGGGGGGAGAGAGAGGGTGGCTGGCATCTCTATAGAACAAATGAGACAGAGACACAGAAACTCTTCTTTGTGGCTATCATCAAGACCCTACTTTACCCTAAATTGGTATAATCTAGAAAGAACAGCCATCTTTACCCAGAAAAAAATTCACAACAAATCAAAATCAGACAGGCACATATGTACATGTACACGCACATGGGTTTGGTATGTGAGTGTGTGAATAGGCATATATGTACTCATGTTTTATTTATCATTTTAAAAAGCAGGTGCATTTTCTTCCTCCCTGAGTCACTGAGTTATTTGAAAAAATAGAGAAGAAACTCAACTCTTGGGATTTCTTCAGATTTCTGAACAGAGAGCTTCTTAGAAGAGTCATTCAGAAGAGAAACACTTGGAGCAAACCTCTGGGACAGACTCATAAAATGCATCTTGCCTGTTTTCAAGATCCTGCAGCACCTACCCTGCCTCCATTCCTACCACTCTCTTCCTCACCGCCACACGTGCTGCTCCTTCATCCTCAGAGGTACCTGCTTCAGCTGCCCAGGAAAGGGTTAGTCGCTCAGTCTGTCAGATTCTGTGGCCCCACGGTCTATAAGCTGCCAAGCTCCTATGTCCTTGGAATTCTCCAGGCAAGAATACTGGAGTGGGTTTCCATTTTCTTCTCCAGAGGATCTTCCCATCCCATGGATTGAACCCAAGTTTCCTGCATTGCAGGCAAGTTCTTTACCAACTGAACCACCAGGGAAGCCCCAGTTCACTTCAGTTCAGTCGCTCAGCCGTGTCCGACTCTTTGCGACCCCATGAATCGCAGCACGCCAGGCCTCCCTGTCCATCACCAACTCCCAGAGTTCACTCAAACTCATGTCCATCGAGTTGGTGATGCCATCCAGCCATCTCATCCTCTGTCATCCCCTTCTCCTCCTGCTCCCAGTCCCTCCCAGCATCAGGGCCTTTTCCATTGACTCAACTCTTCACATGAGGTGGCCAAAGTACTGGAGTTTCAGCTTTAATATCAGTTCTTCCAATGAACACCCAGGACTGGTATCCTTTAGGATGGACTGGTATCCTTTAGGATGGACTGGTTGGATCTCCTTGCAGTCCAAGGGACTCTCAAGAGTCTTCTCTAACACCACAGTTCAAAAGCATCAATTCTTCGGCACTCAGCTTTCTTCATAGCCCAACTCTTGCATCCATACATGACCACTGGAAAAACATAGTCTTGACTAGTTGGACCTTTGTTGGCAAAGTAATATTTCTGTTTTTCAATATACTATCTAAGTTGGTCATAACTTTCCTTCCAAGGAGTAAGCGTCTTTTAATTTCATGGCTTCAGTCACCATCTGCAGGGATTTTGGAGCCCAAAAAAATAATGTCTGACACTATTTCCACTGTTTCCCCATCTATTTCTCATGAAGTGATGGGACCGGATGCCATGATCTTTGTTTTCTGAATGTTGAGCTTTAAGCCAACTTTTTCACTCTCCACTTTCATCAAGAGGCTTTTTAGTTCCTCTTCACTTTTTGCCATAAGGGTGGTGTCATCTGCATATCTGAGGTTATTGATATTTCTCCCGGCAGTCTTGATTCTAGCTTGTGCTTCTTCCAGCCCAGTGTTTCTCATGATGTACTCTGCATAGAAGTTAAATAAGCAGGGTGATAATATACAGCCTGATATACACCTTTTCCTATTTGGAACCGGTCTGTTGTTCCATGTCCAGTTCTAACTGTTGCTTCCTGACCTGCATATAGGTTTCTCAAGAGGCAGGTCAGGTGGTCTGGTATTCCCATCTCTTTCAGAATTTTCCACAGTTTATTGTGATCCACACAGTCAAAGGCTTTGGCATAGTCAATAAAACAGAAATATATTTTTTTTCTGGAACTCTCTTACTTTTTCCGTGATCCAGCGGATGTTGGCAATTTGATCTCTGGTTCCTCTGCCTTTTCTACAACCAGCTTGAACATCTGGAAGTTCATGGTTCACATATTGCTGAAGCCTGGCTTGGAGAATTTTGAGCATCACTTTACTAGCATGTGAGATGAGTGCAATTGTGCAGTAGTTTGAGCATTCTTCGGCATTGCCTTTCTTTGGGACTGGAATGAAAACTGACATTTTCCAGTTCTGTGGCCACTGCTGAGTTTTCCAAATTTGCTGGCATATTGAGTGCAGCACTTTCACAGCATCATCTTTCAGGATTTGAAATAGCTCAACAAGCTACTTGTAAATCCCTTTGGCTAAGTCTGGCTTATTAACTTATATCACTCCCATCCTAGCACCCAGAAAACAGAGATGAACCCCCAAATCTTTACTCAACATGTGGAAGGTGAGATTTGAGAAGCAGACCCCTGATATCAGCTGTCTCTGTGTCATCCGGTCCTCTTGCCTGCCTCACCATTGAGAGCCACAGTCTCCAATTCTGGAAGGATCTGTGGAGATGGTGTGAGCTGGAAACCAAACCAAGTCAGAGAAGCAGTGTTGAAAGGTACTATGAAGGTCTCTTGTACCATCCTTCATTCAGCAAATGTTAATTGAGCACTTAGAGAATACCAGGTAATTCTTAAAACCCGGTGGAAGGTGAAGCAATGAGATTAGTTTACTTCCACAGTGGTCAATCTCTTCTTTTATTGTCCATGTTTAAATCATTAGAAATTTCATTCATGCAATGAATCAAAATATTCCCCCTGATAACTTATATCTTTTGATTTGGATATTAGCTTAAATTGCATTTAATTAAACCATAAGAATTAAGTGTAAAAAATTAGGGAAAATATATAGGTGAACATATAATCTTAGGTCAGGAGAGATTTTTCTAAATTTGACATAAAAGGAAAAACTGAATGAAAATGTTGATGGATTAAAAATTAAATAAAAATTTCTGGATTTGGCAATAAAAAAATTTGAAATAGGCATATACTAACTCAAAGGCAAGAAGCAAAATGAAAAGAAATATTTGCAACCTGGATAACAGATAAAGAGCTAACAGTCAACATTAAAAATGTTTACAGTCAATAAACAAAGAATAATACTGATGGAGAAAAATGAGCAAAAGACATAAATAGGCAATTCACAGAAAGAGATTTAAAAAGCCAAATACGGAAGAAAATATCTTCAACTTCACTAATAATCCAAAACAAACAAATTAAAACAAGATTCCACATTTCGGTTACCAATCTGACAAGCTATTTTGAAGTTACCCAGTACTAGGGAGAATGTGGGAAAACACGGGTACTTTGGTGGCACGGTCTAGGGAGCCATTTGGTCACACACATCAAAAACAACAAAATAAAGCCCTTTAAAATGTTCATAATCCTTTAAATCCTAGAACTTCCACTTCTAGGACTTTATATTAAAGAAACCCTCAAGAGTGTGCACAAAAATTTATGTCCAGCGCTGCTTTTTCCAGCAGTCACTGTACTAGAGAAAAACTGAGAGGGAAAACGTACAAAATAAAATTTCATAAATAAATTATGGTTAACCCTTAGAATTCTGAATTCAAGTTTAGAATACTTGAAAATGATGTTGCAACTATCGTATATAGGATGGATAAACAACAAGGTCTGACTATACAGCACAGAGAACTATATTCAATATCCCCTGATGGAAAAGAATGTATATAACTGAATCACTTTGCTGTACAGCAGAAATTAACACAACACTGTAAATCAACTATAATTCAGTAAAATAAAAAATTTTTTTTAAAGTAGAAGGAAATGGTGTTGTGGAAAAATATGACTGTGAAAGTTGTTTAAAATAGTGAGCCTTAAGCCAGTTTTCAGGCTATGTTCTCTCAAAAAAATTTATATTTATATATACACGTGTGTGTATTTGCTAAGGGAAAAAAATAGGTTATAACTCAATGGGTTAATAGATAATTGTAAGAGATAGAATTAGTGATAATTACTCACCACTACCACCATTTCTCTCTCTCTCTCTCTCCTCTGCAATTTTCTAATTATTTTTGCAATGAATACAAGTTTTTTTTCCTAATCATGTTTTATATTCAAGCTAAGATTACATTCAGTGTTTTTTTTAAGAAACTCCACCACACAATTAGTCTATGTTAAGACTTTCACAAAAAATAAAGCCCAAGAAATTACCCCCTGGTCTTCTATAGCTGACTTTTGGGACCTAAATGCCATCTTTTGCATTATCCCTACAGAATGTCGTTCATTTCTGACTTAGAGCCTCCTGGGGTCCTTTCAACCCCACGCTGCTGTGGATACCTTAGCTTTCTGATTCTGTACGTTTCGGAAATTTGATAAGCACGCTTTCTCTTCCTTCCTCTCTTCCCCAAGGGCACAGAATTGAGGACGGGCCACTGTCGGGTCATTTCCCTTCTCTAATCCTGCCTGGACAGTGAGTCTGGAAGGATGAGAGACAAAGCAATTTACCAAGTCAACCCTAAGACCAACAGGGAGCAGGATGGCAGGG
This sequence comes from Ovis canadensis, assembly GCF_042477335.2. Taxonomy (NCBI): domain Eukaryota; kingdom Metazoa; phylum Chordata; class Mammalia; order Artiodactyla; family Bovidae; genus Ovis; species Ovis canadensis. Next base: position 46,880,519 of record NC_091266.1, on the reverse strand, counting down.
GAAGGGAAACGGAATCAAAACAGGGAGATTATATGGAGGAGACACAGAAAAAGATTCTGCCTCCAATCTGATTAGAGAGAGGGAGAAGTCAAACCTCTGGGGCCAGCTCTCCTGACTGCCTGCCCCATCCACAGACCCAGGCACCGGGGGGACCCACTCTGCATCACTCACTTAAGTGGCAACAGCATCTGACAGACAGAGCACCAAGCCGTGGCCCCGAGTGTCCCTAATGCAGTTAGCGTCGGAGAAATTATTCATCAGAGGATATACTAAAGCGCTTAGTGTCCCCTGGATGCATTAGGGGCAGGTTCTGTCGGCCTCCGTGAAGCACCTCTGCGTGTTTATCCTGAAAACTCCCGAGCTGGCTCCACACTGATGCTCCATTACTCATCTCCATGACTCATAGCCACATGGCCTCATCACAGCCCCTTTTCTCTCTTCAAGCCCTCCAGGACTTTTGGGGGCCGCTTACCACCCTCTTCCTGGGTGCCAGTCTCCAGCAAAGATGCAAAGGGCCCCCACTTGCTGTCCTCACCCACATCCTCCCACACATCCTTCCATGCCCTCTGCCTGCCCTAGCAGTCCCTGTTCCCCAACATCACTACCTGTCCTTCCTGTCCTTCTGGGCTTGGCCACCTTAACCCTAACCCTTCTCTTGATGTCTGCCCAGTTCTTTCTGCCCGGTTTTCATCAGTGGAAAACGGGCCCCTTTCAAGGGCTCTCCCAGAACTTTTTTTTTTTTTTTTGAGTTATAGTTGATGTACAATATAAGTTATAATATAGTGATTCACAATTGTTAAAGGTTATACTCCATTTACGGGCTTCCCTGGTAGCTCAGCTGATAAAGAATCCACCTGCAATGCAGGAGACCCCGGTTCAATTCCTGAGTCAGGAAGATCCCCTGGAGAAAGGATAGGCCAGCCACTCCAGTATTCTTGGGCTTCCCTGGTAGCTCAGACAGTAAAGAATCTGCCCACATGCAGGAAACCTAGGTTCCATCCCCGGGTTGGGAAGATCCCCTGGAGGCGAGCATGGCAACCCACTCCAGTATTCTTGCCTAGAGAATCCCCATGGACAGAGGAGCCTGGAGGGCTTCAGTCCATGGGGTTGCAAAGAGCCAGACACAACTGAGCAACTAAGCAGGTACACATACACACATGCTCCTTTATTGTTTTGAAATACTAGCTATATTCCCTCTGTTGTAGTGTATCCTTGCAGCTTATTTCATACCTAAGTTTGTATCTCCCACTCCCCTTCCTCCAGATTGCCCCTCCCCCCTTCCCTCTCCCCATGACAACCACTAGTTAGTTCTCTATATCTGTGAGTCTGCAATTTTTGTTATATTCACAAGTTTGTTGTATTTCCTACATTCCACATAGAAGTGTTATCATACAGCATTTGTCTTTCTTTGTATGACTTATTTCACTTAATATAATACCTTCCAAGTCCATTCATGATATTGCAAATGACAAGATCTCATTCTTTTTATGACCGAGTAAGAGACTGTGAAGAAAGCTGAGCACCGAAGAATTGATGCTTTTGAACTGCGGTGTTGGAGAAGACTCTTGAGAGTCCCTTGGACTGCAAGGAGATCCAAGAGTCCATTCTAAAGGAGATCAGTCCTGGGTGTTCATTGGAAGGACTGACGCTGAGGCTGAAACTCCAATACTCTGGCCACCTCATGAGAAGAGTTGACTCATTGGAAAAGACTCTGATGCTGGGAGGGATTGGGGGCAGGAGGAGAAGGGGACAACAAAGGATGAGATGGCTGGATGGCATCACCAACTCAATGCACATGAGTTTGGGTGAACTCTGGGAGTTGGTGATGGACAGGGAGGCCTGGTGTGCTGATTCATGGGGTCGCAAAGAGTCGGACACAACTGAGTGACTGAACCGAACTGAATATTCCATCGTGTATATGTACACCACATTTTTTTCTTTTCATCTGTTGATGGACACTTAGGATGCTTCCATACCTTGGCTATTGTAAATGGTGCTGCTAGGACTATTGGGGTATTGCATTTTTTCAAATTAGTGTTTTGGGGGTTTTGGGATATATACCCAGGAGTGGAATTGCTGGGTCATATGATAGTTCTATTTTTAATTTTTTGAGAAATCTCCATACTGTTTCCATAGGGCTTCACCAATTTACATTCCCACAACAGGGCATCTTCTTTTTTTTCCTCTAGCACTTTTCAAACAAGCATGTAAGGGTAGTCAGGTGGGAGAGGCAGAGTGGTGGCAGGAGGAAAGCTGTCATGAGGGAGATTATCAGCTCCTACAGAGAGCAAAGACCACCACCTCCTGCGCCTTCATGCTTTGCTTACAGCATAAAACCAAGTACATGGCCCAAGTGTGCACCAGCTTGGGTTTCCTGTACTCTGATTTCTTATGAAAAGAATGATTTTAATATTATTTCTAATAACCACTATTAAACACTTATCTACCTAATCTTTTGGAGGCCTGAGATTAGGAAAAGATTTCTACCAAAGAAACTCATTATAATTATATTATCATCAGTAGTAGTTTAGTGATCACTTTCATTTACTATGTATCTGCTATGAACCAGGTCCATTCTATGCATTCTATGTATACTGTTTCTAATCTTACAATAATACCTCAAGGTAAATCCTAACTCTGAGAATTGGGAAATTAAGAAAAAGAGAGATACAGTGATTTACCTAAGGTCTAATTACTCCAGATTGTGAAGTTAGGATTTAAACCTGAGATCTAACCCCATATTTCCATTCTCTCCTCTCTTGGTGTTTTCTGGTAAACTTTAAGATGTTTCCTGCAGATTGTGAATTTCTGAGCTCTACTTAAGTATTTTTATTGGGGGAGAGCAGTGTCGTGTAGGAACGGGATCCTGTAGTTGGGTACAGGGTTTAAATCCTGGCTCAAGGATGACTAGCTGTGAGCCCTTGTTCAGGGCACTCATTCTCTTCATGGCTGAGTTTCCTCATCTGTGAAAAGGCAAGTTAGCTCAGTGACATCCCAGCTATTGCACTTCTGTGTGCTATGCATGTTAAGGCAATGAGCTCATTAATCCCTAAGAACAGCCCGACAAGAGAGGCATAATCAACTTGGCAGGGAGACATTAGAGGTGAAGGGTTGGAAAGAGTATTGAAACCACCACAACTTGGAAGATCCCTCAAAAATATTTTTTAATTCAAAAATAGTTTGTAGATTGATTGTAAACTGTTTTATGGTTTATAGAATGCTTACAATGAGCACATGTTCAGAGACATTGGGTTGACCAGTTATCCTAGCAACCTGAGAAATATTTCTCAGGGCATGACAGGCAGAAGGGAGCCCTGTGATTTCAGTAACTCATTTAAATCCTTCCTTCAACAGGTCCTTAATGCCAGTAGGCCAAAGTTCAATGCCTGAACTTGCCCTATAGAAATCCTATCAAGCTAGCCTCAGGCCAAATTACCAGTCATCATCTCAAACACTAACCTTCCATTCCTGCATACCACAAGCTTCTCTTTATACCCAATTCTAGTGTCCCCGGCCTAGTAAAGCCTTCACTGATTTCCGTGAGAGAAGGTCATTGTTACTCCATCCTTGTTACCAAGGTCCCTATGAATACCTCTCTAATGCAGTGCTTCTTAACATCCTGTGCTAATTAAAGGTTTATGTGTCTGTCTCCTCTCTTAGTCAGGGACAGTGAGCTGCTTAAGGGTTGGGGCCACATCCTAGTCATTTTCCAACCTGTACATGTCAAGTACTGAGTAAAGAAATCAGTCAATAACTTTCAATGTTAGTGAAAAAAATCACTCAGGCAAACCAAAATTTTCTTTGATCTTAATAAACAGTAGCTCCCTCAACCTCACCATCCTCAAGATCACGAGGAGTCCTCCAGTCGAGCCTGTGTATCTGAGAAAACTTAAGACCCTTGATGGAAGATTTTCTTGCATTGTTCTCCTAAAGAATCAGTGTCAATCAAAAGGCTTTCTTAGAGGTCTCAAATATAACTATCTTCCTCATACAGTCAATCTGCTATGAGATGGCAAAAGCACAAGGACATTCAAAGGTGGATTTATTGCTCTTGCAGGAACATGGACACCTGTGTTCACAGGGACAGCACGTGGTGGGCACCCTGGTAAATATTCGCAGCATGATGAATATTTACGGAGTAAGGCAGCTCTCCCGTATTGCCAGCTTGGAAGTCAACTGTCCACACACCTCTGGTTCAACCACTTCAGTTAGGAAGGAGCAAGTGGCACTGCAAGAAAAAAAAGCATTGTCAGAAGACTCAGGTTTAAGTCCTAGCCCTGCTACTTAGCAGCTGGGTGACTTCAGGCACATCACTTGCCTCTCTGGGAAAGTGTCCTCATCTGGACAGTGGGGTTGATTTCCCTTGTCTTGTGAGGATGCTACAACATCAGTACATCAGACGGTGTCCAGCATAGGCCCCAACCCTTAAGCAGCTCACTGTCCCTGACTAAGAGAGGAGACAGACACATAAACCTTTAATTAGCACACGATGTTAAGAAGCACTGCAGCAGAGAGGTATTCATAGGGACCTTGGTAACAAGGATGGAGTAACAATGACCTTCTTTCACAGAAATCAGTGAAGGCTTTACTAGGAAGGGGACACTAGAATTGGGTATAAAGAGAAGTAGAATATTCAGTTCAGTTCACGGTTGGTTCGTGAACATCTGTAGGGTATGAACTTGGTTCTGTGGCTTTGCTCAACTTCTTTCCTGATGCTCAGCTGCAGGACCGAGAATTGTATGCATATCCATCTTGTTCTTGCTGCTATCTAGTCTCTGAGTCGTGTCCAACTCTTTCACAACCCCATGGACTGTAGCCTGCCAGGTTCTCTGTCTGTGGGATTTCCAAGGCAAGAATACTGGCGTGGGTTGCCATTTCCTTCTCAGGAGGTCTTCCCAACCCAAAGGTCAAACCTGCATCTCTTGCATTGGCAGGTGGGTGGGGAGCCCCCATAACCATATACCAGCATCCAAAACAGGAGGATGAAGGGAAAGTAGAGAACAGAAAGGAAAGACTGACTCCTTGGAAGAAAGATGCTTTATCCAATTGGACTAGAGGCGGAACTAAGAGAAAATCTCAGGGAAAACCATCACATACACACATACCTCGCACAACGACTATGACACTGGGGATAAATTCAGAGACACATCCAGTTTATTTTGGCTCTATAAAAGTTGACAAAGTACTCCCCTTATGGGAACCATGTACCACGTGTGCCCAATTTCATGCCATTCACATTATTAAATAAAATGTTGGTTTCTGTGGGTTATAGGTCAGTATGCACACTGCATCTCATATAGTGCCTATTTCTTGCAGCCAAACAGCTGCTATTTTTTAAAATGAAAGAGGAGGATGTTGGCTCTGGCTTTCGTTCATATTTGTGAGCAAAGAAAGGGCAACTTAAAAAAATTTTTGGATATACCCATTCATATGACAATTAATCAATTAAAAATGTAAAATAACAAATGTCGGTGAAGAAATGGAGAAACTGGAATCCTTGTGCATTGCTAGTGGGACTTTAGACTGGTACGGCCACTATGGAAAACATCATAACAGTTCCTCCAAAAGTTAAACATAAAAATAGTATATAGGGACTTCCCTGGTGGTCCAGTGGCTAAGACTCCACACTTCCAATGCAGTGGGTCTGGGTTCAATGCCTGATCAGGGAACCAGATCCCACATGCTCAAACTAAAACCTGGAACAGCTAAATAAATAAATAAATAAATATGTTTTTAAAAATACTACATAATCCAGCCATTCCACCTCTGGATATACATCCTAAGGATTAAAGGCAGAAATGGAAACAGACACTTTTACATCAGTGTTCATAGTAGCATCATTCATAGTAGCCAAAAGGTGGATACAACAACCCAAATGTCCAACAAAAGATAAACTAAAAACATGTAGTATATACATAAAGTAGAATATTCAGTCAGTTCAGTTCAGTCGCTCAGTCATGTCCACCTCTTTGCGACCCCATGAATTGCAGCACGCCAGGCCTCCCTGTCCATCACCAACTCCCAGAGTTCCCTCAGACTCACGTCCATCGAGTCAGTGATGCCATCCAGCCATCTCATCCTCTGTCGTCCCCTTTTCCTCCTGCCCCCAATCCCTCCCAGCATCAGAGTCTTTTCCAATGAGTCAACACTTCACATGGGGTGGCCAAAGTACTGGAGTTTCAACTTTAGCATCATTCCTTCCAAAGAAATCCCAGGGCTGATCTCCTTCAGAATGGACTGGTTGGATCTCCTTGCAGTCCGAGGGACGCTCAAGAGTCTTCTCCAACACCACAGTTCAAAAGCACCAATTCATCAGCGCTCAGCCTTCTTCACAGTCCAAATCTCATATCCATACATGACCACAGGAAAAACCATAGCCTTGTCTAGACGGACCTTAGTCGGCAAAGTAATGTCTCTGCTCTTGAACATGCTGTCTAGGTTGGTCATAACTTTTCTTCTAAGGAGTAAGCGTCTTTTAATTTCATGGCTGCAGTCACCATCTGCAGTGGTTTTGGAGCCCCAGAAAATAAAGTCTGACACTGTTTCCACTGTTTCCCCATCTATTTCCCATGAAGTGATTGGACCAGATTCCGTGATCCTCGTTTTCTGAATGTTGAGCTTTAAGCCACCTTTTTCACTCTCCACTTTCACTTTCATCCCGAGGCTTTTTAGTTCCTCTTCACTTTCTGCCATAAGGGTGGTGTCATCTGCATATCTGAGGTTATTGATATTTCTCCCAGCAATCTTGATACCAGCCTGTGTTTCTTCCAGTCCAGCGCTTCTCATGATATACTCTGCATAGAAGTTAAATAAGCAGGATGACAATATATACCCTTGACGTACTCCTTTTCCTATTTGGAACCAGTCTATTGTTCCATGTCCAGTTCTAACAGTTGCTTCCTGACCTGCATACAGATATCTTAAGAGGCAGGTCGGGTGGTCTGGTATTCCCATCTCTTTCAGAATTTTCCACAGTTTATTGTGATCCACACAGTCGAAGGCTTTGGCATAGTCAATAAAGCAGAAATAGATGGTTTTCTGGAACTCTCTTGCTTTTCCCATGATCCAGCGGATGTTGGCAATTTGATCTCTGGTTCCTCTGCCTTTTCTAAAACCAGCTTGAACATCAGGAAGTTCACAGTTCACATAATGGCTTGGAGAATTTTGAGCATTGCTTTACTAGCATGTGAGATGAGTGCAATTGTGCGGTAGTTTGAGCATTCTTTGGCATTGCCTTTCTTTGGGATTGGAATGAAAAATGACCTTTTCCAGTCCTGTGGCCACTGCTGAGTCTTCCAAATTTGCTGGCATATCGAGTGCAGCACTGTCACAGCATCATCTTTCAGGATTTGAAATAGCTCAACTGGAATTCCATCACCTCCACTAGCTTTGTTCGTAGCGATGCTTTCCAAGGCCCACTTGACTTCACATTCCAGGATGTCTGGCTCTAGGTGAGTGATCACACCATCATGGTTATCTGGGTCATTAAGATTTTTTTTGTACAGTCCTTCTCTGTATTCTTGCCACCTCTTCTTAATATCTTCTGCTTCTGTTAGGTCCAGACTATTTCTGTCCTTCATTGAGCCCATCTTTGCATGAAATGTTCCCTTGGTATCTCTAATTTTCTTGAAGAGATCTCTAGTCTTTCCCATTCTGTTCTTTTCCTCTATTTCTTTGCATTGATTGCTGAAGAAGGCTTTTTTATCTATTCTTGCTATTCTCTGGAGCTCTGCATTCAGATGCTTATATGTTTCCTTTTCTCCTTTGCTTTTTGCTTCTCTTCTTTTCACAGCTATTTGTAAGGCCTCCCCAGACAGCCATTTTGCTTTTTTGCATTTCTTTTCCATGGGAATGGTCTTGATCCCTGTCTCCTGTACAGCGTCACAAACCTCTGTCCATAGTTCATCAGGCACTCTATCTATCAGATCTAGGCCCTTAAATCTATTTCTCACTTCCACTGTATAATCATAAGGGATTTCATTTAGGTCATACATGAATGGTCTAGCGGTTTTCCCTACTTTCTTCTATTTGAGTCTGAATTTGGTAATAAGGAGTTCATGATCTGAGCCACAGTCAGCTCCTGATCTTGTTTTTGTTGACTGTATAGAGCTTCTCCATCTTTGGCTGCAAAGAATATAATCAACCTCATTTCAGCGTTGACCATCTGGTGATGTCCATGTGTAGAGTCTTCTCTTGTGTTGTTGGAAAGGGGTGTTTGCTATGACCAGTGCATTTTCTTGGCAAAACTCTGTTAGTCTTTGCCCTGCTTCATTCCAAGGCCAAATTTGCCTGTTACTCCAGGTGTTTCTTGACTTCCTACTTTTGCATTCCAGTCCCCTATAATGAAAAGGACATCTTTTGGGCGTGTTAGTTCTAAAAGGTCTTGTGGGTCTTCATAAAACCATTCAACTTCAGCTTCTTCAGCATTACTGGTTGGGGCATAGACTTGGATAACTGTGATATTGAATGGTTTGCCTTGGAGACGGACAGAGATCATTCTGTCGTTTTTGAGATTGCATCCAAGTACTGCATCTCGGACTCTTTGGTTGACCATGATGGCTACTCCATTTCTTCTGAGGGATTCCTGCCCGCAGTAGTAGATATAATGGTCATCTGAGTTAAATTCACCCATTCCAGTCCATTTTAGTTCGCTGATTCCTAGAATGTCGATGTTCACTCTTGCCATCTCTTGTTTGACCACTTCCAATTTGCCTTAATTCATGGACCTGACATTCCAGGTTCCTTTGCAACATTGCTCTTTACAGCATGGGACCTTGCTTCTATCACCAGTCACATCCATAGCTGGGTACTGTTTTTGCTTTGGCTTCATCCGTTCATTCTTTCTGGAGTTATTTCTCCACTGACCTCCAGTAGCATATTGGGCACCTACTGACCTGGGGAGTTCCTCTTTCAGTATCCTATCATTTTGCCTTTTCATACTGTTTATGGGGTTCTCAAGGCAAGAATACTGAAATGGTTTGCCATGCCCTTCTCCGGTGGACCTCATTCTGTCAGACTCCTCCTCCATGACCCGCCCATCTTGGGTTACCCCATGGGCATGACTTTGTTTCATTGAGTCAGACAAGGCTGTGGTCTTAGTGTGATTAGACCGACTAGTTTTCTGTGAGTATGGTTTCAGTGTGTCTGCCCTCTGATGCCCTCTTGCAACACCTACCATCTCAGTTGGGTTTCTCTTACTTTGGGCATGGGGTATCTCTTCAGTGCTCTCTTCCAGCAAAGCACAGCCTGTTTCTAATATCACAATAAATCCTCAAAGTAAGTCCTAACTCTGTATGAGAAATGGGAAAATGAAGACAAAGAGAGATACAGGGATTTACCTAAGGTCTAATTACTCCAGGTTGTGAAGTGAGATCTGGCTCCACATTTCCATTCTCTCCTCTCTTGGGGTTTTCTGGTAAACTTTAAGATGTTTCCTGCAGATTGTGAATCTCTGAGCTCTGCTTAAGTATTTTTCTTGGGGGACAGCAGTGTCATGGGGAGGAACAGGATCCTGTAGTTAGGTACAGGATTTAAATCCTGGCTCAAGGATGACTAGCTGTGAGACCTTGTTTAGAGCGATCATCCTCTTCATGGCTGAGTTTCCTCATCTGTGAAAAGGCAAGTTAGTGACATCCCACCTATTGCACTTCTGTGTGCTATGCACGTTAAGGCAATGAGCTCATTAATCCCTAAGAACAGCCCGACAAGAAAGGCATAATCAACTTGGCAGGGAGACGTTTGAGGTGAAGGGTTGGAAAGAGTTTTGAAACCACCACAACTTGGAAGATCCCTCAAAAATATTTTTTAATTCAAAAGTAGTTTGTAGATTGATTGTAAACTGTTTTATGGTTTATAGAATGCTTACAATGAGCACATGTTCAGAGACATTGGGTTGACCAGTTATCCTAGCAACCTGAGAAATATTTCTCAGGGCATGACAGGCAGAAGGGAGCTCTGTGATTTCAGTAGCTCATTTAAATCCTTCCTTCAACAGGTCCTTAATGCCAGTAGGCCAAAGTTCAATGCCTGAACTTGCCCTATAGAAATCCTATCAAGCTAGCCTCAGGCCAAATTACCAGTCATCATCTCAAACACTAACCTTCCATTCCTGCATACCACAAGCTTCTCTTTATACCCAATTCTAATGTCCACTGCCTAGTAAAGCCTTCACTGATTTCCGTGAGAGAAGGTCATTGTTACTCCATCCTTGTTACCAAGGTCCCTATGAATACCTCTCTAATGCAGTGCTTCTTAACATCCTGTGCTAATTAAAGGTTTATGTGTCTGTCTCCTCTCTTAGTCAGGGACAGTGAGCTGCTTAAGGGTTGGGGCCACATCCTAGTCATTTTCCAACCTGTACATGTCAAGTACTGAGTAAAGAAATCAGTCAATAACTTTCAATGTTAGTGAAAAAAATCACTCAGGCAAACCAAAATTTTCTTTGATCTTAATAAACAGTAGCTCCCTCAACCTCACCATCCTCAAGATCACGAGGAGTCCTCCAGTCGAGCCTGTGTATCTGAGAAAACTTAAGACCCTTGATGGAAGATTTTCTTGCATTGTTCTCCTAAAGAATCAGTGTCAATCAAAAGGCTTTCTTAGAGGTCTCAAATATAACTATCTTCCTCATACAGTTAATCTGCTATGAGATGGCAAAAGCACAAGGACATTCAAAGGTGGATTTATTGCTCTTGCAGGAACATGGACACCTGTGTTCACAGGGACAGCACGTGGTGGGCACCCTGGTAAATATTCGCAGCATGATGAATATTTACGGAGTAAGGCAGCTCTCCCATATTGCCAGCTTGGAAGTCAACTGTCCACACACCTCTGGTTCAACCACTTCAGTTAGGAAGGAGCAAGTGGCATTGCAAGGGAAAAAAGCATTGTCAGAAGACTCAGGTTTAAGTCCTAGCCCTGCTACTTAGCAGCTGGGTGACTTCAGGCACATCACTTGCCTCTCTGGGAAAGTGTCCTCATCTGGACAGTGGGGTTGATTTCCCTTGTCTTGTGAGGATGCCACAACATCAGTACATCAGAAGGTATCCAGCAGAGGCCTGACGGGTTGGTCCGTGAACATCTGTAGGGTATGAACTTGGTTCTGTGGCTTTGCTCAACTTCTTTCCTGATGCTCAGCTGCAGGACCGAGAATTGTATGCATATCCATCTTGTTCTTGCTGCTATCTAGTCTCTGAGTCGTGTCCAACTCTTTCACAACCCCATGGACTGTAGCCTGCCAGGTTCTCTGTCTGTGGGATTTCCAAGGCAAGAATACTGGCGTGGGTTGCCATTTCCTTCTCAGGAGGTCTTCCCAACCCAAAGGTCAAACCTGCATCTCTTGCATTGGCAGGTGGGTGGGGAGCCCCCATAACCATATACCAGCATCCAAAACAGGAGGATGAAGGGAAAGTAGAGAACAGAAAGGAAAGACTGACTCCTTGGAAGAAAGATGCTTTATCCAATTGGACTAGAGGCGGAACTAAGAGAAAATCTCAGGGAAAACCATCACATACACACATACCTCGCACAACGACTATGACACTGGGGATAAATTCAGAGACACATCCAGTTTATTTTGGCTCTATAAAAGTTGACAAAGTACTCCCCTTATGGGAACCATGTACCACGTGTGCCCAATTTCATGCCATTCACATTATTAAATAAAATGTTGGTTTCTGTGGGTTATAGGTCAGTATGCACACTGCATCTCATATAGTGCCTATTTCTTGCAGCCAAACAGCTGCTATTTTTTAAAATGAAAGAGGAGGATGTTGGCTCTGGCTTTCGTTCATATTTGTGAGCAAAGAAAGGGCAACTTAAAAAAATTTTTGGATATACCCATTCATATGACAATTAATCAATTAAAAATGTAAAATAACAAATGTCGGTGAAGAAATGGAGAAACTGGAATCCTTGTGCATTGCTAGTGGGACTTTAGACTGGTACGGCCACTATGGAAAACATCATAACAGTTCCTCCAAAAGTTAAACATAAAAATAGTATATAGGGACTTCCCTGGTGGTCCAGTGGCTAAGACTCCACACTTCCAATGCAGTGGGTCTGGGTTCAATGCCTGATCAGGGAACCAGATCCCACATGCTCAAACTAAAACCTGGAACAGCTAAATAAATAAATAAATAAATATGTTTTTAAAAATACTACATAATCCAGCCATTCCACCTCTGGATATACATCCTAAGGATTAAAGGCAGAAATGGAAACAGACACTTTTACATCAGTGTTCATAGTAGCATCATTCATAGTAGCCAAAAGGTGGATACAACAACCCAAATGTCCAACAAAAGATAAACTAAAAACATGTAGTATATACATAAAGTAGAATATTCAGTCAGTTCAGTTCAGTCGCTCAGTCATGTCCACCTCTTTGCGACCCCATGAATTGCAGCACGCCAGGCCTCCCTGTCCATCACCAACTCCCAGAGTTCCCTCAGACTCACGTCCATCGAGTCAGTGATGCCGTCCAGCCATCTCATCCTCTGTTGTCCCCTTCTCCTTCTGCCCCCAATCCCTCCTAGCATCAAAGTCTTTTCCAATGAGTCAACTCTTCGCATGAGGTGGCCAGAGTACTGGAGTTTCAGCTTTAGCATCATTCCTTCCAAAGAAATCCCAGGGCTGATCTCCTTCAGAATGGACTGGTTGGATCTCCTTGCCGTCCAAGGGACTCTCAAGAGTCTTCTCCAACGCCACAGTCAAAAGCATCAATTCTTCAGCACTCAGCCCTCTTCACAGTCCAACTCTCACATCCATACACGACCATAGGAAAAACCATAGCCTTGACTAGACGGACCTTAGTCGGCAAAGTAATGTCTCTGCTTTTGAATATACTATCTAGGTTGGTCATAACTTTCCTTCCAAGGAGTAAACGTCTTTTAATTTCATGGCTGCAGTCACCATCTGCAGTGATTTTGGAGCCCCCAAAAATAAAGTCTGACACTGTTTCCACTGTTTCCCCATCTATTTCCCATGACGTGATGGGACCAGATGCCATGATCTTAGTTTTCTGAATGTTGAGCTTTAAGCCAACTTTTTCACTCTCCTCTCTCACTTTCATCAAGAGGCTTTTCAGTTCATCTTCACATATTATTTAGCCTTAAAAAGGAAGGAAATTCTGATACAATGCTACAACACGGATGAATCTTAAAGACATCATGCTAAGTGAAATAAGCCAGACAGAAAAGGACAATTACTGCAAGATTCTACTTGTATGAGGCAAGCAGAACAGCCAAATTCATACAGACAGAAAGTAGAATGGTGGCTACGAGGGGTAAAGAGAAAGAGGCAATGGAGGATTATTGTGAATGGGTACAGAATTTCTGTCTGGGGTGATGCAAAGCTCTGGAGCTAGACAATGATGATGACTATACAACCTTGTGAATATACTTGACATCGCTGAATTCTACCAAAGATGGTTAAAACAGTAAACTTGATGCTTTCTCTATTTTACCACAATTTTTAAAAACTTTAAAACACAGACGGAATATATTTCTAGGATGCAGTGATTGGGATGGCTCTCCATTTCTCCTTGTTTCAATGCAATAGCTGGCAAACTGGCAACGAGCAAAACATCCCAATGTCAGTGCATTTCTGGAGACCTGCATTTTGAGGGATCCTGAAGGACACTCTTTTCAATTCCTCCTCATGAATGCCCCAACTCCTGCCAACAGAGTGGGCAAAGGTCGAAGGAGGCCATTCCGTCTGGAGCCTGGGACTCCCTGGCAGGTCCTTAATGGAAAACAAACCCACCATCATTCTGTTCTGAGCTTCTATATCCAGTCACCAAATGACCAACAGGGGCTCTTCAGAATCCAGTTAGGTAGCCAGAACTAATTCAACAGACTGGTGATATAGACCTAATAGCTTAACAGGCTACCTCTCCCAGAAATCATATTTGCAATCTCATTGAGTTTTCTGGAAACAATAGTTTAAATCGAAATGGCAAATACAAATCTGCTCTCTCAACAAATATTTGTTGCTATGGGACACACAGCAACATAGCAATAGAATACTTTTCCTTTCAAGGATGTTTGGGCCACATGCTGCAGGTAGCTGCAGATCAGGCCTGAGTTCATCGACCGCAAAGGAAAGAACAGAACGTGGAACATGGCAGAGAACCAAGGGCACCTCTGTTTCCTGTCAGTCTCAGCCTATAGATCAAACTGGTCAATCCTAAAAGAAACTGACCCAGAATATTCATTGGAAGGACTGATGCTAAAGCTGAAGCTCCAATATTTGGCCACATGATTCGAAGAGCTGACTCATTGGAAAAGACTCTGATGCTGGGAAAGATTGAGGGCAGAAGGCAAGGGGGACAACAGATGATGAGATGATTGGATGGCATCACCAACTCAATGGACATGAGTTTGAGCAAACTCCGGGAGATAGTGAAGGACAGGGAAGCCTGGCATGCTGCAGTCCATGGGGTCACAAAGAGTCAGAGAGGACTAAGCAGTTAAACAACAGCCTATAGGTAGTGAGGCTAGAAATGCCAGGAGGCGCTCAGCTGGACCCAGGTTCCCTTCAGAACCTATGTTGTGACTGGACCACCCCTTGTGGTGCAAATTGTGACCGCAAGACACCTTCAGCAATAACTATCAGGAAATTTTGAAAGACAGTGTTTGTTACTTACAAGTCCTCGAAGGTACACAGCACACTTGAGGTCACACAGCAAGGTTTTCTGGGCAGGGGTTGGGGAGAAAGAGCCTGGGGTTTTGCTTTTACTGGGGCTGAGGGTGAGGCCTAGGGTTTCATAGGTTTACTCTTTATCAGTGAATTTAAAACATAAGAGTGGGAATTAAAGCTCAAAGAGAAACGAAAACAAGAACTGCACCACCAGGCAGTCATCAAAACCAGCCAAAGATCTCTGAAACAAAGAAACTGGCCTGGGGTGGGGGAAGGCGGCCTGGGTCTATATCCAGTCGTGTGGCTGGCAGTGTGTTTATTCAACATGTTTACTTGAGGGTGCCATCTTTCAAGTGGAAGGCTGAACAATCCAAGCTTAAATCAGGCACTCACCTTACAAAACGCAAAACCAACTGTGAAGGCTTAGTGCTTCACTCTCTAAGCCTCTAAGCGCAGGTCCCCCAGCCTGTAACAGAGACTCTTGGGTGGCGTTCTCTCTGAGGCCTTTTCAGATCTAAATTGCACTGATTACGCTCTGCTATAATATTCAACAGCTCAGCTCCAGCCACACAAGCCTCTCAAGTTTCTCACCTGAGCCACATTTCAAACAGAGGGCTTGGTGAGTAAATAACACTGCCTTCCCACCCAGTTAATCCCATAGGTTTCCTGAACAAGGGCAAGGCCAGTGTTGTGGTTATTGGATCACCACCCCACCCCCCCACCCCCCCACCCCCCCCACCACCACCACTAGGTTCCAGCCGAATTCCATTAACTCAAAGCTGGTCTTTTAAAACAGACTGAAACTTATTCCCAGATGAGCCAGGACAGAGCCCTAGTGGAACCTTGTTTCTGCTGGCCAAAAGCAGAAAGGACAAGTGCCCCAAAATAGCTTTGGCCCAAGAGGATAAGGCGTCGATCCTTGAAGGAAGGCAGAAAAGAACTGGGAGAGGGGGTGGATGGTTCTATGAAGAGAAGGCGCCACGGCAAGGTGTTCCTCCTCTCTCGGCCCTCCCGGGCAGCTCAGGCCACAGCCCTCTCTGACAAGCAATCAGGAAGAAGCATGGAAGGAAGGACTGAAGGGGAACCTTGGGCTCAGGGCAAGGTGCCCAGCACCCACTCAACTGACTGACTAAGCCCGCCCAAGAGCATCAGAGAAGCTGCCAGCCCTCAAGCACTTAGAGCGGGTCCGGCCTGTGCTATAGGCTGGGCAGCCATTAACTCATTTAATCTTCAAGCTGAAACAGAAACTCTTATCCTTTCTTTGTGATAAGACTGAGATACGAAGATATAGGCTGACCATGCAAGAAAGCAAATGTGTAGCTCCTTTCAGCTCCCCTGAAAAGTGACATTTTTTAGACTCAATTCATGCCATGCATTTCACTCACTTTCAACGAAGCCTTCCTCATTTTCCTTATTAGAGGTGGAGACCTCTGCATAATCCCCAACCTAGGATGGCACTTTTCCCTGCCTCTGTCCTTAGAACAGATGGAAACACAATTGAGGCCTCTCCAGATTGGACTTGAGTGCGAGGCTCATGTGTCTTGTCCATCCTGGGAGCCGAGCCAACAAGGCCACGTGGGTGACACAAGAGAAAACCATCTGAACACGGGATGTTTTGCAAGAGGTTCCTCCCCAGGGATGCTGACATTGAAAGGACCACTAGATACCCTATCTCCATCCTCCAGGCCTGGGGGAGAGCAGGGCTGACGCTTGCCTATTGTCTGTGACTAACTACTAGAGCCAGACCTTCCAGAGTATAAGCCCCATGTATTTTCTTGCTCTTATGAAGTCAGTTGCTTTGAAAATACCCAACAGCTGTGCATTCCACAGTCGACTGTACATTAATCATGCATCACAGGGGAAAGTGCCATCATTGCTTCCAAATCTGCTAACACACAGACGTGCACCCAGCTTCTGAGCTGCTAGGGAGTAAAGACAGGCCTCCCGATTCCAGCTGGTCCCTTTCTGTATGCTGTAAAGCCTCAGACATCTGGCTAGAAAGACTGGCAAGGATGCAGTCCCTTGGCTGTGATGTGTGTCATAAGGGTTGGGGTGCCTCTGACAAAACCCGGCTCACCCTCCCCAGATCTGAGATGGTCCAGGGCACCCACCTCATCCCTTTTCTTTCTCCCTCTATTTTCTTTCAGTCTCTCTCTCGTAGTCAGTCTCTCTCTTGTCTATGATTCTCTCCTTCCAACAGTTCAGGGCAGGACATGTTAAAAAGAATTAGACTCACAATATTCATTTAAGAACAACACAGCAGTTTCTATCTGAAGAAAGCCTACCATGTACTTGGCCCTGCTCTGAGCTTCGGAAACACTCTGTAAGCTGTGCTTCTTTACCAAGGAAGAAACAAAACCAACTGGGAAGGAAAGGACCTTCCCAAGTCACAGAGCTGGGAAGTGGCAGAGCTGTGATTCAAACCCTGATCTGGTTGATTCCCTCATCACACTTTTTTTTCATTCCCACAATTCCATCAGGTCCTCCAGCCATTACTGTTACCTGGTCAGGATCCTGAAGCCCGGAAATAAAAATGACT
This sequence comes from Ovis canadensis, assembly GCF_042477335.2. NCBI lineage: Eukaryota > Metazoa > Chordata > Mammalia > Artiodactyla > Bovidae > Ovis > Ovis canadensis. The sequence goes on along the minus strand of NC_091266.1, from coordinate 46,863,340 downwards.
CACCAGAGAGACCAGGCCAGAAGAGGCAGAGGCGGGGCCAGAGTCCAGAGGCCAGGCCAAAAGGGGCAGAGGCGGGGCCAGAGGGGTGGGGCGGGGCCATGAGGGGCGGGGCAGGGAGGAGGACTGTCAGAGCGGGAGGAGCCCGTGAGGAAGCTTATTGCAGAAGGAAACTATTTGTTGTGAAACGTTTAATTGTTGCACTTGGGGGTAATTTATTATCAGGGAAATTAAGTGATGCCATTAGCCTCCTGTCGCTTTCCAAAATAAATCTGTCAGAGTGCGGTGAGAGGGGAAAGGGAGATGAGAGCCGCTCTGCTTTAATTTGTTTTTCTGCTGATTGCCAAATGGAGGTTCGGGCTGCATTTATCTATGGGAAGGGAGTTGGCCACGGTCCTGGGTGCGCCTCTCTGCTACATTCAGCCCCTCTACAGCCACATTTCCATATCAGAACAAAAACGAGCCCAGCTTGAGAAAATGGGGCAAGTGCCCAGTCAACACGGAAAGAGACCAGAGGCCTGGGAGCTGGAGCCAACTCTGCCACCAACTGGCTCTGGGGCCCCCGGCAACTCACTCCCCAACTCACAGATGAGTCTCAGATGGCCCTGCCCTCCCTGCCAATGTCCCCTAAGTCTGATCCAAACTTTCAATAATGCTTGTGTCCAACTCCAACGTTTGGCTAGTAAGGAGAGTCCCATCAAAGGCAGTGGTCTTCTTCCCTCCCCACTGCCAGGCACACTGCTATCTGGGTCTAACAGATGTGGTCCTGAGGGAGCCATGGTGAACAGAACGGGGACCCAGATCTGAGTCCTCAGCCAGTGCTCAAAGCCCCTGCCCGGCCCTGTCATCTCTCCTGCGTGGGCCCAGGGACCGCTCCACAGGCTCCTCAATCACCCACATCCCCGCAAAGTGAAGTCCTGTCCCTAACTGTTACTTCCTCCTTTCATCTGAACTAGTCCAGAGCCTGCTGCTGCTACTAAGTCACTTCAGTTGTGTCCGACTCTATGCAACCCCATAGATGAAAGCCCACCAGGCTCTCCCGTCCCTGGGATTCTCCAGGCAAGAACACTGGAGTGGGTTGCCATTTCCTTCTCCAATGCATGAAAGTGAAAAGTGAAAGTGAAGTCGCTCAGTCATATCCAACCCTCAGTGACCCCATGGACTGCAGCCTTCCAGGCTCCTCTGTCCATGGGATTTTCCAGGCAAGAGTACTGGAGTGGGGTGCTGTTGCCTTCTCCGAGTCCAGAGCCTAACCAAAGGCAAAAGTGCTTTTTTGTATTCCCAGTCCTTAACACTCAGCAGGTACCCAATATATATTTGTTGCATTAATTGATCGCTCTGTGACATGAAATTTCTCACTTAGCTGAGCAGATAACCAGGTCATAATAAAAAGAGAGAGAGCTCTGCTTTTTTCACAGAAGCTCTAAATATCTGGAGAAAAGCTGATGATCTCATAATTTCAGTAAAAAGAAGCCAAATTATACTCCTCTACCCAAGAGCTCCAATTTCCTCAGCAACTCCATGGGAGCTCCAAAGAGATGAATACCACCAACTGACGAGGGTGCCAGAGGCCACAGGCCACAGAAATCGGCCTTCCACAGATGCCCAGCCCTGGCCATGGACCCAGGGAGCGGCAGCCTCTCTCCTGGCATGGTTTCCTGGTCATTTCCTCATCTATAATGTGATAACAGAGCAGTTCCTGCAAGCAGAGCCCAGGCCCAGGTACCACGTGAGATCTTCTGAAGGATTCAGTCCCAGAGAATCAGGACGCTTCATGGTCCAAACAGGCACCAAGCTCAAAACCAGGGGATCCCAACTCTGTCACATACGGAGATTTAAGACATGTGCCTGCCATCATCAAGGAATTATCTTGGGTCCCCAGTCACGGTTTGGATGCCAAGGGTGAGACTTCCCCACCATGGACAATGTGTCTGACAATGTCTCCCCCAGTCCACCACGAGCCTTTACTCAGTAATTCACAGCTAGAAGAAACATATACCCTAGACACCGTCTGGGTGGTTTTGTAAATCAATAAATAGCTTTGTTTACCATCAACCACTCAAACTATTTGAAGATGTGCCTACCAGGGGAGCCAGTGAATACCAGCTGGGATTCAGATGCCTGACCCAAGCTCTGCACATCCTGGTTCCCATTCTCCTAACATGGGGGTAGAGGGTAGAGCCACCCCCATCTCTTGTATGATGGCTGCCTGGATCGCTTGTCTATATCTGCCATTAGCTAAAGGATATCAAGCAAGTCCCCCAAATCTACGTGATCAATTTGTCTCAAATTCTAAAATGCACTCAAGTCACCTGGTAAGCTATTGTTAAAACACAGATTTTGATATAGTGGGACTGGAGAGGGACCTGAAATTCTGCATTTCTAACAAGCTCTACTACTTGTTAGAAATGCAGACGCTACTGGTCTGCAGACCACACTTTGAGTACCAATGCCCTAAATTCTCTGAGCCCGTTTTGTCTATAGAATGGAACTCACACTAGATACCTCCCAAGGTTGTTGGAGATTAAACACCATGATATATGTGAAGGACTCACCAAAGCATCTGGCACATAATGGGGTATGTAGTAAATGTGAGTTTAACCTTCCCTGCACGCCATACCCTTCCAGCTGACCCCTGAGCCAGTGATTCTGGACCTTGCTTGGCTAATAGACCCCTCTGAGAACCTGATGAAAATTAAAGGCTCTTCAGCAGTTAGGTGGGCAAGGCTGTGCTGTGCTAACACAATCTCTGTGGTTTAAAACAAAGTATACTTCCTGCTCCTGCTCTATGTCCAGTGTGAGTCAGCAGGGCTCTTCTTGTTGTAGTCATTCAGAGACTCAGCCTGATGGATGCCATCTCTATGTACAAATCCATGACCATCCTGGTGGAGGAAAGGCACAGGCTAACTCACACCTGGTGCTTCCAGTACCTGCCCAGAAGTGACCTATAGCATCTCCATTCACATTCCAAAGGCCACAAGTCCCAAGGCAATGCCTCCCCTTCAAAGGGGCCAAAGAAGTGTTTGGTGAAGAACCCTAAGGATTACCATCTACCTACTCTCCAGGGAAAAGAAAGCAATATAAGCTTGCCCATAATTCCAAGAGATCCACAGGACATCTCACCCTACCCCCCACCAAGGCAGGTCCACCCTTTACACTTTCTTATCAGGTCAAAGCAGATTGGAAAGAAGTAGTGCTCATTCATCAATTCCATAAATGTCAACTGAGTATCTACCATGTCAGGCATATTCTGGGAGGTCCATGCCCTCACAGATCTTACAGAGGGGGTAAACAGATAATAAATGAGGAAGTCGAAGAGGGCAGGAAGTACTGTGAAGGTCATGAACAACACTGTGATGTCACAGAGTAACCAGGAGGTGGGCAGATCTCCTTTAGATGGAGAGCTCAGGGAAGGCCACTTTGAGAGGAGATACCTGAACTCAGAAGTGAAGGATCAGAAGGAGCCAGGCTAAAAGAACATTCTAGGCAGAGGGAACAGCAAGGGCCAAGGCCACGCGGCACAAAGAGATCTGTGTGCTGGATGGACGGATGGAAGGCCAGCGTGCCAAGGGCTCAGTCAGTCAAGTGGGCAGTGGCAGGAGCTGTGGTGGGAGGTGGAGTCAGAGGGGTCAGCAGGGGCTCGACTGCACAGACTCTGGGTGTGTGTTTATGCCACCTGACCCAGCTCCTGGGTGTCCTTCCCCACTACCAGGGGAGTCAGAGATATCCTGAAGACCATAGAACCAACTGGAATCTTAGGACAGCACCACCTGATGCTGAAGTCAAGACTTTGAGAGGAGATGACACTGGTGATAAACCCAGCAGTCTCGAGAACAAGGTCCTCCACGAACAAGTGCTTTCCTGATCTCATCTCTCCCTGCTACAACAGCCACTTGCGTGCTTTCTTCTATAACTCAACATCTCTCTCTTTTCTCTTGTAGGAAGACCCACGGTACTCTCCTGTCCTCCCCAGGGCTGCACCAGACTGGCCTCTGTGTCTCCAGAACAAGTTCCCTGCTTTCCTACCACCACAGTGATGATGTTCCTCCTTAAAATTCTGTTCCCTATCTCCCTCGCTGAACATGGACCATTCTTCCCACAGAAAACAGCTTAAATCCCACCTCCTTTCTGACACCTCTATGGATCACCACCACATACACACAGCTGGAGCCAGCAGACCTCCTCTTGAATTTTTACATCCTCTCCAGCATCATTGACTTGGCTAACAGCATTGGTTACTGTTTCCACACACACTTCTCATCTCTTTAAGAAAACTGTAAGCTCCTCGAGGGTAGGAATGATAACAACAAGCAAGTCCACCTTAGGGACCCACCAGAGTGGTACTCAGAAAATGCTTTGACTTGGTAAGACAGAGGCAGCAAATTGGGATACATGCCAACATTTGCAATCTGTGCCAAGACCCCCTGGATGACAGGGTTGGGCTCATCTCTGTACCCCTACCCCCCTCACACGGGGCCTGGAGTTGGCCAGCACCCAATAAGTGCTTGTGAAATAAACTTCCGGAGTCATCTTAGGCTGCTGATTTTGGATAAGTGACTTAACATCTCTGAACCTGGCTTCCTTATCTCTAAACCACAAATAACAAGCTCCTTTCACATGCGGTTGTTTTGAAGACCATATGAAACATGAAAGGCTGGGTTGAGTGGTTGAGTGGATCGCTTGTCATTTCCCAGTGGACACCACACCCAGTGGAGAAGGATGTGAAGCAGAGAGTTGACCGAAGCACATCCTGCTGCCAGCCAGAACAGGCCAGACCAAAGCAAAGACCAACAGGATCGTGTCTCAGAGGAGAGTGCTTTGAAGGATGAGTGCCTTCTCACCTCCGGAGGCCAAACTCCATGAACTGCATCAACAATGTTTCCTTGATGTCTGGTTTCCAGGTGGTCTGAGCCCACAGGAGATCAGAAGTTGGGAGGAGAGAGAGGCTGGGGGATTTATCTCCCCAGCAACTTCCCTGATGGTCTTAGCTTGGCAGTGGCTGTGTTCCTCCACCCAAGGCCACAGCTGCTGGCTGGCAGCCCTCTCCTCTGTGTAGCTTGCTACAGCCTCCATCACTGCACTCTCCCTGGAACCCTTCAGACACAGGGGTAGTGACAGTTTTCTGCTAATACTAATCCTAGGGTCCTTCGTCACCCTGTTCAGTACGCTTGAACCCTGCGCATACATTTGTAAATAGTCCACTCCATGAATTCTCCTTACTATCCAGCTTGATTATGATATCTGCTTCCTGAAATTCAACAGACAGACCTAGAAATCTAAACAGCCAGGTTCTCATCCTAGCAATGTGACAGCTATGTTCTTTTTAGAAGCCCCCTCCCCTCTGGGCTTCAGTCTTTTCCTATGTATGGTGGATGACTTGACTAAGTGTCTCTAAGGCCGCTCTTATGCCACAACATTGTTCTCACAGATCTCTCAGGATCCCTAGGACAGTACTGTACAGAGAGACAGTACTGGAAACTCCTTGGTCAAAGGCTGCTGGGGTTGAAAAAGGAGAGTGCCTGGGGAGCCCAAAGATTTGGAGGGAGGGTGTTGGGATCCTTAATTATTGGTTCAACTTAGGGACTAGACAGTGAAAGAATAAAATTACCTGGTAAGTCCTTAGCTATCTGTATCAACCAGATTTCACCAAGAAATAGAATCAATAGGGTATTGGGTAGGGGGAGAGAGATTAAGCCAGAGAAATAGGGATCGCATGGAATTGGTTCCTGTAGCCATGGAGGCTGGCAAGTCCAAAATCTACAGGCCAGGCCAGCAGTCTAGAGATCCAGGGAAGAACTGAAGCTGCGGTTTGAGTCTGAAGGCAGTCTGCTGGCAGAAATTCCTCCTCCTCAGGCTTTTTCTATTAAGGAGGTCGTTGCTCTATTTTATTGAGGCCTTCCACTGAAAGGATGAGGCTCACCCATATTATTGAGGCGAATCTGCTTTACTCAAAGCCTATTGATTTAAATTATAACTTCATCCTATAAAAACCATCATAGAAACAGCTAGAATAATGTTTGCTCAAATATCTGGGTCCCAAAGCCTAGCTAAGTTGACACATAATATTAAACCATAATATCTTCATTCTGACAAATCGTGTCTCCTGAGAGAAGGACCTAGACAGGACAGAGATGAGCCTGAGGACAATGTCAACTGGAGTAGAGGGGATCTGTGACCACCAACTCCAGTGTCGTCTCAGGCAGCATCAGTAGAAGCCAAGGGATCCATGTGCTTTCACACCAGACTGTCCCAGTTCAAATGTGCATGCAAATTACCTGGGATCCTGGTTGGAGGCCTGAGACTCAGCATTTCTCACAAGGCCCCAGGGACTTCCCACAGTGGTTGGAAGCTCACACTTTGAGAAACAGGGTAGAGGGGTTAAGAGCTCAGGCCCGGGGGTTAGACTTCTCAGGTCCAGTCGCAGCTCCATCCCCTTGCTGCTGCTGCTGCTGCTAAGTCGCCCCAGTTGTTTCCGACTCCGTGTGACCCCAGAGACGGCAGCCCACCAGGCTCCCCCGTGCCTGGGATCCTCCAGGCAAGAACACTGGAGTGGGTTGCCATTTCATTCTCCAATGCATGAAAGTGAAAAGTGAAAGGGAAGTCGCTCAGTCGTGTCCGACTCAGTGACCCCATGGACTGCAGCCTACCAAGTTCCTCCGTCCATGGGATTTTCCAGGCAAGAGTATTGGAGTGGGGTGCCATTCCACCCCCTTACGGACTACATTACTGAGTAAGGGAGGTACTTAGCCAGCCTGAGTCTCAGTATGCACGTGTGCTAGGTCACATCAGTCATGTCGGACTCTTTGCAACCCCATGGATTGTAGCCCACCAGGCTCCTCTGTCCATGGGATTCTCCAGACAAGAATACTGGAGTGGGTTGCCATGCCCTTCTCCAGGGGATCTTCCTGACCCAGGGATCAGACCCATGTCTCTTAGCCTTGTCCTGCAATTGGAAGGTGGGTTCTTTATCACTAGTACCACCTGGGAAGCCCAGATCTCAGTATCCTCATCTATGAAGTGGGGGGTAATATTATCAGGTTGGCCAAAAAGTTCATTTGGGTTTTTCTGTAAGATGTTATGAAAAACCCAAACAAATGTTTTGGCCAACCCAATAGTATCAATTTTAAAAGGTCATTGCACCATGGACAGAGGAGTCTGGCAGGCTACAGTCCATAGGGTCGCAAAGATTCAGACAGGACTGAAGCCACTTAGCACACACACACACATAATTAAAGAGAAAATGAACACGCAGTATAGTGGCACAGAGCTCAAGCCCATTAAAAGCTCTTGGCTACCATCATCTATATGAGTACCAGATTTCTAAGGAGTCCATGTCAAGTAAGATATAAATATTAATAAATCTCATATCCATTGATCCACATGGTAAAGGCAACTAACCATAAAACCACCAGAAGAACAGTCAATAAAATTGAGAATATTCTCCCTGGAGAAGAATAGATGTGGTAAGGAGGCAGAAGGGGAGTGGAGGCAGAAAAAGGAATGCTTAAGGGCTCCCTGAACACACTTGAGTGTCAGTGGAAATAAGATGAGAATGAGCCTACAAGGCTCCTGAAGCTTAAACAAAGAGCAAGACACAGATCTTCTGGGAAGTCAAGATGGGACCAGTAAAAGAACTAGAGAGTAATTGAAACTGCCCAGAAGTGAAGCAGGCTGCATGCCCTGAGAGATCCATCCACCACCAGGGCTGGACTAGCGAGCTGCACCACCACCCCTCCGTCCCATGCTGAGAGCCTGGTGCCACAAACCCACGGGACAATTCCTCAGACCCTCCAGGAGCTTCTAGAACTCGGAGCCACTGACGTCGGTGGCTCTCTCTGGGAATGGTCTCCAACGCGTAATTGTGGAGCTCCAGTCTGCTATCCAAGGGCCTCTCCTGGGGGACACTTGGCACATTGCAGGCTTAGTCATGACACGTCAGACGATTCATTCAGATTTCTTCAATTCCATTATCGCGCCCTTAGGGAGCCAAACAGGAAAAAGAAACCAGTCCAAGTGCCGGCCAGAGAAGCTACCGTGCCCAAAGAGCCCTCCCCAACCCATGAAACCACAGGCTATCCTCCTGAACCTCCCAGACCAAGAGTGCCACGCTGACAGGATGTTCGGGCAGCCATGTTGCTTGGCTGGATGTTGGAACACCCTGTATACCAGTTGAGACTGTTCCCTCAGTACCCTCTGCCCCAGCCCCCTACCTTAGGCTTCCCTGGAGGGCCAAATGTCTAGCAACCAAAGGGTTAATGGCGGGCACATCAGAGGTCTGGTCTGCCCAACAGGCAGTCACCAGCTGTGGAAGAGTTTGCCCATCATTCTGTACCTTCTGGTTATGCTCCCAGGACTCACAGGTCACAGTGCTGCTTGCCTCTTGCCCAGGGGCTGAGAATTCTCTGCATGCTGAGCACAGCCTCCTGAGAGAGAAACCAATGCTTCCCCAAAGACAGGTGGCTCCATTCAGCCTTATATTTTATCTCCTGCCCGCCCCCCCCCATACAAGGGAAGACAGCTTAGACAAGAAAGAGGATGAAGAGGACAGAACCAGGAAGGGGTGGGAATACCTGGGCCCAGCTGCTGGGTTGAGTGTTGGACCATCTAGGGAGACTCTGCCCCAACACAGGAAGGAACACACCATGTCCTCCTTCCCCTTGGAGATGGGCACTTATAAGTTCTTCCTATGGGGACAGTGAACCCCTCAAGGGCAAGGACAGATTTAGGGGTCAAGTAGATGGGCCTAACCTCAAGTCCTGACCCTGCTTCTCACTACCTGTGTACTTGTGAGGTTAACTAAACCTCTCAGAACCTCATTTTTTTCATCTGTAAAATGGGAATGGGGCTTCCCAGGTGGCACTAGGGGTAAAGAATCCACCTGCCAATGCAGGCGATGTGAGAGACACGGGTTTGATCCCAGGGTGGAGAAGGTCTCCTGGAGTAGGAAATGGCAAGCCACTCCATTATTCTTGTCTGGAAAATTCCATGGGCAGGGGAGTCCATGGGGCCGCAGAAAGTCCAACACGACTGAGCAAAGCGACTAAGCAAAATGGGAATAAGGATAATACCTGCCTCACGGGGATGCTATGAGGTTAAAAAGACATTAAAGTGCATAAAACACTTAGCCTGATCCTTGACATTCTGTGCTGAATAAATGTGGGAGTTACACCTCCCTGGAGATACCCTGGCCCCGAGGCCTGGAACAGTGCGGGCTCTGACTAAATGCCCATCAAACTGAATCAAGTTAGATTCTGTCAGGAATACTCAGCACCACCCAGGTCTGTCCTACAGTGGATTCCAAGGGTAGAGGCAACTGTCTCCTAGTACCCCCTCTCCTAGGTCAGCAGGAAGCAAGGCCAGGGAGATGGAGGCATCCCCATCCCCCCACTTCCCAGGGAAGACAAGCCCTCTGCACTTCATGGCTCATGCAGTTAAAGCTGCTTCAGATTCACAGCTCCTTCCACCCAGGGGTTGGGGGCTGCAGGAAGGGGCACTGGGCAAGCAGGTAGAGACCTCCCAGGAGGACTTGCTCCGATCTCTATCAGGCCCAAGCAGCTTTCGCCTGAATGTTCTGGCATCTCTCTGTCTGATGCCCTCCCTGTCCTCTGTTAAAGGGCCTCCTCAGCAGGGGCTTGTCGCAGTGAATCCAGAAGGGAGTTGGACATGCCTGTCACATCAGGCCCCAGCGGGCTCCATTGACTGCTTGACCAACCCACAGAGACAGGCCCACAGGCCCCTGTGGTCTTGAACACTAACCCCCAGCTGGCCAGGGCTCATGGAGCTGGGCCAACTCAGACATCTCAGTTAACAGTCAGGCATCTCTTGTGTGCCAGGCTCTCTCCGCTGTAAGGGGAGAATGGGCACTCAGTCTGTGGAGGGAGGGAGGCAGCTGGATGGCTGCTCCAGTGCCCATCATCTGAGGCCATGGTGGACAGGGCCATGGGACCTCTCACAGATTTGCAGGTCTCCTGGGATGATTCAGGGGGATCCAGGACTAACACCCCATCTTCAGAGAGGTGCTCACAGACCAGTGAGGCGTTCCCAGGGGAGAGGACAGAGACTGCGGGAGAACATGGGTCATTCCTGGTGAGGTGGGCGTCACAGGAAAAGCAGGCACGAGTCCCTGAAACACAGGGACACTGAGGTTTGCCCCTGGGATCCCGGGGTGCTCAGGGGAACACTGACGTGGAGAGAAGGACACCCACCTGCAGAGGTCAAGAGCTGGAGGAGAGAGCTGTGGAAGCTCTCACATGCTGTTCCCACTTCCATGGAGCTGGGGGTGACTTCAGACCCTGGAGAACCCCAAGTACTAGTGCAGGTACCCATCTCTGCAATAGGCTTCTGAAGAGGCCACGCCCTAAGAGCCAGGTCTGATTGCTTTCAGCCAATCATGGTGGTCCTTTGGGCTTAGATGGGTGATTCTGGCCAATGAGATGCAAGCCTGCTGCAGGGCCACTGGGCAAGGTTTCCTTGCCTGTAAGTGATAGCCACCAGTTGGCAAGCACATGGATGTAGCACCTGGAGATACTGTATTCGTCCAGTGATCCTGAGGAGTACCATTCTGGAGGCAGAGCTGACAGAAACTCAGAACAAGTGGAGCTGGAGTTCAGGGGCCACGGGGGACTCCTCCCTGCCTCTGGACTCCTCATTATGGGCAGAAATAAATGTCCTTATGCCCAAGTCCATCTGCTCACAGTTTTGTTACTGGCAGCTGTGGACCTCCTAAGAGATTTAAGGACCCCTTGTCCTCTCCTATCCCCACACTCTGCTTGAGGAACGTCCAGAGCCTACCCAAACTATGATTGCCAAATAAAATGAAGGTTAGCAAGTAAAAATACATGACACCCAGTTAAATTTAAACTTCAGGTAAACAATGAATAATTTTTCTAGTATAAGTATGTCCTGTACTATAGTGGGCACATAGTTATCCTAAAAAATTATTCATTTTTTATCTGAAATTCAAATTTAACTGGGCATCTTATATTTTACCTGCAACTCTATGCCAAATCCATCATCTTGTCTTACCTAGATGTGGACTATGCTCCAAAATGGTCCCACTGTCCTGGGGGGCTTCTGGATGGCAGAGAAAGCAATTTGGGGGAATATTGGCTGAGAACTTCAAGCACCTGGGCCTCCTAATATGGAACTCCAGAATTAGACAAATCACCTCCCCAGCCCCAGGCAGCCTGGGACCCACCTGTCCTACTGTGGGTGGGGGAGGGGAGCTGCCATTCCCCTAACTCTTAGCAGGACCGAGAAGAATGAAGATTCAGGCAAGAGGAAATGATGGAGGTCATTTCCCAGACTTACTCATCAGCTCAATCCTGTCTGCTTTCCTCCCACTCTCTTTCCACCTGCCTCCTTGGGAGAAGAGGGGTTTGGAATATTGGACTGACAGGTGGGCCTCCACTGGAAGGATCAACTGTGTGGCTGGAGCCTGCCCACTTCAGCAGCTCTAGGGAGCCCTGTTGCCCCCACCAGCAGCAGGCCGCTCACACAAGTGCCTCTTAATGACAGGGCCTGGGTCACGGTGATACTAACCAAATGAGCCTTGACTAACAGCTCACCGCCAATCTCTCTGTGATTCAGTTCCCTCTTCTGTGAAATGGGGAGAAGAAAACCCCTTAGTTCACAACCGCAGTTCACCACAAGGCAATTAGAAAGCACAACTGACGGAGTGTTCCTGGATGCCCACCTGTGGGGTCACATATAGAGAGGCTTCCTGGAGAAAACTCACAGAAGGCGGGGGGTGTCCAAAAATGAAAACAACAGAGGATAGGAGTGAGCCCTGGCCGTCTGTGGGGCAGAGAAGAAACCTTGGTGCCTGGGTCCACCAAAGGGTAGCAGGGATGTCGCGGAGGAAGTTCTCCTTATACTTGCTGGGGTGGAGGGAAAGGAAAAGGAAAACCATTAAGAGTGTTTACTGGTTGTCCACTCATCTCCCAGCCCTCTTTTCCAACCAGACCCAGATTGACACTGGGATAGCCACCCTATATATATAAACCCCGTGTGTTTTGGAAGAATTGAAACCTATAGCCCCAAGAGTAGGTCTGAGTTGGGCTAAGCTATTCAGTACACTCCATCCCCTGGCCAAAGTCATCGGTCCCATGTGACCAAAGCCCATATGACCAAAGCCCATCCAATCAGAGGAATCCCTGAGACTCTCACTTGGGGCTATGAGCCCCTCAGGCAGCCAGCAGTCACTGTGCATCAGACATATGTGGAAAGAACCTGGGTCCCTGGCAACATCATCGAGGTCCTGGATCAACCTGTCCTGCAACCAGCCCACCTCCAGACTTTCTGGTTACATGAGCCAAACGCCACCATTCACGATTAAACCTTTCAAGCTGGGTGGGTATTCCATTCCTTACAATGATGGCAAGAGTTGTTACACGTCTAGTTAAGTGCTGGGCCCTGAATTAAGCTCTCCTTACACACTGTGCAATGCTGGAATTATCACTCACACTGCACAGAAGGGGAACCTGAGGCTCAGGAAGTGCAGCCACCAGCCCAAGGTCACACAGCTGGAAGTGGCAGAGCTGACTCCAGGGTCGGGCTCCTGGCGCCTTCCCGCCAGTTCCTTTAGGCCCTGGGACAAGCCAGCATCCTCACTGGACACTGTTGAGGCCATTCCAGAGGGAGGATCCTGAGGACTTTGTCTTTTTCAGGAAAAGTTGGATAGGCAGAGGCCTAGACTCTGGGCTGGTGGAGCCCTGAATTCCAATCCTGGCATCCTAATTAGTGGCTGTGTGACCTTGGGGAAGGTGCTTCCACCTGCTGAGACTTAGTTTCCCCATGTGGGAAGTCAGGGTTGAAATACGATCCCATTATATCACCTGTTTTTTGTTGTCTAGTCACTAAGTTGTGTCTGACTCTGCAACCCCATGAACTGTAGCACCCCAAGCTTCCCTGTCCTTCACTCTCTCCTGAAGTTTGCTCAGACTCATGTCCATTGAGTTGGTGATGCCATCCAACCAGATATCTCATAACCATCTTATCCAACCATCTATTACTTTAAAATACTTAGGTTTGAATTGTTGTTCAGTTGCCAAATAGTGTCCAACTCTTTGCGACCCCATGGACTGTAGCCCACCAGGTTCGTCTGTCCATGTGATTTCCCAGGCAAGAATACTGGAGTGGGTAGCCATTCCCTTCTCCAGGGGATCTTCCCAACCCAGGGATGAAACCGCCATCTCCTGCATTGCAGGTAGACTCTTTGCTGTTTGTGCCACCAGAACAGCCTGGTGTCTACCATGTTACTTCCTTCCTTCCTGTCCAGAGTCTGGGTCTCTTTCAGGCTCAGCACCCTGAGCGCACCTCAAATAGACCAATGATAATCCAATGAATGAATAAGTACTGAAAGCTTTCTGAACCCAGGGCTGTTCTAAGGCCTTTGTATGTATTAACTCCAGGTACCATTACCATCCCCATTTGTCAGATGAGGAAACTGAGACACAGAGGCTAAAAAAAAAGACTTGCTGAAGCCTTTGAGAGAGAGACTGCCATTCAATCCGATAACTACTCTTGGATGCACAGCTACTGAGCACTAGAATATGCCAGTTTGAATCAGGATACACTGTAAGCGCAAAATGCACTGTGGTGCAAAGCATTTAAAAAAATGTAAAATAGCTCATTAACAATTTTGTATTGATTTTATGTTAAAATGATATTTTTGGTACATTGGACTAAATGAAACATTATTAAAATTAATTTCAATTGTTTCTACTTACCTTTTTAACGTGGCTACTAGAATATGTTCAATCATGTTTGTAGCTCACACTGTTTCTACTGGACAGCACCGCTTTGAGGCATAAATTGGGGGAACAGGGCATGTAAACATTTGAGTTAGGCCCAACACTGTTTAGAGGCTTCCCTAGTGGCTCAGCTGCAAAGAATCTGCCTGCCAATGCAGGAGGTATGGGCTCAATCCCTAGGGAAATCCTCTGGAGAAGAAAATGGCAACCTATTCCAGTGCTCTTGCCCGGGAAATCCCATGGATAGAGGAGCCTGGTGGGCTATAGTCACAAAGAGCCAGGTGCAACTAAGCGACTGGACAGCAACAGTGTTAGGAAGAAACTTGTTTTGTGTGACTTTCTGAGGGTGTATCTGCTTCCCAGGCCCTGGAGTGGTGGTATTCAAACTGTGCATTGGTTGACCCTCTCTGTTGGTCTTCTCTCTCTCCTGAGCCCTGAGAACTTGGAGGAGAGGCCTTGAGGGTAAAAGCCAGGGCATGGTGCTGGGTGCCCAGCAGGGCTTCCGCTAAAATCAGTGGAGGATGATGGTGACCGTGACCTAAGTGAAATTCTCACTGCGTCCCTTTGGGGGAGAAGCCAAGAGGGCCGGACCAGGCCCCGAGAGGTGTCAGCCAGCCCAGTCATATGCAGGCAGGTGAAGGAGGACTCCAGAAGCACTCATGGTGCCTGAGCTGTCTCTCTTCTCCTGCTCAGCTCCAAGGGGCCTGCGGACCCCCTCCCTTGCTAGCTGCAGTCCTCCAAGCGCACCTGCCACGCTCCAAGATGGGATGCGATTGTAGCTTTGGGGGAGTTGCTTTCTCTCCCTGTCCTTCCAGTAAGTAGGAAAAGCTGGGTGTGAGAATGAAACGGGCCCAGAGCCCACTCAGCTCCAAAAGACACCACATGCTGCACAGACACACGTTAAGTGTAAAAGCTCCCCAAGAAAGGAGAAAGAGTGCATCGGCACGCTTCCCATGTTTCTTCCCCAGTGGTGGCCAAGCCCTGCGCTGAGCACAGGCTGGGGCTCAGCCTCGCAGAGCTGGCGTCTGGCTGAGGAGGGACGCAGTGGAGCACTCCCAACCCTGTGCGGAGCTCCAGGTGTCCTGGCCTTTCACACACACGGCCCCGGTCCCCACACATGCTGTTCCTCACCTGGAACTGCAGCTCCACCTGACAAGCTACCCCTTCTTCCCTCAAGCCTCAGCTGGGTTAGGGCTCCCCCTCCCCTAGGATGCCATCTTCCCCGTCCCCCGGTGGCAATGGCCCCTCAGCCTCAATCACACGGCCACACCCCGTGCCCCTCTCCACCCATGCCATCTTGCCAGCCCCAGGCTCACCAGGGGAGGCCTAGAGACACAGCCCTGCCCAGCAGGCTAGCTCAGCTGTGATGCAAAGGTAGGAAACCAGCCCTGTTTTATCTCAGCCATCCCTCTTTTCTTCCAAACCCGAACTAGAGGGCGTCTTATCAAGCACATTTAATCACTGCTCTTCCCCCTTTCTCTCATTACAATGAAGGTGATTTAAGCCCTGTCCTTGGCAGGTTGGAACCAATGGGACTGGAAACTCAAGTCACTTTACAACACAGCCTGGAGTTCCTTTATCATCATAGCAGAATTCAGCACCATAAACCTTTACCCAGACCTTTCCGTGAGCCAAGGACCCGGCCACACTGCAGAGTCACATAACTGTCCCCGCTCTGTGGAGCCCCATGGGCTCATAAGGGAACAGCTGCTATATCCTGAGCTGTCTGTAACAGGGAACTGAACACCAGGCTGTGGGGAACAGATGATGGAGAAGCTGAGTCTGTCTGGAGGAATCAGGGAAGACTTCACAGAGAAGGTGACGAGGAGCCGTGCTGGGTCAACCCTCCCATCTGTGATCACCCCGCAGGCCCATAAAGTGACAAGCAGGTCATGTAGGACTGGGACTAGGGGGAGCTGGGTCGGTCTCCCTCCAGTCTTGGCCTCTGGGTCAGTGGGCTTCATTGCACATGATCACTGCCCAGCACTCCCCT
Organism: Ovis canadensis; assembly: GCF_042477335.2. NCBI lineage: Eukaryota > Metazoa > Chordata > Mammalia > Artiodactyla > Bovidae > Ovis > Ovis canadensis. The sequence continues at coordinate 46,847,596 of NC_091266.1, read as the reverse complement.
TCCTGGGTCCCCTGAATGCCTGCTGGGGTCCCTCTTCCTCTCAGTGTGACTGGGTCAGACCCTCCAGCTCGGCATCCAGTTGGGAAATTCCTGTACCATCTGCCTGATACAGGCTGGGACTGGCCACACTCTTGAACGGCACAAAAGCAGGAGAGTCGCATGCCAAATGCCTCCCACTTTTCTCTCTTTCCAGCCTTCCTGCTCCTGCCCAGACCCATGACAGAGAGGCCACTGTACCCCGTGGAGAGGGGGTCCCCAGGTTTCCATGGAGAGCCCTCTATGATGCCCACAGCAGCTGTACCTTGAAGCCCAAGGCCTGCGCTGCCCTGGCAGGTACCAAACAGAGCTGACCCCAGGTTGGCAAATCATTAGGTACCCCTTAAAAGCTAGTTCTTCCTGAATTCAGAGGCAATTAGAGAGGACCTGGGATAGTGATCTTCAGCCTTTCCTCCAATGTCCTGAACCATTCAGTTCTTGCCCCAAACCTACCCAGCAAACTGAAAGCTCATCAGAGAGGTGTCTCCACCCTGTCTAGGGACCATCTGTGTTCTCGGCACACACCAAGAGGCCATCCGCCATCCCAAACAACCTACCCCAAATCTCCCAAAAATCATAGGACTTGTCCTGAAAGCAACTCCATTAAATATTCTCCATCACATTAAATTTCCAGTGGGAGTCTTGTATTTCCTACAGATGGGGCTCCAGGCAGCTTCCTGGCTGGTGACATATCAATACTGGTAAGGTCCCAGGGGAATTCCCTTGGCACCATAGATCCACAAACGACAGTAATTATCTTGATGAGACCAGGTCAGACCCTGGTCCATTGCAGCCACTTTTCTTCATTGCCCTTCACTGCTGAAAGGACAAATGATGTCTCTTGACTCATCTAGAACAAACCAGAGACATCTACAGCAGGGCTATGTCTGTCCGTGTCGTGACTATTTAAAGAATTAGTAGTTCCCCGCCAGCCTCCTTGGCAGCATGTTGAAAGACAGAAAAGATGGGGATGCTAAGGTAAAGAGGAGGGTGGAAGATTGTGAAATATATAGAGAGATGGTATATTAGCTATGAGAAATAATCGTATTATTAATATTACTGATAGTTATCATTCACTGTGCACTCAATACATACCTGGCACTCAACTCACACACAGCATTCATTATCCCATTCCACCCAGCCTGTGAAGGGATAGTATGAGTCCCATCTTACAGATGAGGAAACTGAGGCTCAGAGAAGATTAGTGACAGCGCAGACATTCAAGCAACAAATGGAAAAACTTGGATACATGCCCATGTTTGACTGAACCTCAAGCTCGCCACATCTGTCTGGTTGCAGGCACCAGTCCTGGCTCCACTGCTTCCTAACTTGGTGGGGTCCTGGGCCTACCTTTCCATCCCTTTCTGTTTCTTCAGTTGTAGCAGGATGATTCTGTGATTGATTGGCAATGCCTGTGATGGACACAGACAATGACATGAAGAGAGAAATGATAACACTTGTGCTAGCCCCTATTTGAGGGATTAACTTAAATTCCCCACTCCCACCTGTCCAGGCTGTAGCCATTCAACCTTTAAAATAAAAGGTCAGTTGTCTCACACAGGAGTCCAATAGGCAGTGCCCAGCACAGCCCCCTATACACTCCAGAATGGTTCAATCTCTATTCAGATCCCAGAGTGAGCTTCCTGCACAATATACACCAACAGCTCCCCACTCCCTCCAACAACACACATGACGATTCAAATTCTGGACCCAACCTCCCCTCTAGTCTCCTCAGCACACAACCTTTCATACCTCCTTGCATCTGTACATGCTGTTCTCTCTGCCTGGATCACATCTTCCTTTCTTCTTAGGTTTTAAGACACAGCAATATGTCACCTCCTCTGTGAAGTGAGATCCCTCCAGACTGACTCAGCCCCTCCATCATCTGTTTGCCCACAGCTTTGTGTACAGTTCCTTGTTGCAGAAGCACACGTGTGAACAGACAGCTCAAGAAAAGCACTTTGTAAACTGCAGAGGACTGACTACTGGGCAGCTCCTGGTTCCTGATGAATTAGTGAACTCCTCCAGTGGGGAAAATCACCCTCTTTGCTCCTCTCGGTCTAGAAGGCACTGGTTCCTCCTCTCCTCCTTAGAAATGTTTTCTGAAATAGACAAGCTCTGTCTCGAGCTCCAGTGGTATCAACTTCAGGCACTTCGAACCCTAAGTCCTGATGTTCTTTCATTCACGGCTGCCCCCAAGTGATTCAGAACAATCACGTGTCTCCTTGAGAAAGAAGGTTACACGGGGCCCCAAAGTGGGAGCTGGCTGGATTTTTCCCATGTGAACGAGTGACACAAGATAGGAAAATAGAAATGGACAGAGGACTCCACCCCACGGCTGATTGGCCTCACTGAGCTAAAAAGGAGAACGGGGTTTTACGACCCAGGCAAGAACAACAATGAATTGGCTTGTAGGGAGGAAAAGAGATGGAATTTTCTTGAGCTAAAGGGACTAAAAATAGTGTGAGGTTTTCCAAGAGACTGTCGTGGTACTTCAGGATGTGGCTACAAAGCATTTACTTCAACAGCAATTGGCAAGCTCAAAGCCAAGGCCATTCCCCGTGACAGTCACAGTACCGGTGACGGGCTGCTCACTCAGCTCCAGGGACCAGCAAGAGCTACAACCGCTCCCATCCCCCCATCTTCTCATGGGTGCTCCCCCTGGAATTCCCTCCCTTCTCCCCTACACTGAATAGCATCCCCCCAAGCCCTGCGTTCCAGCCACTCCTCTGAGAGGCACTTCTCCAACATTTTCCACCAAAGCACCCCCCAGAGCAGAGAAGAAACTGTAATGGAAAGTTGGAGTAGGGAGGGGACGGAAAGCTGAGAATTGCCTGTCAAGGCCTCCACAAGCATGAAATTCCCTCCAAATCTGTTTTATCCTAAGAATGTACAAAAGAACTCACTCTTCCAAAAAAAAGAAAAATAGTCCAAGTTTCACTAAGTGTTTAAAAATCAACTTGTTCTCTGATCTCACAGTTATAGTGTCACCCCAGAAAAGAGAGCTGTGTTTACCTGTGACATCAAGAGCTCAGTGTGGCCAGTGTGTGGTACCCCACAGCGACAGAACAAGGGCCTTCACTGAGGACCTCAGCCTCAGCGCTCCTTCAGCCATTGAAGTAAATCATCCATCCAACTGTCCTTTCATCCATCCGTCCTTTCATCCATCCTTCCATCTGTCCATTCATCCACCCATCCATTCTTCCATCCATCTATCCATCCATTCATTCGTTCAATAGGCCTTTACTAAGCTCGTTTTAAATGCCTAGAACTAGTGATGAAGCCAGGAGGGTTGCAGGCCTCCAGGAACTGTCTCATAGAAGAAACGTGAGATGAGGCATTTCACAGCTCTGTGACAAGTGTCCTACCAGGGAAAACCAGAGGTTTGGGGAACAGGGAGATAGGGATTGGAAAAGCCTTCGTTCTAGGGAAAACACAAGCCAATCTGTGCCCCAGCCTAACAGCTGAGATCCACGTGTCCTTGGGGGTCAGTGAACCACTCCGTTTCCTGGCCTGTGAACTGGGTATAGTAGCTTCGCACAGTTTTCACTGGGACTAAATGAGTTATTCAGTGCAAAGCACTTCCTCTTAAGTGTTCAATAAATATGATATATTAAGCTGAGGCCAGAAGAATGGATGGAATTGGGCTCAGGGATGGGGCCGAGATAAAGGAGCAGGGAGAAAAAGAATGTGTTCCAGACAGAGGGAACAACATGTTTAAGAACAAATATTCAATAAATATTTGAACTCATAAATTCTTTAAGGGAAGTGAGAGTAATACAATCTCCGTAAGCCACGTCCTTTATCTATTGTTCCCCAGAATGAGTGTTTATGTGTTTGCGTGAGTGTGAGTGTGAGAGTGTGTGTGTGTGTGTGTGTGTGTGTGTGTGTGTGTGTGTGTGTGTGTGTGTGTGTGTGTGTGTGTGTGTGTGTGTGTGTAGCTGGGTGGCACCACAGCCAGGCAGCCACAGGCCAGCCCACTGCATTTTTCTAACCAGGTCGTCAGATTCTTAGGGGCAGAGATTGAGTCTTCTCCTCCTGAAGTCTCATAGCCCAGAGCCTTTAACTCCCCTGGTTTCTCAGTGTCCCTCTCTAATCCTGTTGGGGGCCCCCACCATTTCCCTAGTGACTGTTTAGAGGCCAGGGGCCTATTATGGTGGGGAAGGGAATATGGATGCAAATAATGTGTTTGACTGATCACCACCTGCCCTCCTGCAAAAACAGATGAAGTTTGAAGGATCAGTAGGCAACTTGAACTTAAATCCTGGGAAGTCTCTCCTCTGCCCCCTCTTTCTGCTCCATCACCACCACTTCCATCCTGGGGAAAGGCCTTGGCCAAGAACACTAGAGAGAGCTCATGGATGACATGAGAAATACAGGCAGGGGGGCAAAGAGGCTTGGACTTTTGGTCAGAAGGCCTGGACTCCAGTCCCCGCTCTGTCAGCTGCCCGCCCTGTGACCTGGGGTGGGTCTCCTGGGACTCCAGTCCAGAGAGCATGCTGGGGTCCCACACAAACTGGTTAGGGGAGCAGGGGTATGCAGTAGGGAAACCAACCATTCTGGCTTTCCCAGGACCGAGGGATTCCCTGGGATTCAGGACTTGCATGCCAAGGCCAGGAAAGTCTCAGATGCACGGGGATGAGATGGTCGCTCACAGCCTTGGTTCTCTCTCTTGTTGCGCCTCCTCCCCTCCCCAGACCCAAGTCACATGTCAGCACAGAGTGGCCTCTGAGCCCTCTGGCCCCACGGCTGACCCACGGGACCCCATCTATGCGGGAGGGAGGCAGAGGAGGAACGAGACTTCCGCGTAGCCTCCATCGGGATTCCACAGGTTGGCGTCAGTCCATTGCTTGAGACGGGAGGGTGGGTAGATTCTCTTAGAGACTCAACGTACGACCAATCTAGTCTAGCCAGGTGACCGCAGCCCTGACATCAGGGAAGGCTGGTCCACGCCGCTCTCCAGAGTCTTGGGGAGAGGGGATTCATGACAACACCAGCTGGCACTGAGCCCTCTACTCCTCCCCACAAGAGCTTATTGGGCTCATCAATCTGAGGCTGACCCAGTTAGTCAATGCAGGGGCGAGAGGCTGCAGGGTGGTCTCAGCTGTGCCCCCACCCCACCACACCGGGAGCTCCAGGAGAGCCCCGGGGGCCTCTGCTCAGACCTGCAGGGGCTGCCCTGCCATGGAGATCACCGCAGGCACCCTGCCACCCTATCGGAGAGACATGCTGTGTTTTCAATCACAGTCCTCGTTTCTTTCCTGGTTTGGGCTCGAATGCCAGGCTATATTAGGTCATGCCGAGCCGGCCCTGTTGTGCTTTCTCATTAGCCGTATCACATTGTATTTTTAGGGGCAGCCAAGACCAAGACAATGCCAGAGGGCTGCTTTTCTTCCTGAGTCCCCAAACACTACCTCCATAAAAAGATTATGCTGGGAGGTCTAAGGGCCCCCGTGGCTGCTGCTGCAGACATCAAAGGCACCGGCTCTGAGAAGAGAGGCAAGTGACTGGATGGACCAGAGGCAATGAGGGAAGCGGTCCCTCTGCCTGTCTTTTTGTCCACTTCAGCCACCTACGATTACCACCCCAAAGCCACGTGGAGTTCCTGGTTTCTCGTACCCTGGGACAAAAGGACAGAGATCCAAGGCTCTCGTGAGGACAAGACTGCCTTCCCCAGAGCAGCCTCTCCTGTTCCTCCCATCTTTTTGCAGACCCAGGGCACTGCAATGTGAGGTTCCCATACTCCAGGGTCTTCCCTGTCCCTCACCACTACAGCAGGAACATCAAAGCTTGCAAAGCGCTGCTTCCTCCATAGACTCATCTAACTTACCTGTGAGGGTGGTATTAGGATACCTATTTTACAGATGGGGAAACTGAGGCAGTGAAAAGGGAGGTGATGTGTCCAAGCCACGGAGGAGTAAGTAAAAGGGTTGGCCTCCACATGGCCCCAGGGGCTCGGCTCGGCTCAGAGCCAGACCCAGATGCCCATTTTTGTCCACACACTGGAAACCAGGGAGGGCCATTGTTCCTCAGTTTCCTCTCCCTGAAGCTCACTGCCCACCTGCAGAGCGTGAGGGGGTCACACAAGTGCCAGCACTCTCTACACCTCACTCCCAGCCCGCTTCCTCGAGCCAGGACAGTCACCTTCCAGGGGGCTGAGGACCAGGGAAGCAGAGAGAAAGCAAGTCCCGCCTGTAAATTTCCACTTTGAGAACAGGCTTCCCTGGTGGCTCAGATGGTAAAGAATCCACCTGCAATGCAGGAGACCCAGGTTCCATCCCTGGGTTGGGAAGATCCCTTGAAGGAAGACATGGCAACCACTCCAGTTTTCTTGCCTGGAGAATCCCCATGGACTGAGGAGCCTGCTGGGCTACAGTCCATGGGGCTGCAAAGAGCTGGACACGCTGAGTGACCAAGCACAGCACACACAGCTTTGAGAACAGGGCTGGTGCCTTCAAGATTCCTTCATCCACGAGATCCTTAGGATAAGACTGCAGACAGAGAGCAGCAGGACCTCCTCCAGATGTGTTCCATGCTCTCTGAGCAAGCAGGGCCAAGGCAAACCATTTACCCACAGCTCTTTGGCTTCCACCCCCTTCATGTCAATCACAGGTCCTGGGTCAGGACAGAGACCACCCAGCAGGGCTGGGTGCCCAGGAAAGGGCACCAGACCAGCAGGTCAGTCCACCTCGTGTAAGTGGCTGCAGTCACTTTCGCTTCCACCTCAAGCCATGAATCCAGGCTGACTCTTTCGAGGCGCAGTGCAGCCCTGGGGCACCTAAACGCACACTGGACCACAGAGCAGGCGTTTAGCCTCCCTCTTTCACTGGCCACGACTTCCTCCCTCTCCTGGCTACTCCCCTCCCACACCCAACTTCTGCCCTCAGACTCTTCCTTCACATTCAGTGGCCACGCCCACCCCGCAGAGAGCAAAGGCCCAGGACCAAAAGGCCCTACTAAACACCCTCTACATGCCAGTGCTGCGATAGATGCTAGGGGGGGAGAAGGATTTGCAGAGAACTGAAACAAGTTTTAAGCCTACCCAGTGGTTTCAGGCTAGTTTGAGAGAAAGTAAAGGCTCAGAGACCCACCCCCTATGAAACCAAATAACAGGGCAAAACAAATATCCAGAATTCATCCCTGTACCTGGTGGAAGCAACACAGGAAAAGATCCTAAGTGAGAAAAAAACATGGAGGAATTTTAAGAGTTGGTGAGACCCCAGGATATCTAGGAAAGAAGAGAGGACTGTGGTTCCCAGACACTCCACTCCCTCTGGAATTGGCGTGTAGGGAACACAGGTCTGCAGACCCCAGTGTACGTGCTCTTGACCACAAGGCTTCCTCATTTTTCACTGGACTCACCTTCACACATTATTGGCACTTACAGGATTCATGCCCAATCACCGTTGCAGTTTTGAAGGCTGATCATCTATAAAAATGTGAAAAGAGGCAGAACGTAAATGCAGAAAGTTGGAAACCCAAACGGCCCATGCTCTCAGCTCATATCGTTTCATTTTGCCAACTAGATCAAAGAAGAATATCCTCAAAACTCAACACACAAAAATATACACGCATTCCAACAACTTCAAAATCCTTTTCCTGGAAGGCTTACCCATGAAATAAATCACTGGGTGGCCATAGCTCCTGTTCAGAAACAGTCAGGATGTGGGTCATGAACTCGGTTGCCTTCAGTGCTGATGACTGGGTTGCAGCATTTGCTCAGCCAGGGAACTGTTATGAGAACACCTGCTCTGTCCTCTTTTAGCAACACATGGAGAATAAGCTGGATCCTGGAAGCCCAGATGACCAGGAATCTTCCACCTCCTACCCTCAGCATAGAAGAATTCCAGGAATCAATGGATGATTGAAAGTTCCTCTTCACTCATCCAGGAGCTGTGCCAACTCGTCTTATACATTCAACTGTTTGGCTCCCATAAAACAACAAACAACAAGTGGGTTATAGGCTTCCAACTTTCAGACAAGTTCAAAGAACTGATTAAGGCTATTGAAAACCAAAAGCAATGTTATCAACACAGTTTGGATTAGATAGCTGATCCTAACACAAGGACCAAGTGACACCCAATTAAAGAAGCAAAACAACTAAATGCCCTTCGAAGTCAGGCAACCTTCGAAGACAGACAGAGAGAACATACTCGTGGACACAGTGGGGGAAGGAGAGGGTGGAGCAAACTGAGAGAGCAGCAGGAAACATACATATTACCATATGCAAAATAGAGAGCCAGGGGGAATTTGCTGTGTGATGCAGGGAGCTCAGCCCAGTGCTCCGTGACCACCTAGAGGCAGGGAATGGGAGGGAAGTTCAAGAGGGAGGAGACACATGTATTCCTGTGGCTGATTCATGTTGCTGCATGGCAGAAGCCAGCACGATATTGTAAAGCAATTATCCTCCAATAAAGTTTTTTTTTTTTTTTTAATCACATAGCCTTTGGAATATTGATGAGGTGACTTTGACCCAAAGGTCACAAGGCTGGCTCCATTAGGATTTTCTTGGTGGCAGGTGACAGAAAACCCAGTTGAGATTGGTTTAAATACAAGCAAGGGAATGTAATTGCTTATGAAAAATTTTTTTAAGTCTGGAGGCAGATCTTACTTCATATTCATCTGGATTGAGGGCTAAACCGATGTCATCAAGATTCCATCCCTCTCAGACTACACCATCTACCATAGCGAACCCAGGTGATAAGTGAACTCAGCCAGTCCCAACAATACTAGCAAAAGTCTTCTGTCTCTGATGGGTTCAGAGGTAGGACCATGACTACTGTGTTCTGAATATTTGCATCCACTCAAAATTTGTATGTTAAAATTCTAACCCCCAATATGATGGTATTCAGAGATAGAGCATTTGGGAGGTGCTCAGGGCCGAAGAATTGATGCGTTTGAACTGTGGTGTTGGAGAAGACTCTTGAGAGTCCCTTGGACTGCAAGGAGATCCAACCAGTCCATTCTGAAGGAGATCAGCCCTGGGATTTCTTTGGAAGGACTGATGCTAAAGCTGAAACTCCAGTACTTTGGCCACCTCATGTGAAGAGTTGACTCATTGGAAAAGACTCTGATGCTGGGAGGGATTGGGGGCAGGAGGAGAAGGGGATGACCAAGGATGAGATGGCTGGATGGTATCACGGACTAGATGGATGTGAGTCTGAGTGAACTCCGGGAGTTGGTGATGGACAGGGAGGCCTGGCGTGCTGCGATTCATGGGGTCACAAAGAGTCGGACATGACTGAGTGACTGAACTGAACTGAACGGGACATGAGAGCAGAGCCCTGATGAATGGCATTAGTGTTTCTCTAAAAAGGACCCTGAAGAGTTCTCTTGTACCTTCTTCCCCAGGAGGATACAAGCCTTAAGCCCAGAAGAGGGTCCTCACCCAACCACGTTGGCCCCTGGATCTTGGGCCCTCTGGCCTCCAAGTCTGTGAGAAATAAGTTTTTGTTGTTTACAAACCACTCAGTCTGTGGTGTCGCAGTCCATGTTACAGCAATGTGAAGGGACTAGGGCAATGACGGTGATGTGCAGAAGGTCAAACAAACCCCAGGAAGGGCCCAGACTTGGAGTCTCACAAAAGGTACCCTACATCTACTGCCTCTGTCCACCTTGCTCCCATGGTCCTACACCCCTCCAACTCCCCCACCATGGAAACTGCCCAGGTTCAGCGGTACACATGAGCCCAGCAGAGAGTGAGTCACCCCTGTCAACATTCTAGTAAGGCCCCAGGGACTGGGTCAGGGAGGCATGCCCAAGACATTCTGCACATGTTTCTGGGACAGAGAGCAGGCATCACTCTCACTGAGCAAGTATCAACAAGAGAAGCCAAGACCCAGAGGACAACAGCATGTGCCCAAGCCAACCATGTTGGCTGCCAGGACAGCCAGCAGTCAGACACCAGGGCATAGGCAAGTGAGCTGCAGTGAGTGGTTCAGGACTAAGACTGTGAACAGCGAGTACAGCCAGAGCTGCTTGCGGGTGAGCAAGTGTGATGATAGGGAGGCCCAGATCCTGCCAGGTGCAGACTGCATGACAGAGAACCCAGAGCAGCTACTAATCCGGGCCCAGCATGACCCAGACTTTGAGGCTTCCTCTCGCAGTCTCCATGGAGAGTGGCAGGGAGCAGCTGAGTCACCCAGAGAGCAAAGGCAAGGCTGGTGTCTCTCCTGCACACACAAAAGACCATTGGGATGTGATTGGGAAGCACTGAACCATGTGAGCTGATCAGTTCTGAGCATTTTTCTGGTCCTTCCCTGCCAGGTCAGGGCCAGTCTTAATGAGCCAAGACCACCTTTTGTGTTTGGGCTAAAAGCTAGGGCAGGAAAACCTACCCCTACTAACTCCACTGTCCTGAGTACAGACAAACTTCTAGATCACCATTCTGTTTTAACCTGTCTAAAATGGGTAGTTAGGCTCAGCTAGTAAAGAATCCACATGCAACGCAGGAGACCCCGGTTCAATTCCTTGGTTGGGAAGACCCCCAAAGAAGGGATAGCCTACCCACTCCAGTATTCTTGGGCTTCCCTAGTGGCTCAGGCAGTAAAGAATCCGCCTGCAATGAGGGAGACCTGGGTTCGATCCCCAAGTTAAGAAGATCCCTTGGAGGAAAGCATGGCAACCCACTCCAGTATTCTTGCGTGGAGATCCCCATGGACAGAGGAGCCTAGCGAGCTACAGTCCATGGGGTTGCAAACAGTCAGACACGCCTGAGCAACCATGCACATAATGGTTATACACACACACACACACACACACACATATATTTGCAGAATGAAATGGCTAGGCCACAGTACCCAGATATCTGATTCAGCATTATCCAAGATGTCTCTGAAAAGGTGTTTGGTTTTTTTTTTTAAGATAAGAGTAACATTTAAATCAGTAGACTTTGAGTAAAGCAGACTACCATCCATAATGTGGGTGGGTCTCACCCATCGGCTAGAGCCTTAAAGGAAAAAGACTGACCTCCCCCAAGCAAGAGGGTACTTGGCCGGCAGACCACCTGCCAGGAGCCAGCACGGGAGATCCCACCCATGACAAGGTCATGCGGAGAGGCCTGATGGGCAAGGCGAGTCAGGTCTCAAGGGGTCCTCTGTCTGAGCATCTACCCCAAAACCAAAATCTGTCTGTTTACTGTCTGCTATACTATACTCTTCTGACATAACAGGGGGCTATCCCCGAAAAAGTTAATTCAGAGCTCCAGTTAACAGTCTCCTGCATATAAACAGAATGTCTCAGTTTAAACCCCTTTGATGGCTTTCTAACTTATCTGACTGGTCTGCCCAGACTTTATGACTTGTGGATTGTTTATAGCCCCCAACCGTGAGAGGCACAAAGCTCAAAACATCTTAAAGATATAGAGCCTTTTAGAGTTAAGAATTAGTTGGTGAAGAGTTTGTTGAGTTAATGTTTGTCGCCAGGCCTCCATACCCTTTATCTTTTAGGCACCTGGGAGAATATTAATCAATGTAATCAGGATGCAGAAATAGGAATATAGTAGTTTTGATGTTAGCAATACTAGACTTTTGAGTTAATTAATTTTCTCTTTGTTATAAATCACTGTACTCCATTTCTTGTTATAAATTGTTGTATCCTTGCTATGTAAGAATGTAACTTTATTTGGTGCTTTCTGAGAGTGGCACCAGACTTTGGGAAGAACAACACTATTACCCTTATCAGAAAAGGGCCGTAAAATGTTAATTGGCCTTCTGGCCAGAAGATGATGTAAATCACCTAAGACTTGTGTATACAACTAGGTATGCAGAGAGAAAGCCTGGTCTCGATAAGAGTCAGGGCAGTTGACACTGCATAATTTTGTATTATCCATTGATCTCTAAAATCAAGAGTATATAAGGCCTTTCCGGACAATAAAGGATGGGCCAGTCACTGGACTGGTTTCCCCCGTGTCTTTTCTTACTCTATTTTCTGGCTGAATTCCCATCTGGGGTGTGGAGGCTCACCATGTCTACTTACTTGCCCCGGCTTCTAAGATCCATGAAAGAGGGAGCCCAAGGCGGGGCACCCTCCGCTACTCAAACTGGTGCCGGTGGCCTAACATAGATGGTGCAAATCTCTTGTCCTGAGGTTTTATTAGTTCTCCACGTAAACCAAGTTATTCAGCATCTTTTCTCCACTAAATTTTCCTACTATACTATTTCCTCTTAATTTCTTTTATATTTCTAAATAATTAAGTTTTTCCTCACCTACTCTGTCTCCCCTTTGAATTACCCTGGATCCACCGGGGCAGGACCCCAACAACCACCTGTGAACTCAAACTGCAGCTCTTCGATGGGCCTCCAGCCTGCCAGCCTACCCTATAGATATTGACCTTGCCAGCTTCCACAATTGTGTGAGTCAATTCTCTAGATTAATCTCCATAGATAGGCGGCTGTATTGTGCTTAGTCACTTCAGTCATGTCCAGCTCTTTGCCACCCCATGGTCTATAGCCCACCAGGCTCCTCTGTCCATGGGATTCTCCATAGGTTGGAGTGGGTCGCCATGCCCTCCTCCAGGGGATTGTCCCAACCCAGGGATCAAACCCAGGTCTCCTGCATTGCAGGCAGATTGTTTACCATCTGAGCCACCAGGGAAGACTAAGAATACTGGAATGCGTAGCCTATCCCTTCGCCAGGGGATCTTCCTGACCCACAAATCGAACTGGGGTCTCCTGCATTGCAGGCAGATTCTTTACCAGTTGAGCTACCAGGGAAGCCCATAGATAGGCCGATATATAGGTAAATTCAGATACAGAGACACACACATACAAACATCATACCGGTTCTCTGTGTCCGGAGAACCCTGATTCATACACCATCTCTCTGGGTTTAAAAGCTGAAACCCTTTTTCATATTCCCAAGCACTCATCCTACTGCCAAATGAGAAGTATATAGATATATAAAGACAAATGGATAGACAGACAGATAGATAGATAGATAGATAGATAGATAGATAGATAGATAGATATTGGGTTGGCTGAAAAGTTCATTTGGGGTTTTTTGTAAGATGTTATGGAAAAACCCCAATTAACTTTTTGGCCAATTGGTAGGTAGGTGGGTGGGTAGATAACAGATAAAAGAATGGCACCCACTCCAGTACTCTTGCCTGGAAAATCCCATGGATGGAGGAACCTGGTAGGCTGCAGTCCATGGGGTTGCTAAGAGTTGGACACGACTGAGTGACTTCACTTTTACTTTTCACTTCCATGCATTGGAGAAGGAAATGACAACCCACTCCAGTATTCTTGCCTGGAGAATCCCAGGGATAGGGGAGTCTGGTGGGCTGCCATCTATGGGGTCGCACAGAGTCGGACATGACTGAAGCGACTTAGCAGCAGCAGCAGATAATATTAATAGAGAGAGAGATACAGTACTGCCCTCTGTGTCCTCCATCACATCACACACCATTCACTCACTGTATCTGACAAATGATTACTGGGTACCTACTATGGGTTTCAGGTGCTGAAGATTCAGCAGATAACATAGCTCCTCCCCCTTTGGAACTTAAACTCTCAAACATATAAACCATGATAAACATGTAGAAATGAAATGATAGCCAGCCTGTGACATTGTGGGGAAAGGTAATATTTTACCCATTTTTCAGAGGACTGTGAGGTTCTGGAAAATGAAACATGTCCAAATTGATACAGACAGCCAGAGATGGAGCCACTGTGTAACTCCATGTCTAACACCAGTGTCCAAGTCCCTCTTATCCAGGTGCTGGAGAGGTTGGGAGAACTTTAGGCGAGGGGATGCTGAAAGAGGAGAGATCATTCCAAAAGCAAAATATCCACATTTCTCATGCTTTCCTCTTGGTTTATGTCTGAAACTCTTCTGACAAAAGTTCCCCCGTGAAGTGGGTACAGTAGAGTTGGTGAAGACACCAGTCTTTGGACCCAAGCCATTTGAGCAAGAAGAAAGAGTGGTAGAAAGATGCTCCCTCAGAGCCTTGGAGGATGGGCTGGGCTGAGGGCAAGCCCAGGAGCAGCCCCTCTGATTGGCAGCATGATACCCTCCCCACATACCCCTACTGGCCACCTTCATGGGCAGGGAGGGATATTGAAAAGGAGTCAGATACAAGGTTTAAGCCATGAAATAACTGTTGCCAAATCCCAGGTTCCTCCCACTACTAACGTGTAGCTTGGTTTTAATGTTTAGATGTGATTTTGCTAGGCAGCCAGGGAAGGATGGTGTGGTTTCCCACTTGTAGGAGAAGCAAAGTTATGGAGACAAGGGCAGAGTGCTATCACCAGAACACAGTCAACCAGCCTGGGGGGCAGCAAGGCAGGAAGGAGCACCAACCTGGCCACCAGGAGACTTCGGTTTCAGAGCTGCTTCAGGAGAAACCATCGTGGTCACTATGGATCTGGTCTGGGTCTTGAAGTTCGTCCAGTCCTACCCTCTTGCTCTAATAAAGAACACAAGGTCTTCCTTTCATCCGGCTGGAAAAAGAGAAAGCTAAGAGCCTGACACGTCAAATTACCATCACAAATCTCCCTAAAACAGCAGTGCAGAAGGCATGATGCTGGCACCACCCAAACCAGCCAGCCCAGGCCAGCTCAGCTTAGAGTAGCTTCACAAGCAAAAACAAGCCTCCAGCTTCCAAGCTGGAGCAGAAAAGACTGGCAGTATTTGTTTCTATGGGCTTCCCAGGTGGCACTGTTGGTAAAGAACCCACTTGTCAGTGTAGAAGATTTAAGAGACAAGGGCTCAGTTCCTGGGTCAGGAAGATCCCCTGGAAGAGGGCATGACAACCCACTCTAGTATTCTTGCCTGGAGAATCCCATGGACAGAGGAGCCCGGTGGGTTATAGTCCATAGGGTTGCAAAGAGTGAGACATGACTGAAGCAATTTAGCCCATACACATTTGCCTCAGCCCTACGTGAGCACTGGCCTGGGCAATTGACTAAAATGCTAGCAACCATTATCTCCAAGTTACAGGTGGGGAAAACGAGGTTGGTCATCTGTTGAAGGTTAAAATCAAGGGGAGGTGCTAGAACCAGGATTATAATCAGATCTTCTGACTCCCAAGTCTTAACTTTAAACTGTCCTTCTCAGAAATCCCAGCTGTTTCCTCCAAGACCCAGACTCATTCTCTGGGAACTTCTGGGAGAGACAGGTCACTGGCAAATAATAAGCACATGTTGAAAGCATAAGGACTAGATTTCAAGCAAATGATCAGGTATGGAGTATCACAGGGAGGGGTGCACAGGCACCATGGGTCTGCAGCTGAAAGTGCTTCATGGCAGGCAGAGTAGACAGGTTTGCCAAGTTACAGGTTTCCTGAACTTGCAAACAGAGGGCTTTTCTCCTGGAGTGGCCTGGTTAAGCCTAGTGCAGGAATGAGGTGGGGGCGAGTCCCAGATTTCTGGATTATCGAATCTTCTGGTCCCAAGCAGAATCCACAGGGTGCTGAGGGCCTCCAACTCTCATGCTCTCGCATTGCCAATGAGCCTTTGGGGGCTCAGGGGACACACAGACCTCTATACTCATGGCCTCCTCTAATCCTGATTGTGGTTAAGACAAGGCGTGTGTGTGCGTGCAGTTGCTCAGTCCTGACTCTGCGAACCTATCGACTGTAGCCAACTAAGCTCCTCTGTCCATGGGATTCTCCAGGCAAGAATACTGGAGTGGGTTGCCATGCCCTCCTCCTCCAGTGGATCTTCCTGACCCAGGGATCAAACCTGCCTCTCTCACGTCTCCTGCATTGGCAGGCAGGTTCTTCACCACTAGCGCCACTTGGGAAGCCCCAGAGATAACGCTGCTGAGGTTCAAATCATGCGGGGAGTCAGACCAGGTCCTATGACCAGATCTACAGCCCACCAAGATGGACTGAATTAACCCTTCAAGATGGTTTCATGTAATCAGAAACAGGAAGCTCTGCGCCTGGGACTCACCCTCTAGAGATGGAAATCCACAGAGGGTAGGGGCGGTGGTGTACAGTATTTTGCCAGCAAAGACTTCTCTGAAATACCAGTGTCTGGCTCTGCACTGTCTGCCAGTGCCTTCGGGTGACCTCAGGGGAAGCAGGAGCCCTGGACTTTCCAAGCTCCTATCATCTCTTTGCTACTGCTCCTGAGATGCCTCACCCCATCAGTCCCCACCCAGCAGCCAGAATATTGTTCCAAACAAAAACCCTCTGATCACTCTCATCCTCAGCTCCGAATCCCTCCAGAGGCTCTGCATTGTCCTCAAGATGAATCTTTCCAAGTGGCTGTGTGGCCTGGTCCCAACCCTCTCCAGCCTCTTCACCTTCTGTCAGTCTCTCAGGACATATGGTCCAAGCAGGGTGGACTTCATTCAGTGACCTGAACAAATGGTGCCCCTCTCTCACCCCCAGCCCCTTTGCCAGACCTACCTGCCCATCCCTCTGTTCTCATCCAGTGGCCATTTGTTGTTGTTTAGTCATGAAGTCGTGTCTGACTCTGTGACCCCATGGACTATAACCTGCCAGGCTCCTCTGTCCATGGACTTCTCCAGATAACAACACTGGAGTGGGTTGCTGTTTTCTCCTCCAGGGGATCTTCCCAACCCAGGGATTGAACCTGTGTCTTCTAAATGGGCAGACAGATTCTTTACCTCGGAGCCACCAGGGAAGCCTCCTGTGGGGCTAATGGCATGAAAAAGCATCCTGAAGGTGTGTATCTGTGAGCAGGAAGGCCAAGGGGTGCCCTCAGGTGCTGGGTAAGGAGCAGCCATGTCCCCAGTGTACCCAGGGCACAGATGGGGTCACTGACCGGGGCCAGTGCCCACCCCTCTTCACCGAAGCCCCAGTCTGCTGGTCATCACTGCCAGGCAGCCCAGTGTCTGCTTCTTGGCCGCCTAAGCTGGGCCTCACAGGCATGAGGCCAGTCTAGAAAGCATTGGTCAAAGGGTGCCTGGGGCTCTCTCTCACCGAATGGGCCAGCTGGTGGTGTGTGGGTCTGTGTGTCGGTGTGTGTGCCCAGTCTGATCTGCTCATAACAAGCCCGACATACACCCTCCCGCCCATGAGGTCTGCCCAGCGGCCCACAGAGCTGGCCATGGACACACTGAAGAAACGAGGTACTGGCCTCCCACCAACCTGTCTCCCTCAGAGTGGCATCGCTCAGCCTTTCTCAGATGGTGGGTTATGTGCCGGATGGCGCCCGCCTACCCCGTGCCTACTGCCTCTGCCATTGCCCTCCTGCTCTGAGCCCGGGCCGGTGGCCGGTGCATGTGCCTGGGTTGAGGGCAGAGGAGGTGCTATCCCCCAGGCTCTCTCCATGCCCACTGGCTACAGTGACCCTGACCAAAGGCACCTTCCAGACATCCTCCCTGCAAACTGCAGCTCTAATATTTGAGTTGCAGCCTCTCCCCTCAGCCCCCTGACCCCTGGCAGCTCCAGGGTGTCACTGCCCATTGGTGCTTTAAACCCTGATGTGCCTTGTACTGAGTGCCCTCTTAATCCCTCATCACTTACCTTCTCAGCGCACCATCTTGCTTTTCTCAGATGCAGATTCAAAGAGGGCCAAGTTCCTACCCTTGAGCAGAACTGAAAGAGCCTGACAGGCCACTCCCAACTGGCCTTCCACACCCTCCTGAGCTCCCTGGGGTCAGACTCCCCTTCCACGGAGAACAGGACAGCGCTGCTAAGGAAACTGCAAAGAACCACCTCTCCAGAATGGCCCACCCCTCCTCCCAGCCTCCTCCTCTGGCTCAGCTCCACTGCCTGGTAGGGGAGAGGGACTACAGCATGGGGGTTGGGGTGGGGGGACACCTCACATCTGAGGCAAGGACAGGAGAGAGCAGACGCTTAAAACCCATCAACAGAAAAGTCTGGTGAGACCCCTTGGCCCAGCAAGATCCAACAAGTATCTCTGCAAACACCATTCACTGAGATGCTCCGTAAAAAAAAAAATGCAATTCTGCAGTCCAGGGAGTTTTGGAAACCTAACACACCATATCATCTCCTCTCGGAGAATCACAATCCACACTGGCATAGTCAAGGCTGAGAGGACCTAAAGAAAAAGTACCTGTTAAAGATTGCTTTTTGTCTTTGCTTTCTTTCTGGCCACACTGCACGTGGGATCTTAGTCCCCCTGACCAGGAATCAAAACCTTGCCCCTTGCATTGGAAGTGTGGAGCCTTGACCACTGAACCCCCCAAGGAAGTCTCGAAAAGGTACCTATTAAAGGTCATTGAACCAGCATTTCATCAGCTATTAATAGATGATGTGGATGGATAGACAGAGAGGCTGAGGATAGATGGGAGATAGAGATAGAGATAGAGATTAATTTTTATAGTTATATAAGTACAATGAAACACAGTTTTAAATAGCAGGGATCCAGACCAACCATTTTCATTTTATAAATGAAATCATGGGGGCTCAGAAAAGCTTTTACCCAAGGTCACACCATAGCACTAGAATCCAGGCCTCCTGATGCCTAGTCCAGGCTTTTTCCAACAGGCCTTGTTTCCTTTTTTTGCTTAACTCTAAACCCCAGGACTTCTGGTAATCAAAGAGATCGATTCTATTTTCAAGACAGACCCTGGTGTTTGTGATTAATCTCAGTGACTTCACAGGGCTTCCCTTGCAGGCATGCCCTCTGCTGAGGAAGGCGCCCTTTCCTGCATCCCAGACTCCAGGTCAACCATGGCGGGTGGCAGGGCCCAGGGCAGAGGCCTGCAGGTGAGGGTGACATTGAGCCCTGACTCTGGATACTGGGTCCTGCCACCCTGGTGGTTCAGACAGTAAAGAATCTGCGTGCAGTGCAGGAGACCTGGATTCGATCTCTGGGTTGAGAAAATCCCCTGGAAGAGGGCATGACAACCCAACTCCAGTACTCTTGCCTGAAGAATCCCCATGGACAGAGGAGCCTGGCGGGCTACAGCCCATGGGGTTGCAAAGAGTCAGACACGACTGAGCAACTAAGCAAAAACAAAAACAAAATCTTTAACAGGTACTTTTTCTTTAGGTCTTCTCAGAGTCTTGGCTAGGCCAGTGTGGATTGTGATTCTCCGATTCACACACTCAGCTTGGGTTTGGGAAGTGGGCTTCTTGACAGGTGTTCCCAAATGGGAACAGACATTTGACAGGGCATCCACAGGGATGAAGTTGGAGACACAAAATCTGGGGACTGACTTAGGCCTTGGGGCATATATAGGCCTGGCACTGTTCCACAGGGCTCAGCTGCTAGAATCAGAGTTGCCTTCCCACCCATCCTCCCTAAGCCTAAGTCTTGGCGTCTCTGAGCTCCTGCATCTTACTCCCTGAGCCCCCAGCTACAGCCATCTCTCCCACACCGCACATTCACAGCACAGAGGTGTGTGTGTGTGCACATGCTCACTCAGTTGTCCGATTCTTTGCAACCCTATGGACTATACCCTGCCAAGCTTCTCTGTTTATGGGATTTCTGCGGCAAGAATACTGGAGTGGGTAGCAATTTCCTCCTCCAGAGGAGCTTCCTACCCAGGGATTGAACCCACGTCTCTTGCATTGGTAGGGGATTCTTTACCACTGAGTCACCAAGGAAGGAGCTGCCAGTGCCAGAGACCCGGGTTCAATCCTGGTCTGGGAAGATCCCCTGGAGAAAGAACTGGCAACCCACTCCAGTATCCTCGCTGCGGAGGATTCCATGGACAGAGGCGCCTGGTAGGCTATAGTCCATGAGGTCACAAAGAGTCAGACAAGACTTAGTGACTAAATACACACACACCAGGGAAAACCCTCCTCCAGCCCTTTAGCAGAGAAGAAATTGAACTGAGAGTTTCAGGAAAGACAGACCCTTGGGGCTTAGGCTCAAAGGAGGCTGCCCTCCCCCAACTCCAGGCACTGGGTGGGAGTGAACCTGGCAAGACATGCTTCAGAGCCCAAAGCCAGTGGCTTTTGGTGCCCCAACCAAAGTCATGTAAAATAGAAGACTTCACCACAAAAACAGACCCAAGTAATCAGGATCAGATATAGACAGGAAGCCCTAGACTGACAGGCTTATCTCCTCACCTTTAGACTGAGATCCTCAAATCCCCACCCCCACCCCAGACCTATTGGACTGTGGCTTGAGGCCCCTGCAGTGAACAGCGGTGCCTCCAGCATCCTAGCCTTGGCTCCAGCCCTCTCTCCCCTCCCTTCCCCAGGCCTCATCCACCTCTGGGGCTGCTCTGCCGCTGGGGTGGGGCAGGGAGGGCCTGCCCCCCCACTTCCCCTTTCTCAGAGAGCAGGGCCGCTTCCCTGAAGACAGAGCAGTAACATCGAGCAGTGTTTGTATCTGCCCCTGTGTCTGGGACACAGCCCAGTCTGAGGGCCTGTCAGGCTAGCCTATCGTCCAGCACTGCTTGCCTTTGGGGCAATGGGTGCCTTGAGCAAGCTGGGAGAGAGAAGAAGGCTGCTGTGGGGGTAGGGAGCAGGGCACAGCCCCAGACCAGGCAGCCTTAATGCCTAAGGCTGTGGCTTCTGAAGCTCCAGGCAAGGGTCACTGGAGCCAAATGCCTGTCCACTGTCCTGTCTTCAGAGTCAGAGCATCTGATGCTGGAGGACACTCCCTCCCACCTCTAATAAAACCCCTCAGAAACATGGTCTTCCTCCTCCTAGGCCTCTCAAAGCCCAGATCCCTTCTAAGGGCTCTGCACCCTCCCACCCCTGCATACCTACCCTGACCCCTGTGCTGTGCTGTGCTTAGTCGCTCAGTCATCTCCGACTCTTTGAGACCTTGTGGACTGTAGCCTGCCAGGCTCCTCTGTCCATGGGGGATTCTCCAGGCAAGCATACTGGAGTGGGTTGCCATGCTCTCCTCCAGGGGATCTTCCCAACCCAGGGATCGAACCCAGGTCTCCTGCATTGCAAATGGATTCTTTATCGCTTGAGCCACCAGGGAAGCCCAAGCATACTAGAGTGGATAGCCTATCCCTTCTCCAGGGGATCTTCCCGACCCAGGAATCAAACTGGGGTCTCCTGCATTGCAGGCAGATTCTTTACCAGCTGAGCTATGAAGGAAGCCCACCCTCACCACACCCCCACCCCAAAAAAGTTAATAGGGAGATATTGCAGGTCCTGCCCAGGGGGAACACCTGGAGGTGAACTGATGATCTGCTTCTGGGGCATCCAGAGCTGGGCTGCATGCGTGTTTTAAGTGGCTGGTCTTACAAACCCGTCTCCCCCCAGACTTGGACCTGTGGCTTGGGATTGCCCCTCAAACCCAGCACCTGGGACGGTGACTCTCCTTCACCAGCACAGCCTTTTATAATACACACATGAGAACTCTTAATATTCCACTCTTGGTCAGTTGCTTCCAATAGAAGGTCACCCAGAGCTGTGGGACCCTGAGCAGGTCACTTCCTCTAAGAAGATGAGGGGTTAAACTCCTGGATTTCTAGACCCTTCCAGCTTCAAAGTGCCATCACCATAACCACAGGGCAAGGGTCTTAAACCCTCCTAGACATAGGGACAGAACTCAATATTACAGGAATGCAACAGGAAGAATCCCAGCCTTTGGCCAGAGACAACTCAACTGATCAAATAATATGTGGTTCCGTTTAGGTTTATACCACAATTGCTTCATACACCATGCATGCATGCTAAGCTGCTTCAGTCGTGTCTGACTCTGTGACCCTATGGATTGCAGCCCACCAGGCTCCTCTGTCCACGGGATTCTCCAGGCAAGAATCCTGGAGTGGATTGCCATGCCCTCTTCCAGGGGATCTTCCCAACCCAGGGACTGAACCCTTGTCTCGGGCATCTCCTGCATTGGCAGGCGGGTTATTTACCACTGGCATCACCTGGGAAGCCTATACCATACTATGGGCTATGTACCACATGTTGTATATTATCACATTGTTAGGTCTGGTACACATTTTGGAGTATATGGCATAATTTGTGCATCTACCACACTTGGGGGATGTATACATTTTGAGGAATAACACATGTAAGGGCATAAAGACACTGCAGCATGCACAGACTTTGTGTGTATCTACACACTCGGAATATATCCAGTGCTCTGTAGATACAGCACACCTCGTGTAGAGACCCCACTGCTGGGAGCATTCTGCAAAGTGTTAGTGATATAACTCCGGCAAAACTCTGGGGTGAGGAGTACAGACCCTAAGACCTGATCACCCTGCATGCAGTACACTCCCCCAACTGTGGTTAACCTTGAATAAATCCCTTGCCCTCTGAGACTCAGTTTTTTTCACCTGTTAAATGGGGATCATAACAGTCCCTACCTTCATGGGCTTTGGGGGACAATTAAATGAAACAGAGCTTATAACAGACTCACCATCGCATCTGGCAAAGAAGAAACAGATGATAAATGGCAGCTTTGTTACTGCTTGGCCTTTTAAAAGTGTTTTATAATGCATAAGTATTTTTTTAATTTCAAATATACATAAATTCAGATGTTTCCAGAGTCTTAATGCTTTTGAAAACTCAGATAACAGACAGACCATTTAATTCATATTTATTTCACATTTGATCTGTAAACTTTTTGTTAAAAAAAATCCACTGTCATTAGCAACATGTGCTGACATTAATTTTTCTTTAGTGAAATATGAGCGCAGGCCTTAAAGAGTCTCTGTCTAAAACATAGGGCAACTTGGATGTAAACAAGGTCTCCGCCCTTCTCCCTTGACTTTGGGAGTTTATCAATGACTTGATCTCAACCAGAAAAACAGGGAGGAAAAATGGACAACACTTTGATACTTAAGAGCTCTTGGGGCAAGAACTGTACAGTTGGGCAGGCCCATTTGTCTCTTCACACTGTTTACTTTGGGCAAATTGTATCAGGTTTGCTTCTTCCACATAATTTCCACCTCTCCGTGTCTAAAAACAGCAGGTAAAAGATTTCCCACAGTCAGCACTCTGAAGGAGGGAGTGGTAACACATACATCCAAGATGGAAACATACATATTTTTCAAGCAGTGGCCCCAGAGGAAGGGAGGAAGGGGACACTGGAAAGAGAAGGTTTTAAAGTGCAGTACTGGAGTGAAAAAGGGTGCATCCGAGAATAATGGCTTTATACACAGGGCTGCTGCAAGGCAGAAAGGTTCATTTACTTCTGTCTTGATCCATCTTTGTAATATTTACATAGGACAAGGCAATTATGCTGTTAGGCACAGGGGTGGGGAAATGGACAGAAATGTTTTCCCCCTCAGGAAATCTCATCGCAAGTCCAGTCCCAAGGGACAGTCACCAGTTGCTGGTGAAGAGGACACAGAGAGGGTAATGACACCAGAAAAGGGCTCACTTTGCAAAGAGGCTCGCCCTGAACTAGACACAATGAGTCTGCCTGGAGAGCACCTCCAGTGGCCAGGATTCAAACATCAAAAGCCAAGAGACATTTGGGACCCCACCCCACCCCCAAGTACTATCAAAAATAGTGTATATTTACAAGGGGTGGGGGGACGGGAGGGCCTGCAGGGCTGCCCTGAGCATTTGTTTAAAAATAAGAGTTGGGGAAGGGGGAAAGCAATTAGCCAGGGCTGGGTAACCCCCACCCCCAACCCATCTGTTAACCCTTTGGGAGCCATCCATCCCCTCTGGGCTCTCGTGCTTGCTCTGAACGACTGTGACAGCTGGGCCCAGGGGAGGTGAAAATATTTTTAGGAAACAATACTGATTTGGGGCTGCCCAAGAACCCAGGAAGATGGCTCTGAGTGAGGAGCTGCCCTAGCAATAATGAGGGGGTTGGAGTAGGGGTATGGCCCTCCCAGCCAGTTCTTTTCTCAGGTAGGAGAGCGCAGATGCCCGCAAGAAGCGGCAGAGCTATCCTGGGGCCAAGAAACTAGGAACAGGCTGGACCCGGGTTTTGGCAGGACCACGTAGACGCGCCCCCTGGATCCCAGCTGCCTGCAGTCAGCGCAAGTCTGTTCTCCGGGAGCGGACTCCACACTCACACTATCCGCTTCCTGTCCCCCCGGCAGAGGATCTTCTTGAAGGCGCGGCGGAAGTCGTGATTGAAGATGGTGTATATGACCGGGTTCAGCGAGCTGTTGCAGTAGCCGAACCAGAAGAAGAACTTGAAGAGCGTGGGCGGCACGGAGCAGCCGATGGCCGTGAGCGTGTAGGTGAAGAAGAAGGGGAACCAGCACACCACGAACACGCCGATGACCACCGCCAGCACGAAGGTGAAGCGCTTCTCGCGGTTCTGCCGTCCGCGCCAGCGCGACGCCTTGGCGGCCCCGCCAGGGCGCTCCTCCGCGGGCCCCGCCGCGGGTGCCCCCGGCCCCGTCGCCCCCGGCCCGCGCCGCGGCAGGCTGTCCCCGGGCTTCACCTGGCTCGCCCGGGCCTTGCCCTTGGCCCGGGGCCCGCGCTCCGACCTGCGGGACCCCGGGGGCCGCTCAGCGTGCTCAGACGAGGAGCTCTCCTCTAGGTCCAGCGCGTCGGCGTCCGGCCGCCCTGCGGGCGCGGGCTCCCCCGGGGCACCATTGAGCTGCACCTGCAGCGACTCGACCTCGGCGCCCACGGGGCCCACGCCGCCGCGCTCCGGGCCCAAGCCGTTGGGCCTGCGCTCGGCGCCCCCTGGCAGCTCAGCGGCGGCGGCATCGGGCCCCCGGCGACTGGGCGGCACGCGGGTGCGGCGCTTGGCGATCTGGTAGATGCGCACGTAGACCAGGATCATGATCAGGCAGGGCGCGAAGAAGGAGCCGATGCTCGACGAGATGACGTACCACTTCTGGTCGTTGATCTCACAGCGCGGTTCGGCGGACGGCTGGCCACTCCTGCCTCTCTTCTTCTCGAAGGAAATGAGCGGGGGGAAGGAGATGACGGCCGAGATGACCCACACCGTGACGATGATGGCCTTGATGCGGCGTGGCGTGCGTTTCAGGTTGTACTCTATGGCCTGGGTGATGGACCAGTAACGATCCAGGCTGATGGCGCACAGGTGCACTATGGAAGACGTGCAGAAGAGCACGTCGAGCGCCAGGTAGATCTCACACCACGCCTTGCCGAAGTACCAGTAGCCCATGACCTCGTTGGCCAGCGAGAAAGGGATGACAAGCGTGGCCACCAGGATGTCCGCCGAAGCCAGAGACACCAGGAAGAGATTCTGGGGCGCCTTGAGCGCGCGGCTTGTGAACACAGCAATGATGACAAGCACGTTACCGAACACCGTGAACAGCATGAGCAGGCCGGCCAGGCACACCAGCGTCAGCGTCACCTGCAGGGAGTAGGGGGTGGCCCGGGCGCCGCCCCCCGGGGCCTCGGTCCCGTTCCAGCTCGCGTTGCCCGCGTCCGGCTGCAGGGAGCCCATGGGCGCGAAGCTGCCCTCGGCCAGCGGCTGCTCCTGGCGGAACATGAACGCGGGTGCCCACTCGCCTGGGCCTGCTGCCAGCTGCCTTCCGGCCCGGTGCCCGTGGGTGCTCCTCTTCCTCTCGCGCCCCGCTCGCCCCGCCGCACCTCACATGGAGAAGGGGCCTCAGGGAGGCCGGGCCCCGAGCTGGGGGACCGCTAGCGGCCCATGGGCCCGGCTCCCGCGAACCGCACCCGGTCCGCGCGCTTCAGGCGCTCGGGGTCGGCGCCTTCTCGCTCCCAGCTCCTAGATACAGCCAAGTTTTATTTCTAAGCGGCGGGAGAGAGTAGGTCGAACCGATGGGGAAAGAGAGATTTATTCTTCAAGAAGAGAGAACAAAAATCATCGGTGGCCTGATGACTTGGAAAGATAACAGGAAATTAAATATATCTGTTTATATATCTTTGACTCTTGAGCCTGAGCGAAAGCAAGAGGTCTTACCGTGTGCGGGGCCCGCCCCCAACCCAGGAGGCAGCCGAGGGGTGCTGATGCTGGCTTGGGGTCCTGCGACTCTCTCCTTACATCTCCGAAGCGAACACCGACTCTCTCGCTTCCCCCAGACGCGGCGGGGCCGGCGGGGCCCGGGTTGGGGCCACGGTGCGGACTCTGCCGCCTCTCGGAGCGTCGCGGGACTTCCAAAGTTGAGTGCCCTGCTGGGGCTGGGGCGCAGCGCGTGGAGCTCGGAGGCGGCGGCGGCGGTGGCGGTGGGATGATGGGTGTGGGGGCCGCATGAAGGCGCCCCCGTCCTCAGGCAGACCCGGGCGGGTGGGCGATCGGCCCTCCAGGAGCCGAGACCGAGGCAGGAGGTCTCCTGGGCGTCGGCCCGGCGAGCTTCGGGCGCTGAGCGCGACGGGACAGGCTGGGGTCCGAGGGCAGCGTGAGTTTGGGGCAGGAGAGCAGGGCTGGGGAGAGAAAGGTGCTGGGGGTGGCCGAGCGGAGGCGCGCCGGCTGCTAGGCGTCTGCACTGAAGCCCGGGCCGCTGCTTCTCCGCCGCACTAGCCGTGGACTGGTTTTATAGCCCCAGGATCAAGCCGGCGTTGCTGAGCAGCCGGCGTCAGCCCCCACGTGGGAAACCGACCCTCCCCCGCCCCTTGCACCTCCCCTCCGCGGGTCTAGCGCCCTCGCCCAGCGCGGGACCCACTGGAACCCTCCCCCCCCCCCCTTGGTGAGACGGGCCCTTTGGGGAGGCGGATACCCTGAGCGAGGGATTTAAAGGGCGTGCCCGGGGAGTGCCTGCTGGGAATTGGCCAAGCATCTCTGGGCGCGCCGAGCAGAACACATTGGGCACCCGGGAGTGGCCACATCAAGCTGAGTGGGACTTGGGAGGAAAGGGTGTTGAGGTCCCCCGGATGAATCGGGAGAAGCAATTACCGGTACAGGTCGCATCCGGAACAACCCCGCCCTGGGCCGGGCCACACTTTTCCTGCAAGTGCTCCGGGCGGCGGGGCGAGTGGGGCTGGTGAGAGGAAGGCGCACGTTCAGATCCAACCCCTTTGGCGGAAAGGGAGGCACCCCCCACACACACGCGCGGAGTGAGCTCCGCCAGAGTTAAGAGCTCCACTGTGGGGAGAAGCGGCCATTTGTGGTCCCAGCTGCAGAGCTGCTGCGAGACCCGAGCAGCCTGGGTCTGAGCCGGCGCCCGCTAGACCACGGTGAGGAGGGGTCCTGGGGCGGAGGCGGCGCGCGGCGGCAGCGCGAGGGCGCACTGACACCTGCCGGCCGCACGCCGGCACCGCTGCGAGTCTACCCGCGGGCGCCCGGAGCCTACTCCCGCCCCTGCGACTGCCTTCTCTCATCTCAGGGCAAGTTTGGGTCCAAGCTCGGGGACAGAGAACCCAGATTTTTTATTGCACTTTGTCATATTGCAGAAATCTTCCTAATGCATACACTCTTGTGTGGCTCCCTCTCCCCGGCGAGAGTGAGGCTTGGGCTGATGAAGACACATCAGGAAGAGGGCTCTGATGCCTGCAGAGCTGGCAGCCCACCCTGCCGATACAGGGCAACCCACGTTTCTCGCAGATCCCGGAGGCCTGGATCCTGCCTGACGGGTTGCTCTGCTCTGGTCTTCTCTGAACCATTGTGTCTTTGTTGAGGCCGAAAGCTAGACTTCGCCCCCCACCACATCTGCATTTCAGATGCACGCACACCAGTCTTTCAGTAAGACGAGGATGCTGCCCGAGAGAAAAGAGAATGTTTTCCACGTTCCCTCTGATAGGAATAGAATGGAGAGGGGGTGAGTGCAGTGTTCCTCTGCATGCTCGGTGTCCTGACATCGATTTTAACCGTTGCTAGAGTACCGGCTTGTGTTATCTGCACTTTTCAAATAAACAGTAGGCAGTTTAAGGGCAAGGCCCAGGAGGATGGGAACTGTCAGCAGGAGAGAGATGAGACCTAAAGAAAAGCTATCTTATTTAAGGGCCTACTAAACCAAAATACCTTATGTAGTCAATCAAGCTGGAAGTTCTAAGGATGGAACAGATTGCTTCTCTGCCCAGCAGGGTTCAGGCTCAGGACTGAGGACTAAATTAAGGACCTTGAGCATCAAGGCTGAGCATCACTTTCAACACCAGCTGATGTCTACAGTCTCCGCCAGTGATACAGTAATCAGTGTGGTTGCTCTTGATGTAGATAGTCCTGAAGTCTGTGCTTTTCAAAGTATTTCACAGGTGTCCCCATGCAATCATTCCTCCAACTGGATGATCTCCCTTTCCAGATTTAATTCTGGACATCAGCTGGTGTTGAAGGTGATGCTCAGCCTTGATGCTCAAGGTCCTTTCTAATCCCCTTTTCTGGAGCACCTGAAGAAAGTTAAGGCAATCTTTCCTCCCTCTGTTAAGTCCATTTTCCATCTTCTAACCAAGTCTCAGCTCTGCATCTCCTGAGAGAAGAGATATGGAGAGATTGCATGAGACTCAGTTGGAAATGTGGTCACGCTCACCTCTGCACAGAAACTAAGAGCCCCAGACCTCAAGTATGAATGCTAAGAGAGACAAACATGAAAGCCCATGACAATCTGGGCTTCCCTGTGATGGTCACAGACCTTAGGGCCGGAGTTTTCATAGATCATCACCGCCTCTCTCCACACCAGCTGCTGACACACATCTCTCCTTCCCATCTCATTTCAGGAGCAAGAAGGGAAATGAAAATAGAGGCCACAGGGCTTTCTTTTCTTGGAATCTCTGCTGCTAGCCTGTGTATAACATCTCATGTCACATTTTCTAAATGCTTCCCAAACAGCCAGTCAGCAGGCAGTCAGCTTCTTAATTCCTGGGTTTGGAGTCTTTTCTCCTAAAATGGAAACAGGCTTTTCAAGGAGCTAGGGTCTTAGAGTCCAATTCAGGACAATTATTAATAATAATGATAGCTGTCTTTTGTTGAGTTCCTAGTACACAACATGTCTAAGGCTAGCTACAGAGCCTCTTTATATGCAGAGTTCTTCCTCTTAACATATGTGTTTGTCTCTCTGTTGTGTTCAACTCTTTGCAATCCCATGAGCTGTAGCTCACCAGGCTTCTCTGTCCATGGAATTCTCCAGGCAAGAATACTGGAATGGGTTGCCGTTCCCTTCTCCAGGGGATCTTCCTAACCCAGGGATCAAACCTGGGTCTCCCACAGTGCAAGCAGATTGTCTGAGCCACCAGGATAACACATGTATCTATCACCAAAGGCTCTGGCTCCTTAGCTTGACACTCAGTGTTAGTATCTCTGAGCTTCAAAAGGCTATGTGGATGCTATTAGTTTTTTGATAGAAGATTTAGTGCTGTGCTTGCTGAGTGAGACAGCACTGAGCAGAGAGATATCCACAAAGACAATAATTTCTATCCAGGCCTGTATATCTGCATTGCTTGGGAAG
This sequence comes from Ovis canadensis, assembly GCF_042477335.2. Taxonomy (NCBI): domain Eukaryota; kingdom Metazoa; phylum Chordata; class Mammalia; order Artiodactyla; family Bovidae; genus Ovis; species Ovis canadensis. The sequence goes on along the minus strand of NC_091266.1, from coordinate 46,818,466 downwards.
GTGAAATAGACTTACTAGTGCTCCACCAAGGTAATTTTGATTCATCAGGGCTGTGATGGAATGCAGACTGTGTATTTTAACAAACCTCCTTGGGAGATGCTAACATGCACACTCAGTGAAGATTCACTGCTCTAAGTAATAAATAATAAATCTCATTGGGGGCAGGCGTGATGAGCAATTGCCTTGGGGGGGTGCATAAAGGTGGTGTCTAAGGAAGGGAGAGCTGCCAAGGATGGGCTCCAGATTAAGAATAACTGTCCTGGTCCTTCTGGGTCAGCTAGGAGGGTGTCATATTCTTCCAGGAACCAGAGGCGTCACAAACAGTTGAGAGCCACTGTAAAGATGGAAGTTGGCATTTCTGGCCTAAGGAGAAGTCACTCTAGGGCACACAAATGGAGGTCCACTATTATTTCTACTATTAGTAAAAATACATACTACAGAGGATCTGAATAGACAATTTTCCAAAGACAGCATACAAAATGGGCAACAGGCACATGAAAAGATGTTCAACATCACTAATCATCAGAGAAATGCAAATCAAAACTACAGTGACTATCACCTTACACTGGTCAGAATGCCATTCTCAAAGTCTACAAACAATAAATGCTAGAGAGAGTATCTAAAAAAGGGAATCTTCCTACACTGTTGGCGGGAATGGGAATTGGTACAACCACTATGGAGAACAGCAAGGAGGCTCCTTAAAAAGTTAAAATAGGACTACCATATGGCCTTGCAATCCCACTCCTGAGCATATATATGGAGAAAAACCATAATTTGACAAGATAATGTACCCCAGTGCTCATTGCAGTGCTATTTACAATAGCCAGGACATGGAAACAACCTCAATGTCCATCAGCAGAGGAATGGACAAAGATGCGGTGCATATATACAGTGGAGTATTACTCAGACGTAGAAAAGAGTGAAATAATGCCATTTGCAGAAACATGGATGGACCTAGAGATTATCATCCTAAGTGAAGTAAGTCAGGCAAAGGAAACAAACATCATTTGACATCACATATCACTTACATGTGGAATCTAATTTTTTTAATTATATAAATGAACTTATTTACAAAACAGAAACAGAAAAAAAAAAAAGCATGTGGTTACCAAAGGGGGAAATGTGGGTGGGTGGGGGGGATAAATTATGTGTATTAACATACACATATTACTATATATAACCAACAAGGACTTACTGTATAGCATAGGGAACACTATTCAGTATTCTGTAGTAACCTATATGGGAAAATAATTTGAAAAAGAATGAACATATGTATATATATAACTGAATCACTATGCTATATACCTTAAACTAATACAACATGGCAAATAAACTGTACTCCAATAAAATTTATATATACATTTATATATCCTATATGTATATATTACATATATGTTTAGTATATAATTTACCATGATTTATCAGGTTGTATTGGTTTCAGTTATATGGCATAATGGGCTTCCCTGGTGGCTTAGACAATAAAGAATCCACCTGCAATGCAGAAGACCTGGGTCTGACCCCTGGGTCAGGAAGAGCCCCTGGAGAAGGAATGGCTACCCACTCCAGTGTTCTTGCCTGGAGAATGCCATGGACAGAGAAGCCTGGCGGGCTACAGTCCATGAGGTTGCAAAGAGTTGGACACAACTGAGCAACTAATACTTTCACTTTTTCGTATAGCATAATGATTCGTGGCAGCATTATTTACAGTAGCCAAGATATGGACGCAACCTAAGTACCCATCAATAGCTGAATGGATAAAGAAGATTTTATATATATAATGGACTATTACTTATCCATAAAGAAATCTCGCCATTTGTGACAACACTGAGGGACCCTGAAGGTATTATGCTAAGTGAAATAAGTGAAAAATAAATTTTGCATGATTTCGCTTGTAAGTTGAATCTAAAAAACAAATGTATAAACGTAACAGAAACAGAGTTATAGACACAGAGAAAAAACAGGTGGTTGTCAAAGGGAAGGGGCTGGAGGAGGAGAAAAATAGATGAGGGTGATTTAGAGGTTCAGGCTTTCCAGCTACAAAATGATTCACTGGCATGAAACGTGTACAGTGTGGGAAATTTAGTGAAGAATAATGCAGTATCTTTGTATAGTACATGGTAGCTAGATTTATTATGATCCTTTTGAAAATTATAGAAATATTGAATCACCATGTTGTAAAACAGGAACTATCATAGCTTTGTAGGTCAGTTATACTTAAAAAACAAACTCATAGGAAAAGAGATTAGAGTTGTGGTTACCAGAGATGGGGTAGAGAGAGAGATTGGATTAAGACATTTAGAGAGTACAAACTTCCAGTTATAAGATAAATAAGTACTAGGGATGTGCAACACAAGAAATATTGAATTGCTGTATGTTATGTATGAAAGCTGCTGAGAGTAAATCCTAAGCGCTCTCCTCATAAGGAACATTTTTTTCTATTTAATTTTGTACCTGTATGAGATGATGGATGTTCATCAGACTTACTGTGGTAATCTTTTCATGATGTATGTAAGTCAAATTATTGTGCTGTACATCTTAAATATATACAGTGCTATATATCAATTATATCTCAATAAAATTGGATCAGTAAATACTGTTCATTAGCACTGACCCCATATCAGGCATAATGCTGAGCAGTTTTTATACTCTATATTATTTTATGTAATTCCCAAGACCACCCTCTACTGTAGAGGTTATTATCTGCCTTGACAGATAGGGAAAATAAGGCTCGGAGAGGCTAAGCAGACAGCCTAGCTAACAGAGACCAGGATCGGACGTGGACCTTGTGTTTCCTGATTATAAGCCCAGTGAACTTCCTATGTCCCTTTCTGGGGGCCTCTCCCTCTACCACCCTGACAAAGCAGAACCTGCAAAGGTTTATCAGACATGAGAGCACCGTTGGCCTGGCCCACCCTCCCTGTTTTCCTGTCCTCCCAGTTCATCTGTGGCTACTAGAGCAGGACAGTACAGTGCAAGACACGTTCCTTTGTCCCACCTCTGATGCCTGCGGTACTGGAGGAAGTGTCAGGCACACTGCACAAGACTGAGCATTCCCCAGCATGAGGGAGAGCTACCTGGCCGTGAAGCCTAGGAACAACTGGCCTCCCCTTGGTAGAATCAACTGCTCCTTCTCATGGGCCCATACATATTTTCTCCAGAGTTTGGGTGAGCCTTCATTGCCCAAGTTTACCTGTTCTAGTAAATGGCAACCCATTCCACTATTCTTGCCTGGAAAAATCTCATGAACAGAGGAGCCTGGTGGGCTACAGTCCATGGGCTGCATGAGTTGGACACAACTGAGAGACTAAACTTACCTACCTAGTAAGGGGAAAGTACTGTGCTGTTCATCTTGGCATTCCCATAGCATACCTAAAACAGGCTTTTTAACCATCAAATTTATGCAACTGACCCCTTGGGGATCCAACAGGACTCAGGAAGGACCTAGGCATTTACTTGTAGCTGGAACTTCCCTGATGGCTCAGATGGTAAAGCGTCTGCCTGCAATGCGGGAGACCTGGGTTCAATCCCTGGGTCAGGAAGATCGCCTGGAGAAGGCAATGGCACCCCACTCCAGTACTATTGCCTGGATAATCCCATGGACGGAGGAGCCTGGTAAGCTACAGTCCATGGGGTCGCAAAGAGTCGGACACGACTGAGCTACTTCACTTTCATTTTAACAAATATCCGAGTAATCCAGTAAATACCAAAATGTAAGACGCAGGAAGCGACAGTTAGAACTGGACATGGAACAGACTGGTTCCAAATAGGAAAAGGAGTATGTCAAGGCTGTATATTGTCACCCTGATTATTTAACTTATATGCAGAGTACATCATGAGAAATGCTGGGCTGGAAGAAGCACAAGCTGGAATCAAGATTGCCAGGAGAAATATCAATAACCTCAGATATACAGATGACACCACCCTTATGGCAGAAAATGAAGAGAAACTAAAGAGCCTCTTGATAAAAGTGAAAGAGGAGAGTGAAAAAGTTGGCTTAAAGCTCAAGATTCAGAAAACGAAGATCATGGCATCTAGCCCCATCACCTCATGGGAAATAGATGGGGAAACAGTGGAAACAGTGTCAGACTTTATTTTGGGGGGCTCCAAAATCACTGTAGATGGTGATTGCAGCCAGGAAATTAAAAGACGTTTACTCCTTGGAAGGAAAGTTATGACCAACCTAGATAGCATATTCAAAAGCAGAAATATTACTTTGCCAAAAAAGGTCCATCTAGTCAAGGCTATGGTTTTTCCAATAGTCATGTATGGATGTGAGAGTTGGACTGTGAAGAAAGCTGAGCACCGAAGAACTGATGCTTTTGAACTGTGGCATTGGAGAAGGCTCTTAAGAGTCCCTTGGACTTCAAGGAGATCCAACCAGTCCATCCTAAAGGAGATCAGTCCTAGGTGTTCATTGGAAGGACTGATGCTGAAGCTGAAACTCCAATATTTTGGCCACCTGATGCGAAGAGTTGACCCATTGGAAAAGACCCTGATGCTAGGAGGGATTGGGGGCAGGAGGAGAAGAGAACGACAGAGGATGAGATGGCTGGATGACATCACTGACTCGATGGACATGAGTCTGAGGGAACTCTGGGAATTGCTGATGGACAGGGAGGCCTGGTGTGCTGCAATTCATGGGGTCACAAAGAGTCGGACACGACTGAGCGACTGAACTGAACTGAACTGAACTGAACTGAAGATGTATTAGCATAGATATTTGATAAGTATTTGTATGATGAATGAAGGAAAGAAGTTGTAAATGAATGGATACAATTTAAAACTAAGTTACCCAAAATATAAGAAGTCCAGAAAATGTGGCTAGATTCCAAAATAAGGATTTAGTTATCTTAACTAGTGCGAGATAAAAAAACATAGATGCTCTCATTTTCTATCTCTAGCTCTACCTCCCTTTCTATCTATATTTTTTTCTGGAAAGGAACACATAAGTATTGGAAGATGACCTATTTATGACTACCAGCCAAGCAAATTACCAATACATGTAATTTAGCTTATACTAAATTATCTGTTTTTCCTGGAATTACATCTATATTTAAAGTGCCAGGTAACATTAAAATTCTTCTTGTGTGTGTGAACGTGTGTTCAGTCGTATCTGACTCTCTGCAAGCCCGTGGAATGTAGCTCGCCAGGCTCCTCTGTCCGTGGGATTTTCCAGGCACGAATACTGGAGTGAGTTGTTGCCATTTCCTCCTCCAGGGGATCTTTCCAACCCAGGGATCGAACCTGCATCTCCCATGTCTCCTGTATTGCAGACAGATTCTTTACCACTGAGCCATGGGGGACTTCATCTAAAAAGAGCCAGAAAACTAGATTGGAGATGATATTAATAGCATATTACTATTTTTTGAAGACTAAGAAAAAACTACATCCTCATTAGCTTGGACTCCTAGGCTCTCACAAATCAAAGTTCAGACACACAAACACAGGCCACACACCCATGCATATGGACCATATGGGCACACACACTCACCCATCTGAACATGATGGACAGGTGGGGAACACAGTGTTCCCATTGCCGCCCATGCCCCACACACAACTGGAACCAAATGCTGCGATCAGTTACTAACATCTGTCAAGTCACTAAATTGCTGACATGGTGGCAGGGAGGAGGGGCTGGCAGTCACTAGAAAAAAATCTATTGCTTTCTCTGAGATATTATTTAATTCTTCTACTTTCTTGCTGCCAGTGCTGGAGCTCTTTGCAAGCACATTGTTCCTGAAGGTGAATGGAATCCAAAAGAAAAGCATCACCTCCAAGAGTGTTGTTGGAAGGACTGGGCTTATTTACCACCTTCCATGTTTCTCATCACTGACTGTTAGACCTATCCTGCTATTCCCATGGAAACAAGTGTGAAGTCTGAGCATCACCTTCATCTTTTTTTTTCCCCCTAAGGTGCTAGCCCATCGTGCTTCCACCTGGAAGATGAAGCCAAGTGATTTCTGCCCCTACTGGGCCTTCTGGCCAAGACCCAAGATAATAGTCTGTGCCAGGATCACCTCGATCTTAAGAATGCAAAAAGGTTGGGCTGTCATCTGGATCTTTGCTGCTGCCAACCCTGCAAGATAAATGTGCGTTTCCACCAAAACTTGACTGCTGAGGGTTGTGCACACTCATGAAACTTACCACTACCTCCTGAGTTTTCCAGGTCAGTCCTCGCAAACAAGGGCTCTTTCACACCACATTCAGGTGCATTGTCTCGCCTGCTTTGTCCAAAAGCATAAGAAAAAGCACGCTTGAATCAGTTATGGCCAGTGATGGCTACTTATGGCACAACAGGTGAGCTAGAGCCTCTGGCCCTTGGGGATAATGGAGATATTTGTGACCAAACTTAATAACTTTTAAACTAACATTCATTAACCTAATTAAGTAAAGTGAATCAACCTTTCACATTTTCACAAAGAAACCATGGAAACCCCATGAACACACACATACACCACACACACACACACACACACACACACTGTTTAAAAGGTAATCTGGTCATTCTGCTCCCTGGAAATGATTTCTTTTTTCCATTCTCCCTAGTTAATGATACCAGCAAAGCACAAGCTTTTCCCTCCTAAAGGGGCCCCTGCCTGCCAGCTCCAGGGAGTGAAGTCATTAGGAATTCAGGCTTTGGAGTAAGATAAACCTGGGCTCTGTTCCTACTTCTGTCATTTAATAACTATATTAACTTACTTAACTTTCTGGACCTTGGTTTTCTCATACAGAAATGGGGAAAATAGTAATAAGCATCTCAGGCATGCTCTTAAGTGAATGTTTAATAAATGAATACCTGGAAAATATATAACACAATGTTCAGTATTTAATAGATGTTTTGTTGCTGTTCAGTCACTAAGTCGTGTCTGACTCTTTGTGACCCCATGGACTGCAGCACACCAAGCTTCCCTAGATGCTTGACATACACTAAGTGTATTTGTTTATTTGGCAAAACTTTCTCCTTTATTAACCTGATTCTTCCTCAGACAGATGCAAAGATATTTGAAGATCTGCCCCTTAAATTTTGATAGATAATACATTGGTGTGAAAAATAAGAATTAAAAACTAAATAAAAGTAGAAACATGTGACTTCACATTTTAACAGATATTTATTCCTTTTTGTGTATGTGAACAGCCAAGAATGGGGAGAAAGTCCCTTGCCTTAAGACTATACCAAACTGAAAAGCTTCTGCACGGCAAAGAAAGCCATCAACAAAATGAAAAAGCAACCTACAGAATGGGAGAATATATTTGCAAATCATATATCTGATAAGGGGCTAATATGCAAAATATATAAAGAACCCATACAACTCAATCACAAAAATTTAAATAAACACTCCAATTTTTTTTTAAATGCACAAAGGGGATAAATAGACATCTTTCCAAAGAAGACATGCAGATGACCAACAAGCATGAGAAAAGGTGCTCAAAATCACTAGTCATCAGGGAAATGCAAATCAAAACTACAATGAGGTATCACCTCACACCTGTTATAATGGCTGTTATCAAAAAGAAAAGAAAGGGAACCTTGTGCACTGCTGATAGGAATGTAAATTAGTGCAGCCACTATGGGAAAAAGTATGAAGGTTCCTCAAAATATGAAAAATCGAACTGCATGTGATTCAGCAATGCTGCTTCTGAGTAAAACACTAACTCAAAAGGATAGATGCACCCTCACATTCACTGCAGCATTATTTACAAAAGCAAGATATGGAAACAGTCTGTGTCCGTCAATAGATCAATGGATTAAAAAAAAGTGGTATGTATATACGATAGAATACTACTCAGTCATAAAAAATGAAAGAAATCTTGCCATTTGTGACAACATGGATGGACCCTTACACCATTACACTAAGTAAAATATGTCAGACAGAGAAAGACAAATACCATATGATCTCACATATTCATGTGGAATCTAAAGAAAACTCAAGCAAACAAACAAAAACCAAGTGCATAGATACAGAGAACAGATTAGTGGTTGCCAGATGTGAGGAATAAGGGGTGAACAAAATGGGTGAATGGGAAAAGGTCAAACTTTCAGTTAGAAAGTAAGTCAGTCATGATATGGAACTGGTACAAAAATAGAAATGTAGACCAATGGAGCAGGATAGAAAACCCAGAAAAAAACCCATGCACCTATGGTCAGTTAATCTGTGACAAAGGCAAGACTATACAATGTTGAAAAGACAGTCTTTTCAACAAATGATGGGAAAACTGGACAGCTACATGTGAAAAAAGAAAGAAATAAATAAATTAGATCATTGTTTAACATCATACATAAAAACAAGTTCAAAATGGATGAAAGACCTAAATGTGACACCGGACACTATAAAATTCCTAGAGGAAAACATAGGCAGAACACTCTCTGATATAAATCAGAGCAATATTTTTTCAATCTGTCTCCCAGAAAAATGGAAATAAAAATAAACTAATGGGGCCTACTTAAACTCAGAAGCTTTTGCACAGCAAAGAAATAATAAACAAAATGAAAAGACAGCTCACAGGTTGGGAGAAAATGATGCGACATACAAGGGATTAGCCTCCAAAATTTACAAACAGCTCAGGATGATTAGCTCATTTCACACGCGAGCAAGGTAATGCTCAAAATCCTTCAACCCAGGTTTCAGCAATATGTGGTGAACTGAGATATTCCAGATGGTCAAGCTGGATTTAGAAAAGGCAGAGGAACCAGAGATCAAATTGCCAATATCTGTTGGATTATAGAAAAAGCAAGGGAATTCCAGAAAAGCATCTACTCTGTTTCATTGACTACGCGAAAGCCTTTTGACTTTTCCAACAAACTATGAAAAATTCTTAGAGATAGGAATACCAGACCATCTTACCTGCCTTTTGAGATACCTGTATGCAGGTCAAGAAGCAACAGTCAGAACCAGACATGGAACAACAGACTGGTTGAAAATTGGTAAAGGAGTATGTCAAGGCTGTATATTGTCACTCTGCTTATTTAACTTATATGCAGAGTACATCATGTGACATGCCTGGCTAGATGAAGCACAAGCTGGAATCAAGATTGCCAAGAGAAATGTCAATTAACCTCAGATATGTGGATGATACCACCCTAATGACAGAAAGTGAAGAGGAACTAGAGAGTTTCCTGATGAAGGTCAAAGAGGAGAGTGAAAGAGTTGGCTTAAAACACAACATTTAAAAAACTAAGATCATGGCATCTGGTCCCATCACTTCATGGCAAATAAAAATGGAAACAGTGGCAGATCTTATTATCTTAGGCTCCAAGATCACTGTAGACTATGACTGCAGCCATGAAATTAAAGATGTTTGCTCCTTGGAAGAAAACCTATGACAAATCTAGACAATGTATTAAAAAGCAGAGACATCGCTTTGCCAACAAAGGTCCATACAGTCAAAGCTATGGATTTTTCCAGTGGTCATGGATAGATGTGAGCTCCTGCTGCTGCTGCTAAGTCACTTCAGTCGTGTCCGACTCTGTGCGGCCCTATAGACGGCAGCCCACCAGGCTCCTCTGTCGTTGGCATTATCCAGGCAAGAATACTGGAGTGGGTTGCCATTTCCTTCTCCAATGGATGTGACAGTTGGACCATAAAGAAGGCTGAGTACTGAAGAATTGATGTTTTCGAACTGTGATGCTGGAGAAGCCTCTTGAGAGTCCCTTGGATAGCAAGGAGATCAAACCAGTCAATCCTAAAGGAAAACAGTCCTAAATATTCATTGGAAGGACTGATGCTGAAGCTGAAGCTCCAATACTTTGGCCACCTGATGAGAAGAGCTGACTCATTGCAAAAGACCCTGATGCTGGGAAAGATTGAGGGCAGGAGGAGAAAGGGGCTACAGAGGATGAGATATTTGGATGGCATCATCAACTCAATGGACATGAGTTTGAGTAAACTCTGGGAGATAGTGAAGGAAAGGGAAGCCTGGCATGCTGTAGTCCAAGGGATCACGAGAGTCACACATGACTTGGCAACTCAACAATGCCTCTTTACTTCTGATAATTTTCCTTGCTCTCATTTGCTTTGTCTGAAATTAATACAGCTACTCCAACTTTGATCAGTATTAGCATGGTGTATCTTTCTCCATCTTTTGCCATTAATCTTTATGTATCTTGATATTTAGAGTGTGTTTCTTGTAGGCGACATATATTTGGTCTTAAATCTACTGTGACAATCGCTTTTCATTGGCAGTTGAAGTGATCATTGATATAGTTATATTAACATCTAACTTCATTACCATTTTTTTTGTCTTCCATGCCTTTTATGCTTTGAATGGAGCATTTTATGATTCCATATTCTCTTAACATATAAAGCATATATTTAACTTTTTTTAGCTGTTGACCTACTGTTTGCAATATTTATTTACAACTAATCCAAGTTCCCTTTCAAACAACACAGATCATTTAATGGGTAAGGCAACTGCTTTATAATAGAGTATTTCCAATTCCTCTCTCTCATCCCTTATATATAATATTGCTGCCATTTCTCTTATCCATAATCTATAGTCTCCAAATATATTATTATTAGAACAATTATGTTAAATCAGTAAAGAAAAATGAAAGATTTTACCTTCATTTATTCCTTAATGCTCTTCCTTTGTGTAGATTGTTTCTGACCTATATTACTTTCCTTCTCCCTTAAGAATTTCTTTTAGTAATTCTTGCAAGGGGAAGTACATTGGTGACAAATTCCCTAAATTTTAGTTTGTATAAAATCATTTCTTCTTTTGAAGGATAATTTCAGATACTACAGAACTCTCAGTGGTTTTTTTTTTTTTTTCTTCCTCTCAACACAGAAAGTATTTTACTCTACTCTCTTTTGAGAAATGCAAAAAAGCAAAATCACTGTCTGGGGAGGCCTTACAAATAGCTGTGAAAAGAGAAGTGAAAAGCAAATGAGAAAAGGAAAGATATAAGCATCTGAATGCAGAATTCCAAAGAACAGCAAGGAGAGATAAGAAAGCCTTCCTCAGCAATCAATGCAAAGAAATAAGAAAACAACAGAATGGGAAAGACTAGAGATCTCTTCAAGAAAATTAGAGATACCAAGGGAAAATTTCATGCAAAGATGGGCTCGATAAAGGACAGAAATGGTCTGGACCTAACAGAAGCAGAAGATATTAAGAAAGAGGTGGCAAGAATACACAGAAGAACTGCACAAAAAAGATCTTCACGACCCAGAGAATCACGATGGTGTGATCACTCACCTAGAGCCAGACATCCTGGAATGTGAAGTCAAGTGGGCCTTAGAAAGCATCACTACAAACAAAGCTAGTGGAGGTGATGGAATTCCAGTTGAGCTATTTCAAATTCTGAAAGATGTGTGAAGAGCTGCACTCGATATGCCAGCAAATTTAGAAAACTCAGCAGTGGCCACAGGACTGGAAAAGGTCAGTTTTCATTCGAGTCCCAAAGGAAGGCAATGCCAAAGAATGCTCAAACTACCACACAATTGCACTCATCTCACATGCTAGTAAAGTAATGCTTAAAATTCTCCAAGCCAGACTTCAGCAATACGTGAACTGTGAACTTCCAGATGGTCAAGCCGGTTTTAGAAAAGGCAGAGGAACCAGAGATCAAATTGCCAACATCTGCTGGATCATGGGAAAAGCAAGAGAGTTCCAGAAAAACATCTATTTCTGCTTTATTGACTACGCCAAAGCCTTTGACTGTGTGGATCACAATAAATTGTGGAAAATTCTGAAAGAGATGAGAATACCAGACCACCTGACCTGCATCTTGAGAAACATGTATGCAGGTCAGGAAGCAACAGTTAGAACTGGACACGGAACAGACTGGTTCGAAATAGGAAAAGGAGTATGTCCAAAGCTGTATATTGTCACCCTGCTTATTTAACTTATATGCAGAGTACATCATGAGAAAATGCTGGGCTGGAAGAAGCACAAGCTGGAATCAAGATTGCCAGGAGAAATATCAATAACCTCAGATATGCAGATGACACCACCCTTATGGCAGAAAGTGAAGAGAAACTAAGAAGCCTCTTGATGAAAGTGAAAAGAGGAGAGTGAAAGAGTTGGCTTAAAGCTCAAGATTCAGAAAACGAAGATCATGGCATCTGGTCCCATCACTTCCTGGGAAATAGATGGGGAAACAGTGGAAACAATGTCAGACTTTATTTTTGGGGGCTCCAAAATCACTGCAGATGGTGACTGCAGCCATGAAATTAAAAGACACTTACTCCTTGGAAGGAAAGTTATGACCAACCTAGATAGCATATTCAAAAGCAGAGACAGTACTTTGTCAACAAAGGTCCAACTAGTCAAAGCTATGGTTTTTCCAGTGGTCATGTATGGATGTGAGAGTTGGACTGTGAAGAAAGCTGAGCACCAATGAATTAATGCTTTTGAACTGTGGTGTTGAAGACTCTTGAGTCCCTTGGACTTTAGGGAGATCCAACCTGTCTATCCTAAGGGAGATCAGTCCTGGGTGTTCTTTGGAAGGATTGATGCTAAAGCTGAAACTCCAGTACTTTGGCCACCTCATGCGAAGAGTTGGCTCATTGGAAAAGACTCTGATGCTGGGAGGGATTGGGGGCAGGAGGAAAAGGGGACGACAGAGGATAAGATGGCTGGATGGCATCACCAACTCGATGGATGTGAGTCTGAGTGAACTCCGGTAGATGGTGATAGACAGGGAGGCCTGGCATGCTGCGATTCATGGAGTCACAAAGAGGTGGACACGACTGAGCGACTGAACTGACTGAAATTTCCCTGCGATCTCAATACTCTGAGACAAATCTAGTAAGAGTTGTTTTGTTTTGCTTTGCATTTGTTGTTAGGACATAGTGAAAACTTCCAAGTTCCTTACATGCAGGACCAGAAAACAGAATTTTGGTTGTTTTGTGTGTGTCTTTTATGGCATATATCAGCCTCTAATAGAAGTTTTACTATGTTCACCACTTGCCTTACTCCACTAGAACATAAGTTTCATTTACTGTGTTTTTTTCACTAATGTATCCTGCACCTACATCAGTGACTGGCATGTTAGTGAATACTCAAACATTTGCTGACTGAATGTCCACCATTTCTTCAAATCCAAGTCTAGGGTATAGAAAAACAAAGGAGCTTGAATGCAGAATCCTCTGTCAACCACACCACAAAAAATAACTATAAGAACTTTAATTTGGATTTATACCTTGCAGGCTACCTGGATTCCAAATTGTCTTGGAAGCAAATGAAATGTGGTTGCAACACCTGTCACTCCATTATTCCCTTGGATTCAATTAAACTTATCAGGATGACTAGCCAGGAAGCCACCTTTCTTAGTTATTACTCACAGAGCTCCAAGCATTCAGCTCTCAGAAAGCTAAATCTAGAAAGGGTAATGTGTTCACAGATAAGCACACATCACAAAGTCAACATGATTAAGAGCCAAAAGAACACTGTATTAGTAGAGGTAGTCCCTAGTTCCACTGCAGTATGTATTAGTTGACTTAACAACCTCTTTGGGTTTGGTTTATCTTTAAAATAGGTAATGTCTTACCTACCTGAAAGGGAATGGTCCATGTAAATTCTTTGAACCCCCAACTCTAAAGTCATTATTAATCCTTTATTTTGTCCAAAACAAATATTTTGTAATATTCACCTAAGATCAATATGAAAGATTACCTATACAAAAACAGTATCAGTTAAGTATATAAATTACACATTACAGACTTAAGACTGGTACTTGGCTTGTGGTTTGTATCCTACATTTGGTTTGAAAGGATGAGAAGTGTGGGACTCAATCTAAATTATTCAAAATTCTGACTTACAATGTATGATTTTTCACATTAGTAGATTCTAATGGAGAAAAAAAATGTTTGATTTGGCTTTCTTACACATTATAGACTTCAAGTCTGGCACTCTGTGGCTGTATCCTGCATTTGGTTTAAAAAGATAAGCAAAAGAACTCAATCTAAACCATTCAAAATTCTGTTATAATGCATGATTTTTCAAATTAGCAAATTCTTAGTGGAGGAAAAAAAAATGTTTGCTTTGGCTTTCACCTGCTTAACTTGTGTAAATCAAGGCCTCACTTTAACAGCTTTCACTCGAGCAACCGATTTCAACTGGGACGGCGCAGATGATGTGGTTAATGGGGAGCTGAGTAGGAAAAATACTAAGAAGTTAGAAGACCCGGGCCCTAATTTCAATGTTGACCTGACACTCAATGTATAACTCACTTAATTAATTACCTTATATATTCCTTCATCTTGAAAATAAAGATAATGGAGTCAGATATACATAAAAGCTAAAGAGCAGCAAGGGAATAATGAAATTAGCTTACTTAAAGTGACAGCAAACTGATCCTTACACCCAAGTATAACCACTACCAAGAAAGTGGGAAGCATGATTACCAGTGTTATTAAGATACAGAAGCTAAATCCTTAATAAAATTCATAGCCCATGGAATTGTAGTAATTCAAATTATTTCAAGATTCACTGCTGGATAAATAATAGCAAAGAAAAGTTATAAAATAACGGCCATGGCAGTTTGGTATAAGCAAAATCTCTTCGACATTAAAATTTGCTTTAAAGATTTCCCTTGAAAGAATTATTTGTATGTTTTAAAATATTTTTAAAAGCTGGTGTTTGCTACCTGGTATTCAAGCTGGAGAAACGTAATCTTGACGAAGAGTGAGTGGGCTATATGTGTAAGTGCACGTGTGGTATGCATATAAAATTTAAAAAGTAAACCCTAATACTCCTACATCTCACCTATGATAGCATCTAATAATGTAATGATGAATTATGTTTTTCATAAGACATAATTGGGAAAAGTAACATAGGCTGTTACTGTAGAAAACTACAAAAGTAGAAAAGCTTTGCTTTTTGTTTTCATCTGCAATCCAAATTAGGAGTTACTTAGAGTTCTTGACTGTACAGGGTTCAAGTTGACATCAAATATCAAAATGTGTAGATTTATTACTTATATCTACACTGATGTTCGTGGAAAGAAAAACAAATCATCGATCATTTTGAGGGGAAATGGTAATCATTCCAAACCTAGGTTCATTCATAACTCCTTAATATTTTATTCTCTATAAAGCAGCCTATCAGTACTTTTTAAAAACGCAATTCGTGTTCTCAATTGCCTTAGGATAGCCTTAATTCAAGCAGTAACAGGAGGTGCTCCGGAGGTTGGAATAATTGAACTCTCAAAGAAATCAGCTATTAATTTTTTTTAAGTAGATTACTCAAATAGGTGTGAAATTCATTAGACTGCAATCACAAAGGCAAAAATTTGTGTCTGTAGTGTGTGTTTGACAAGATATATGATAAACATTGCTTTGTGTCAAGAAACAGTGCTAGTTAAAAGGCATGGAACCTATAATAAATAAAAACATAACAGGGTTGAGTAAAACATAACCACCTTCCAAATCAAGAAAAACCAGAGAACTTCTTTACAAATCAGTCACCTGCCTGAGTTAAAAGTGAACATAAAGTTCACTTCATTTATGTTTTCACCATTGTGCTTTCTCATATTCATAAATATGTGCTCACATACACATATATGTGACAAGTGTGATTGAGTTAAATTTGTATTTTAATCTAAATTTAAATAACCACATGTGGTTGATTAGCGGCACCTATTTTGGACAGTGCAGGGTCCTAGAAAAATAAGCATAGTAAGTAAAATGACACTGAAACAGAATACACTGAGAGGTTAGAAAAACTAAACAGTGAAATTGACTATTGTATTTCAAAAATACCATAGTTTCCTTAACACTTTTACTACAGCTACTTCTCAATTTCTGCAAGTTCCTTCCTATCTGTGCAAAAGTAATTACCACTTATGTGCTGGATCATCTGTTTCCAGGCCTGACTTCTAAGCATTAGATGTATCTAATTGCTTACTTGACATCTCCACTTAACATCCCACAGGTACTAAAACACATCTTCCCCTTACATCCAAACAAACTAAAAGAAATTAGCCCTCCTGCAAAGTTCCATAGTTTAGTAAACACAAGCAGGTACTTAAGTCAAAATCCTGGAAGTAACCTGTGATTCTCTAACCCACTTTTTCCAACCAGTCATCAAGTCTTACTAACCTTTCTTCCTTAGATTTCCTTAAATGTTTTTTTCCATCCCCAATGCTACAATCCCAATCAAAGCCACTGTCATCTCACCCAGATTACTCAGCCAGCCTCCCATATGGCCGCTTGGCTCCTAGTTTTGATTCCCGCCAAAACCATTCTTCTCAAGGTAGTGAGTGATGTTTTAAAAACATGTATCAGAGAATGTTAAAAGATGACAGTTAGTCACATGGTACACGGGACTAATATTTATTGCCTTCCCTGATAAGTTTTCTTCAGCCAACTAAGTAGTTCCCACTGGGTAAGTTCTCTTTTACCCTTAGCATTTTCATTTTCATGAACATTTGAAAACATAATTTAATGTTCTTTAATAGCCAATGTTAAAACTTCTTCTAGGAATCCTATACTGTTTCTACCTTTTAATTACCAAAATATCTTAAAAACAGCATAGTTTTTTATGAAAGGTTACAAAACAGAACAAAAACTATTTTCTTCACAAAGGCTCAGAGAATGGGGGAATTACCTCGTCGGTCAATGTCCTCACCACAAGCCAGTCTTCTTTACAAGATATATTCATTATATACTCTAATTGTTTTGTTTTTTAAAAAATCCCCCAAATCCTGTAGTTTGGGATTTTATAAATAATAATAAATATGAACAGTTAAATAACTATATTGAAGGTCACTATTACCATAAAAAATAATTTGTTGCATTTTTGTGCAGCTATTTTTGTATATCTTATGCATGCCATATGCTTTACTAAAGTTTTCCAGAAGATTCAATGGTAGTGAAGAGTCATATATCTTAGTTGCACATTTTTGTGGTTCAATGACATTGCAAAGGCTGATTTCATGTCCAACTTCAGTTAAACATAGGATTAGAACTTAAAAGACTCAACAGCAAAACATTTAAAAGTACATTATTTATATTGAATACCTTACTACATAATGACTAAAAAAGTCAGAATTTTTATGTAGTCAAAATACACAAGGTAATTCAGGTTGAAAAGTACATTTTCTGAAGACTGTTTCTGCCTTTTAGCCTAGAACCATAACTCAGAATAGCCATGTATTTATCACAGCATAAACCATGTTAAATATCAGTGAAAGCCTGACCTTTACTAGAAGTCAAAATGGTTAAATATTGTTTTCAGGTATCATTTTTGTGGTGTTCTATTCCTTGCAAACTATGTACTATGCAAATTATCATGTATTTAATTTTAAAAAATGTACAGATCTGATGTACAGATTAAAATAGAATCAAAAGAGACCATCATCATATAAAATACTGTTTCATAACTTTTTCTGAACTCTGTTAAAAATGAGTTTTGAGGTGAGATATGAGGTTCCAAATAGGAAAAGGAGTACGTCAAGGCTGTATATTGTCACCCTGCTTATTTAACTTATATGCAGAGCACATCATGAGAAACGCTGGACTGGAAGAAACACAAGCTGGAATCAAGATTGCCGGGAGAAATGTCAGTAACTTCAGATATGCAGATAACACCACCCTTATGGCAGAAAGTGAAGAGGAACTAAAAAGCCTCTTGATGAAAGTGAAAGTGTAGAGTGAAAAAGTGGGCTTAAAGCTCAACATTCAGAAAACTAAGATCATGGCATCCCGTCCCATCACTCCACGGGAAATAGATGGGGAAACAGTGGTAACAGTGTCAGACTTTATTTTTGGGGGCTCCAAAATCACTGCAGATGGTGACTGCAGCCATGAAATTAAAAGACGCTTACTCCTTGGAAGAAAAGTTATGACCAACCTAGATAGCATATTCAAAAGCAGAGACATTACTTTGCCAACTAAGGTCCATCTAGTCAAGGCTATGGTTTTTCCAGTGGTCATGTATGGATGTGAATTGGACTGTGAAGAAGGCTGAGCGCCGAAGAATTGATGCTTTTGTTTTTTTTTGAATTGATGCTTTTGAACTGTGGTGTTGGAGAACTCTTGAGAGTCCCTTGGACTGCAAGGAGATCCAACCAGTCCATTCTAAAGGAGATCAACCTGGGGATTTCTTTGGAAGGAATGATGCTAAAGCTGAAACTTCAGTACTTTGGCCACCTCATGCGAAGAGTTGACTCATTGGAGAAGACTTTGATGCTGGGAGGGATTGGGGGCAGGAGGAGAAGGGGACGACCGAGGATGAGATGGCTGGATGGCATCACTGACTCGATGGATGTGAATCTGAGTGAACTCTGGGAGTTGGTGATGGACAGGGAGGCCTGGCGTACTGCAATTCACGGTGTCGCAAAAAGTCGGACATGACTGAGCGACTGAACTGAACTGATAAAGACAAATATTAAAATAAATGTTTTGAGCCATATATGAAACATTCCCTTTGGTACTGGAATGAGGTTTTATGTGCTAGCTAGCTAGCTAGACTTATTGAAAAATAATTCCTACAAAATCGTGAAAAAAAATATATAGATGACTCGTGCAAATGTTATTTGTATATTAAGCCTGATCAGAATGGAAGGTTAAATTCACCATATATATATATAATGCCAGAATGATAAAAAGTAAATAATACATGGAATCTAATTTATAATGGTAACTGATGAAGCATCTACAGATGCTGATTAATTAGATTTTTAGAGTAAGATCCTTTTTAGTAGTACCTATAACAAACTGATTTTATTGTCATTAAAACATCATTTGTTAGGATTGTTAGGATGGAGCTCTAATAATTTGCATGAAGAGATCAAATCTCTCCACTCTCCCAACCTAGTGCCTTGTACAAATGGGGGAGGGGGAGCGGAATGCCCCTTCCTCAAGATTCTTTACTTCCATCTGTCAGAAATTTGACATAGTGTCATGATTATTAAAACAAGACACTTTACTGCCATCTGCTGAAAAACTGTCAGAATAAATATACAAATCTATGACATAACTAAATTCCCCTAACATGCAGCAGTGTTGTATGCTGCACAACATGCAAAATTCATACTACTTTCAATAGCGGACACTGTTCCTCCTACCAAACTTTAAAAGGCCTCAGTCTGAAATACTAGAAACTACTACCCAGTTGAAGTGTTGACCACAAACAGGTATTTATATTCAAAACAGTTTATATTTAGAATGTATACTATCAACAGGATAATACCAGGTGTGTAAAGAAAAAGCGTTTTAAAGGTACTAAGGACCAACTACAGTTCAAACCTTTTTTATATTTTAAAGTTAAAAATTAAACTCACAAATGTTTCCTTACTGTTGGCAGGTTTAAGAAGGCATTCTATTCAGTAACAAGTACTGATATCTGTTTTATAAAATTGTCATAATACTTTAATAAATAGTATTCAAGATACTCTCTTAGATATCAGATCAGTATCATAACTCTTACATATTTAAATTCTCAGAGATTTGATAATTAACCAAAGATTGTCAAGTGTATTCCAGTTACCCAAATTGGCTCTTAAAGGCTAAACTAACCAAAATAATAAGGCAAAAATTTTAGCTAAAGATATGTGGTATATCTTCCCTGATGGCTCAGCAGGTAAAGAACTTGCCTGTCAATGCAGAAGACACAAGAGATGTGGGCTCAAATCCCTGGGTTGTGAAGATTCTCTGGAGGAGAAAATGGCAACCCGCTCCAGTATTCTTGCCTGGAAAACCTGATGGACAGACAGCCTTTGATCTACATCCAAAGGGTCACAAAGAGTTCGACATAACTGAGTGAT
The DNA here is from genome assembly GCF_042477335.2 of Ovis canadensis. Taxonomy (NCBI): domain Eukaryota; kingdom Metazoa; phylum Chordata; class Mammalia; order Artiodactyla; family Bovidae; genus Ovis; species Ovis canadensis. Next base: position 46,798,755 of record NC_091266.1, on the reverse strand, counting down.
AATACATGGACTGGATGTGTTATATCATCTTATACCATCTTCCAGTATAAGCAAAAGGACATCTTTCTTCACAAGTTATTTAAATTTGAAAACTGTAAGAATGTATTCTTCTGCTTTTATGGGTTATGTCATTTGCTTTCATCTAATTTTTAATCATGCAAGAATAACCATATACCCTGGTTTTCCAGAGACATTTCTGATGTATGGTTATTGATAGTGCCCCCTTTCCATTTCAAAGTGTCCCACTTTATACCCTTTAACCTTGACCCCTTCTTACTCATGCAAAATGACAAATTCTGCAAGCTGAAATCTGAACTCAATATGTATGAACAGCTTAGCAATAACTGAGATGAAAAGCAGAAGTTACCAGAAAAGTTATCAGAGAAAGACTAGATAGATAAATTATGATGTATAACAGTTTATCTATTTTAAATGATTCATTCATCTGAAACTGTCACATTGTTAACTAGCTATACCTCAATACAAAATTAAGTTTTAAATTCAGACTTTACAATGAGATAAATTACAAATATGCAAATATATTTATACAGCTCATTCCAATTGCATCCAATTGCATTATCCACTTTTCAGTAAAAGTACAAATAAATATTTTATGTGTTTTTCCTCCTGCAAGAATTTCTATCGTCTATTGTTTTCATTTGTATCCATCAAATCCATAAATTACTTAGCATCTCTCCCTTCTTTCTGTATGAAATAATCATTTGGGATTTTAAAAGTACTAAACTACCACAAAGGAATTTTTGACATTGTCACTGTCAATTTGCTACCATCTATATTAACAAAAAGCAAAGCTTAGAGCAATATTTTTTAAAATGTAACATTCTATGACATTCTTTTATTTACTGAGCCTCACAGAGAGATCAAACCTAATTTCTTTAAAAGAAAGGACCATTGTTGGAGATGGCAGTTAGTCCCACTGCAGTTTAGGAAATTATCAGCTTATATGTAGTCATTCAATAATATCCCTTATTATATTCAAACTATTTAAATATTAAATATCCTGACTGCACAAGGATAATTGGGAAATTAAGAGTCCATTTTAGCTTCATGTTAGAAGTAATGAAATCCACAAGCTCTCCACGGTGACAGCCATTCATGTGACATACTTTATGCATCTTAAAAAAATTGTAATTCCTTAGCTATAGATGGTTTGTCTGTGACTTCTACATGTAGGGTTGTGATCACCTTGCATTTCTGTTATAAACTAACATAAATGAATATAGGGGAACAAAAATATTTCAAAAACTGTATCTATTTTCATTTTTAAGAAAGAATACCCATTAAAAAAAAAAGACATTCGGTTACTGCCTTTAAAGTTCAAGTTCCATTATCTTAAGATATAAACACACTTTGATATGAGATTTTTATAAAAACCACACATACACACAAGCTTCAGGTAGAGCTGTAATAAACAAATTCCTTTTATAAACACAATTTTAACTGAAAAGCCACAGTAGATGGAAAAAAAAATAGAAGAAAGGCTATTACCTGGTAAAATCCAGTGACATCTACAATAGTTTTACAGCACATTTAAGCATTCTACGGTTTTATATCTTTACCTGCCTTCCATTTCTTAGTTGCTCCTTAAAAAATTGCCAATTACGACTACAGGTAGGTTCAACTTCAAACTTAGTCCTGATTTTGAGTGCCAGGAAAAGCAAAACAACATTCCAAATTTCCATCTTAATGTTTAACCTCACTTCAAAAATGGTTTTATTTAAGTTACAATGCCCATCTAAATAGGAAAAAAAAAAGAAAACCAAGCAGCAACATGTAATTATACATAATAGTTATTCCTTATATGGGAAGTGTTTTTTAGGATGGTATATCTAGAATGCACTTGCTCTGTGTCTCTTCAGTAATTAAATTGACTTAGACCAACACTATCAAAAGTAAGAGTACTGTAATAAGGGGCACACATTTACAATACTGCTAGCCTTAAAAGCAGTAAAGCAAAAGAAAATATACCAAATAGCACATGCATATCTCACAGAACTTCCACTGAACTATCAATGACTTTTATGCAATGTGCTCTTTTCTGTAACTGTATTAACAACTACCAAAAAAGGAAAGATGAGACTGAAATCAATGGTACTGAACTGAATTGTTTGAAGCCAGTGCCCCATTTGTGGGGAAAAGTGCATTTAATTCAGCAGCAATATAGCACAGTGTGAAGATATTGTGCTTAGACGTAGATATTCCAGAACTGAAAGATGTACAAGGCAAGTCAAGATATAAAACCATAGTACACTGTTAAATAACCTTGAAACATACATATTGCAGTGTTCAAAGAAAGACATTCATTTCATTGTACAAGGCTAGGGAGAAATCCTTAAAGTTACCAATCGTAGTTTATGATATAATAAATACATATCTATATAGCATTGTATATACATATATAGAATGTGTTTATGTGTGTTTACATGTATCTTTTTCTTTTTTTGCCAAATTATTCTGTTAGTTTCTGTGGATCTGCGACTTTCAGGAATGAAAACTCCTTTGCACTACAAGATTCTGTTCCCCTAAGCTTCAGAAAAGATATTTATACTAGAAAAGGTATCAATACTTTCCCCCAACCCAAAGACTTACTTCAGACATTTTGCTTCACAATTGATCAGAGAAACACAATTAAAGGAATTCAAAATTTTTTGACTGTTATCTTTTCACTTTGCCAGTTGTTTCAACAAGCAGATATCTTTTAATATTTAAATCAGCTGATGCAAATTCTTTAGCAGAGGATATAAACAAGATTTTGCTGATCAAAACAGAGCAAATCAAAACCAAAAAAAAAAAAATCCAGTGATTTACTCTGACTGTAAACAATATATAAAATTCAAATCTCAAATTTCAAAATAAGTTAAAAGAAAAATTCTACCTTCAGGGCCTATAATACTAAAAAAAGATCTGACAACTGGTAAGGGGAAAATATATATGAAAAGTTCCAACAAAATTGCTTGCCCAGAATTTTTGCTAAGAAAAAGTATATCTAACTATACTACCTCTGGCCCTTAAATTTAATAATTTCATAATTTGTTGGCAAATGTTTTAAGCAAACTGGCATATCATATTATACAACAGAAAAACATCCATCAAGTTCAGCAAAGAAAACTTATATAAGCTTTTTGTACAGAATTTAAAAAAATCTAAATGGCTATGATTCCTCTATTAGCAGAAACACATAAACATAGTCTTTATAAATCTGCCAAATATATCAATATCTACATAAATAGATACAGATATAGATATGAAACATTAATGGCAGTCTAGTTTTGAACAGTGTGTGGGACCAGCAGATTTGTATCAGACCATGGCACGATATGGACCCTGCATCTTTAGGAACTGAATGATGAAAGAAGGACCCCCAGCAACAATCTGAGGTGGAAGATGGCTGAGTGGACAGTTCTCAATACTCATGATTGAAAGCTTGCTGCAAAGAGCCAGCTCAAAGGGAAGGCTATGCAGGTTGGGGTTGTCATTCAAATACAGTTCTTCTAGATTCTCCAGTGTACCTGTTATAAAAAATAATTTTTAAAAAATTAGCTATTATTTAAAAAGCTCAACTGAGCATGATCCTTATCCTGGGTTATCATGCATACTGAACACACAGTGCCTTTTACTCTCTTTTAGTTTTAAAACTCTCTACAACCATGGATCTCAAACTTTCCTTCTTATTCAAATAAACAAGAGAATTTTAAAAAGTGATATCCAGGCCACATGCTATTCCAATAAAAATCTCTTCCTTTATGTTTGGTTTTCAAGCTCAGTTTCTTTGAAAAAATATATACTATGTCTCCAGAGACTCTGTTCAGGATAGCTTGGCATTCATGTATTTTAAACTCCAAAAATTATATAATCAAAGTAAGTGCCTATAATTACTCTCATGTTGAAGAAAATGTGATAATCTCTCTTAGTAATAAATTTCTCAAGTGAAAGGTTTTGTTACTTTGTATAAATCTTTTGCTAAGAGAGTTATTATATATTTGCCAGTAAGGCAAAAGTCAATTTATATAATCTTTTAAAATTTTTCCTTAGACCATCTTAGGATACTCATAATCTCAAGCAATTGTATATGGCCAACTGGATAAACACACTAGAAATAAGTAAATAAAGTTACTTTATGAGTTTCCAATTTTTAAATTTCAAAATTGTAATATTTGATAGTGGTATATAATAAAACTAATTAAAAAACAGTCACTAGATATTGGATTTGTTTACATTAAGATTTTATGTATTATTCAGAGCAACCTTACAGAAAGTTACTAGAATCCATATTTTATAGATAGGAACTTGAAGCTTAGGGAGGTTCTGTACCTTACTCAATCCAACAAAACCAGAAGCAAGTAGAGCCAGATTTTGAATTGGCTATTGTACTCCAAAACCATTCTTAACCACTAATCTACAGTGCCTCTGAAACAGCATGGTATAGATGAGAGAATAACAAATGGGATTACTAATTTTAGTACTATGTGACTGTAACTGATTAAAACTCTCTGTAACATGAAGCAAGTTGCACTGTGTAAAATTCAAGGTGTTCATATTGACAGTATGAAATAATGGATATGAAAACACTTGGAAAATTCTAAAGTAACTCTCAAATATTAACATTAATCAAATATTAGTATCAATCCTAAAACCTCACAAGGGAAAGTTCTTTTGGCATAAGAAACTAATTTAATTCAAGCTTGTGTAATTTTTAAATTTGGAAGAAAAAGAACTCCTCCAAATTAACGTTAAATCTACTGAAATACAAGTATGCTAAAACATTCTCAAATATTATGTTAAACTCAATTCCCCATGAGAAAACCTAATAAAAACTAACCAACTACTACTACTACTAGTGCTCTATAAAAAAAATCTTTAGCTTGATGCATGTAATTTAAGTTGACAAAAACAGTAGATTTGTTTTATTCATCTGAAACACTGCTTGAATACATGTTCTAATAACTAATAAAAGCATGTTATTAGTACACAGTCAAATATCCAAAGGGTTCATACCAATTTCCTCAGGAAGATGAGTAAGTAGGTTCTCTCCAAGGCCTAGATGTGTAAGATTGGTAAGGTGACCAATGCCTCTGGGAAGAGTGGTCAGTTGGTTGTTTGTCAAGACTAATTTCTAAAAGGTTAACAAAATAAAAGACAGTTACATGTATGTTTCCTATAACTATAACTAATGTAAATTTTTTTAAAACTACATATACTAAACCAGCAAGAAAAATTTACAAGGAAATTAGATTGACTAATATTATACAGTAGTAGTGTAATACTAGTCACTCAGTCGTGTCTGACTCTCTGCAACCCCACAGACTGTAGCCCTCGAGGATTCTCTGTCCATGGGATTCTCCAGGCAAGAATACTGGAGTGGGTTGTATTCCTTTCTCCAGAGGATCTTCCCAACCCAGATATTGAACCTGAGTCTCCTGCATAGCAGGCAGATTCTTTACCGTCTGAGCTACATATTATATTAAAATCACTAAATAAGTTTTTCTTTCAAACACTATCATTTGTTAGGAAGACAAAAGCAGCTAGGTTACATGAACATAAAATTCAGTTCTAATAGGAAAATCTATTTGGTCCAAGAATAAAAAAACGTACAATTTGGAATGCATCCCCAAAACTTTAATTATATACCTATAAAATCATCAGAATGTTTTACCTGCAAATCCTTAAGATAAGCAATTTCATTTGGCAAGGATTCTAATTTGTTCTCCTCTAGATCCAATTCTCTTAACTTCCTAAGGTTTCCAAGGCCATGAGGAAGCTTCTTTAGAAGATTGTTTGATAATATTAAAACCTAAAGAGAAATTATTGATAATGTTTGACAGCTCACAAAACAGAAATATATTATCATTGTGTGCCTTAAAATTAAGCAATGTTAATTTTCTAAACAGTGAATATTAAGGGTAATATCTAACTATATAACAAGACATTAAACTTACTATTCTAAAAAAAAATTACCATAGTTACTGGAAACAAAATAGTTTAAGTCAAAACTAATGAAAGCAAAAGGAAAGAATTTAAACTAAATTACAAAAAATATGAAAATTATTAACTACTCACACTAAGATTCATACAGATAATGGTATTTTGATACTGAATAGTTACAAATATCTATCTAATAGGAAACCAATTATTTATTCAAAACTCCTTACAAGCAAACCATCATTTAAGGTAATAACAACTGACTTCTAAACTGCCTATATCAATCCACTAGTTATTTGTAGTAAATTTATTACATTGCAGGGCATCCTACAGTATCTTGAATAAGGAGGGGAAAAAAGGTTGAAGAAGATACAAGTCTTCATTCTCAGAGAAGTTATAGTGGAGGGAGGTTAGGTAGGGAAACAATACTGAGTATGGGGATAGTGAGAAGAGTACTAATGGAAAGATCTAAGTAAGGGTCTAGCTAAATTTTTATGCCCACTTATTTCTTCCAAAGTTATACTACACACAATGAAGTAAATATATTCAATAAGACCAAGAAAATAGTAGCTATCACTGAGTTTACTACTATTTGCATGCATGCCTGCATGCTAAATTGCTTCAGTTGTATCAGACTTTTTGTGACCCACTGGACTGCAACCCCCCAAGCTCCTTTGTCCATGGAGTCTCCAGGCAAGAATACCGGAATGGGTTGCCATGCCCTCCTCCAGGGTATCTCCCCAATCCAGGGATTGAACCCGTGTCCCCTATGTCTCTTGCACTGGCAGGTGGATTCTTTACTACTAACACCACATATTAAATGAAAAATGTGCATTATTGCATCTAGTCCTAATTACAATTTTATGTGGAGAAGGAAATGGCAACCCACTCCAATATTCTTGCCTGGAAAATCCCATGGATGGAGGAACGTGCCAGGCTACAGTCCACAGGGTCACAAAGAGTCAGACACAACTGAGCGACTTCATTAGCACTAGCACAATTCTATGAGGAATATATTACTATCCCCATTACTTTCCCCAGCTGAGGAAACTGAAGCTTGGGTACATTAAATCCATATATAGTTAAAAGTAGAATTGTACCCAGATCTATTTGGCTTCAAAATTCTTGCTATTAGCCAGTACATCATACTTTTTCACCTTATTAAATACAATAATAAAAGAATAGAAAAATTAGAATTTTTTAAAAAACATGAGGACAATTTTAGACATTTTACTATTAGTAAGTTTTTTCATTAAAAGAGTGAAAATGCTAGGGACTCAGAGGCAGGAGAAATCTTTGCCTGAGGAAGTAACAGGAAGATAGATCTTTGTTGTTGTTCAGTTGCTAAATTGTATCTGAGTATTTGCAACTCCACAGACTGCACGGATCTTTAATTGTGAGAAATAATTTTAAAAGAAAAATTTTAAGGGGATGAGAAAAGAGCATTCTAGATATTGGGAACAATAAAGGTACAGAGCTAGAAATATGCACACGTTGCCAACAAAGAAACCAATCAATTCAGTTAGTAAATAAGAGGAGGTGGGTAATTAGGATGAAAAAGTAGGTCAGAATTATATGAAGGGTACTGAATGCCAATATGAGGAACCCAGAATTATTTTAGAGGACAATGGTATAGCATTCTTAGAAACAGAGTTAAGAAAAAAAATACAAAAGATGCTGCGCTTTACAGACCCTTTCTTTCAAAGATACTTTATAGTATTCAAACCGACCAACTTTTAGTGGGCAAGAGTAATTCAAAAGCATTGAGCCCAGATAAAGTCAACACCTCATCATCCTAATACAGCTGCATGTTTAAGAGAGCACTACATTTCTTTTTTTAATTGACTGAATCTGGACTATTTATTTATGACCATTTCACGTGGCATACAGGACCTTAGTTCTCCAACCAGGGATTTGATAATCCATACCCTCTGCATTGGGAGCAAGGAGTCTGAACCACTGCACTGCTAGGGAAATCCTGAGAGCACTAACATTTCTAATTATGATCTTCAATTATGAAACTGTTTAATTGGAAACTTCATGAGTGAGCTAACTGTGGAAAAGTCTAATGAGTTCTAAATGCTCTTTTATACTCACCTCAAGAGAAACAAGACCAGACACATCCTCAGGGATCTTTGTGAGCTGATTGGTAGCTAAATTCAATTCTACCATACTGGTCCAAGTTCCAAAATCCAAGGGAAGTGATGTCAACTGATTGTCCTGACAGAGATAAAATGAAGCATTCAAGGTAAAACCACAAAAACAAAGCTCCATATGTAACTCCCTATAGAAAGAGAATTCTTAAACAGAGAAACAACATTCCTTTTTTAAAATATCTTAATATAGAAAGAAAAAAAAAAGGAAAAAAAAAAAACTCAGCCTCCAAAATTTTCCACACAGTTAAGTTCAGTCACTAAGTCGTGTCCAATTTTCATGACACCATGGGCTACAGCACGTCAGGCTTCCCTGTCCATCACCAACCCTGGAGCTCAAAATGATGCCTATCAAGTAGGTGATGCCATCCAACCATCTCATGCTCTGTCGTCTCCTTCTCCTCCTGCCTTCAATCGTTCCCAGCATCAGGGTCTTTTCCATGTAGTCAGTTCTTCACATCAGTTGGCCAAAGTACTGGAGTTTCAGCTTCAACACCAGTCCTTCCAATGAACACCTAGGACTAATCTCCTTTAGGATGGACTGGTTGGATCGCCTTGATGTCCAAGGGACTCTCAAGAGTCTTCTCCAACAACACAGTTCAAAAGCATCAATTCTTCAGCGCTCAGGTTTCTTCATAATCCAACTCTCACATCCATACAGGACCACTGGAAAAACCACAGCCTTGACTAGATGGACCTTTGTTGACAAAGTAATGTCTCTGCTGTTTAATATGTTGTCTAGGTTGGTCCTAACTTTCCTTCCAAGGAGTAAGCGTTGTTTAATTTCATGGCTACAATCACCATCTGCAGTGATTTGGGAGCCCAAAAAAATAAAGTCAGCCACTGTTTCTACTGTTTCCCTATCTATCTGCCATGAAGTGATGTGACCAGATGCCATGATCTTAGTTTTCTGAATGATGAGCTTTAAGCCAACTTTTTCACTCTCCACTTTCACTTTCATCAAGAGGCTCTTTAGCTCTTTACTTTCTGCCATAAGGGTGGTATCATCTGCATATCTGAGGTTATTGATATTTCTCCCAGCAATCTTGATTCCAGCTTGTGCTTCCTCCAGCCCAGCATTTCTCATGATGTACTTTGTATGTAAGTTAAATAAGCAGGGTGGCAATATACAGCCTTGACAAACTCTTTTTCCTATTTGGAACCAGTCTGTTGTTCCATGTCTAGTTCTAACTGGTGCTTCCTGACCTGCATACAGGTTTCCCAAGAGGCAGGTCAGGTGGTCTGGTATTTCGATCTCTTTCAGAATTTTCCACAGTTTGTTGTGATCCACACAGTCAAAGGCTTTGGCATAGTCAATAAAGCAGAAATAGATGTTTTTCTGGAACTCTCTTGCTTTTTCCATGATCCAGGAGATGTTGGCAATTTGATCTCTGGTTCCTCTGCCTTTTCTAAAACCAGCTTGAACATCAGGAAGTTCATGGTTCGCGTACTGCTGAAGCCTGGCCTGGAGAATTTTGAACATTACCTTACTAACGTGTGAGATGAGTGCAACTGTGTGGTAGTTTGAGCATTCTTTGGCATTGCCTTTCTTTGGGATTGGAATGAAAACTGACCTTTTCCAGTCCTGTGGCCACTGCTGAGTCTTCCAAATTTCCTGGCATACTGAGTGCAGCACTTTCACAGCATCATCTTTCAGGATTTGAAATAGCTCAACTGGAATTCCATCACCTCCACTAGCTTTGTTCATAGTAATGCTTTCTAAGGCCCACTTGACTTTACATTCCAGGATGTCTGGCTCTAGCTGAGTGTGAGTGATCACACCATCGTGATTATCTTGGTTGTGAAGATCTTTTTTGTACAGTTCTTCTGTACAAAATGATTCTTGCCACCTCTTCTTAATATCTTCTGCTTCTGTTAGGTCCCTACCATTTCTGCCCTTTATCGAGCCCATCTTTGCATGAAATGTTCCCTTGGTATCTCTAATTTTCTTGAAGAGATCTCTAGTCTTTCCCATTCTATTATTTTCCTCTATTTCTTTGCACTGATCACTGAGGAAGGCTTTCTTATCTCTTCTTGCTATTCTTTGGAACTCTGCATTCACATGGGTATATCTTTCCTTTTCTCCTTTGCTTTTCACTTCTCTTCTTTTTACAGCTATTTGTAAGGCCTCCCCAGACAGCCATCTTGCTTTTTCACATTTCTTTTTCTTGGGGATGGTCTTGATCCCTGTCTCCTGTACAATGTCACGAACCTCTGTCCATAGTTCTTCAGGCACTCTATCAGATCTAGTCCCTTAAATCCATTTCTCACTTCCACTGTATAGTCATAAGGGATTTGATTTAGGTCATACCTGAATGGTCTAGTGGTTTTCCCTCCTTTCTTTAATTTAAGTCTGAATTTGGCAATAAGGAGTTCATGACCTGAGCCACAGTCAGCTCCCAGTCTTGTTTTTGCTGACTGTATAGAGCTTCTCCATCTTTGGCTGCAAAGAATATAACCAATCTGATATTGGTGTTGACCATCTGGTGATGTCCATGTGTAGAGTCTTCTCTTGTGTTGTTGGAAGAGGGTGTCTGCTATGACCAGTGCGTTCTCTTGGCAAAACTCTTATTAGCCTTTGCCCTGCTTCATTCTGTATTCCAAGGCCAAATTTGCCTGTTACTCCAGGGTAACAGGACTTCTTACTTTTGCATTCCAAGTCTATGCCCCAACCAGTAATGCTGAAGAAGCTGAAGTTGAACCGTTTTATGAAGACCTACAAGATCTTTTACAACTAACACCCAAAAAAAGATGTCCTCTTCATTATAGGGGACTGGAATGCAAAAGTAGGAAGTCAATTAAAAAAGTTTGTTCACTACAAATTAAATCGCTGGACAAGCCATTTTTCATTTCTTTATTCCTTTTGCAATAAAATTTATTTTCCTTACTACAAATGTGATTCATTCATGGTAGAGAATATAGATAAGCAACAAGAAACTAAAAATCACCCACTGGGAGAAAATATTTGCAAATCATATAACTGACAAAGCATTTACATCCAAAATATATAAAGAACCCCTGCAACTGAACAGTAAAAAAGAAAAACCCAAACAATGCAATTAAAAAATGAGCACAGCATCAGGAAGAAACAACTGCCCACTAAAAGTACTAGTTAAAGTAGTTATTTTCCCCTAATACAAATAGAGGCTTACCTTCATATTCAGCTTACTTAATACTTTTGCTCTGGAGAAAATTCCAAATGGGATTTTGTTGATTCGATTGTGTTCCATGTTGAGGGAATAGATAGTGGAAAATTGAGATGGACCACCTACTGGATATAACTGAAAGCAATTTCTAGCTAAGGTCAAACTATTCAGTTTCACAAGACTTGATAAAAGACTCTGTTAAAAACAAAAATGAAATAAGCAGAAGAATTAGAACTATAACAACACTTACTCTGTAGAACATAGAGCAGCAGTACCAAACAAATGCCTGGGAGAGTCTTGCAGGTAACAAATGACAGAGCTGGTTGGGCCGGTTCTGTAATGCCTCATCCAGAAGGAAAGTCACTCACTACTCAGCTCTAGCTAATTGTTACCCTGCAGGGATGTGCAGCCAATGTAGTCAGATTTTCAGAATTTAGGAATAAACAGGTAATTCATTTACTGATATTAAATCTCCTTTTATTCTTTGGCTTTATTTAAAATACTCTACAGGGTAAAGATAATGTATCTGTGTGTAAGAGGTGTTTCACGAATGGCCAGTTTGAGGCCTCTCATACAGGACCTTACAGAGGACTGGTATCAGACAGTCCTGGGTCTGAGTCCTAACTCCATCACCTGCTGTGTAATCAGTGCTATCCAAGTCTTGGTTAAGTATCTATCTCTAAATTATTATTAAGATTAATATAATACCTGACACAGAATAAGGTATCATTTAGTAATTTAAATGTTCCTTTTAGGAATATTAAATTCAGAAGGTAACAATACTTTTTTTTATATTATATAATACATTGCTTTTCCATACTGTAAATTTCTGAGGGAATATACATCTATCAAACAAGTATTCACTTAGCACATAACCCCATATTCCCTCTTACTTCAATCCCCCACCATGTAACCATAGTACTAGGTGTTTAGTATTATAAAAGGATCTCTACCATCAGGAAGACTAAATTCCATTTCAAGAAATAAAGCACACAGATAGGAAAAAGAAAATAATACACAACTCTATAAAATCAATAATAAATTATACAGAATAGGCTCTTGCTATTCAAAGTCTGGTTTAAGGAAGAGCAGCATCCGTATCCCCAGAGAGCCTGTTAGAAATGTGGACTCTTAGACCCCACCTCTACAGAATCGTAATATGAATCTTAGGATTTCCAGGTGATTTGTACGTTCATTAATGTTTGAGAAACACTGGTTCAGGCTATAAAAGTTTTAGATCCTGGCCCCATCTTTTAGTTGTTCGTTACTTTGAGCAAGTTATCTCTCTGAACCTTTGTTCTATTCATTTGTAAGAGAATGATGTCATGTTTTATAGATTGTAGTAGAGATTTTTTAAATAAATAAATATATATATAAGTAACTTTATAAGTCACTTCTTTATTTAAATTCAAAGAAAAGGAGAAATACTGGAATAACTGGAAAAGCAGAAGACAGTTGAAAGTGAGTCAAATCTTAAAGGATGAAAAACCATTTTAAATACTCAGAGAAGCAGAGAACATTTTGGATTGCTGTAAGGCAGTTCTCTAACCTTTCCATTCTAAGGTCATACTGTGAAGCTTTGAGGTTGCTGACCGTTGGTGCAGAGTCAAACACATCTGGGTTCCCATCTTAGATCTTCTACTTACCAGCCTTGTAAGCTTCAGTGAATTAATTAATCAATATATCTCTCACTATATCCCCAGAAAAAAATATTTCAGGGTAACAAATTTGGCCAAAAACATGACTTCTCAAGTCTTATTTCTCTATTTGATGAGACCACTCCAATAATCAGTAGGATTACGGTGAAGATATAAATGAAATAATACATGTAAAGCTTCCAGCCTTATGCCTTGAGTGTATGTGCCTAAATTTATTAAGTTCCTTCTCCTTTCATCTTTAGGTATCCATTAAAATTAGTCCATTTTCAGACAGTCTTCAAATGGAAAAGTATATAGTGATTTTGCCAGCTCCGATTTCAGCAATATAATGAGCCCCCTTTGAAAACCACTTTCCCGATTTTTCTTGCCAGCCTGAATATCTAAGTGCTGTTTAATGGTTTTTATTGTTTTTCTTGTTATTATAAATGCAGATAATTACATATTTGCATTAAGAATATGCTACTTCCAAAGCACATAGACTACTTTTAAATAAAACTTAATGCTTTCCAATGTTTGAACAAGGCCTATCAAGGATTTCATCCATAGTTCTCTATCTGGAAATGGGTATGTTTAAATATACACACACACCCCTTCTTCCATAGACAGACTGAAGAGAGCTGTCTTCTTTACAATTCTCCTATCAAAAATAAATCCTGACTTATTTCAGTCACAAAGTTATATGAAAGTACTCAGCACATGTCTTTATCCTAAGATACCCAATAATTATGTTTCCCTTCAGTGACAATATGACTAGATATATAAATATTAAAATTTTTCACTAGGTGAAACTTGGTATATACCTAGTCTTTACATTTAGACATAATGACATTGTAAAAGTGGTCAGTCTTACTTAAACTCGTAAATCACACCCTAAAAGAATGCCAACAAGATCTAATTAATGTATTAATTATTTGCCTTATTATGGGATATGAATCACTGTTAGAAAAGAGGATAACATTAAACAGTAGAACTTCACCCATTTTCAAGTGAAGAATTACCATTATCACAGAAATTTAAAAACCCAAACAGTCTAGCTGTCAGGGCTTACAATCTGTGGATTCTATTCCTGATCCCAAACTACTACTTACTACTAACAATAGTGCTCTTTTGCCACAGGTGAGATACTGTCACAGTAGTTTTAGTGAACTGGTCCAGACGAGAAACTATACAAGGTATTTTTAATTATTAGAAAAAAAAACTTTGCAAAGTTCAGTCAATCCATTAAGTCCGCAATTCTACTCATGTTAGAATACTACAGTAAAATATGCTTGAATAACTACAAGCAAACTTACTAGTTGCTGGGTATGCTAAAACATACCTACTCTTTCTTTTTTGGAATTTTTTTATCTCAGCTATGGGATATGTATCCACAGCATACCCATTATTTAAGCAAACTCAATCATTAGATTATTTACCAAGCTGTAAAGACTGAGTAATCTTCCCTTCATTATCTTACAGACTCGTAATTCACTTCTTACCTCTGGTAAAGTAGAAATGTTATTGTTCTCTAAATTTAATTCTTCAAGTGCACTGCATTTTGCCAATGATCTGGGTATTGCTGACAGTCTGTTATATCTCAGACCAAGACGACTTAAACTGGACAGATTTCCTATGAACATTAAAAAAAAAAGGAATTTTTTTAAAAATCTGATAAGCCTGTCACTCTCCCAGGCTATCAAGCAATATTTATGAATTACTTTCAAGTACTATTTCAGCAAGATCCTTAACTTTTTGTACCAAGAAACGACACACTACACTCTACCAATTAGGATGAAACTGAAGCCACTTTTGTGTCCACCATCTTAGAGAAATAATGAAGTACACAGCTACAAGTCAATTTTTAAAATCAATTATTGAAAGTATTGGCACACTTAAATAAAATATTTAACCTTTAGACAAGGCCCAGTTGAATAACATCAAAGTAATAAAGGATAATTACTTAAAATACAAGATGTACAATTATTTTGTGAGATCAGAAAGGTTCAATATTTTTCATGAGTTTAAATATAAACAATCCAAAATTTCTCTAAAAAGTTGACTTGATGGTTAAAAATGTCTCAAAATCATTTTTTATGAACAAAAGTGAAAGCTATAGTCTCTCTTATTATCTAAGCATATTCAGCTGAGCATATTAGTCACTATTGAATACCTAAAATAAGCAGAGCAGAGAAGAAGACATTTTATACTTCTATAGCCAAGACCCATGGTAAGCTACATATAAGCTACATGGATGAATATGATGATATCTGCTATCACAGGTTTAAATCAAATTTAATTTTCAAAATAGTATAAATTCATTTGATACCAAAAAAGATAAGAATAATGAGAATTTAGTTCAATGTATTTTTTTTTGTCATGGCTGGTTAATTTCTGACTCAACAATGCAATTGTTGCTATAACCTTTTTAGTTGGGCTAGGTTAAATGCTAGCCTCTAGTTTTAAACTCAACAGTATTACCAGTATTAGAAATTAAAAGGATACCTCATTTTATTATACTTTTCTTTACTGTGCTTCACTGATATTGTGTGTTTACATATCAAAGGTTTGTGGCAATCCTACTTTGAACAAATCTACTTGTGCCAATTTTCACAAAAGCATTTGTTCACTTAATGTCTCTGTGTCACATTTTAGTAATTCTCACTATATTTCAAACTTTTATGTTATTATTATACTTGTTTTGGAGATCTATGATCAGTGATCTTGGATGTTACTAGTGTAATTGTTTTGGGGTGCCATGAACTGCACTTATTTAAGATGGTGAACCTAACTGATAAATGCTATGTATATTCTTTATGCTCCACCAAACAGTTGCTTCCCTGTCTCTCTCCCTTTCCCCTGAAATACAACAATATTGAAATTAAGCCAATAATGACCCTACAGTGACTTCTAACCAAGTCAAAGTTAGAATTGCACGTCTTTCACTTTAAATCAAAAGCCAGAAGTAACTGAAAGAAATCAAAAGAGCTACTCTATAACCTGAATGATACTTTATCAATGAAGTATTTTTAATTAAGGCATGCGTAGTTTTTAGACAAAATGGTACTGCACACTTAATAGACTACAGTACTGTATAACATAACTTTTATATACACTGGCAAACAAAAAAATGTATGTGACACTTTACTCTGATAGTTGCTTTGTTGAAGTGGTCTGAGATGGAATCGACAGTATCTCCAAAGCAGGTCTGTATAGAAGTGGATGCCTGTGTCACACAACATTTTGGAGATAAATATTTTGGTGCCTTTCAGCTTTCAGTAACTGTCCTGATGTTTGTCAATTTCTTCAAATTTCTGCTTTGACTATTTTTCAGAAAATCATTATATGAATAACTTTCTTAGATACAACATTACTCCAATACTTACAGAAAACATGTATTAGCCTACAGAATAAGTTAAGCCTTAAACCTAGCAGAGCAGTCACCTTGTCTCATATTCCTCATCTAGTTATATTCATTTGCATCTTTTCAGCCTAGTAGGCTGCAGTCCATGGGGTCGCTAAGAGTCGGACACGACTAAGCGACTTCATTTTCACTTTTCACTTTTATGCGTTGGAGAAGGAAATGGCAACCCACTCCAGTGTTCTTGCCTGGAGAATCCCAGGGACGGTGGAGCCTGGTGGGCTGCCATCTATGGGGTCGCACAGAGTCGGAAGCAACTGAAGCGACTTAGCAGCAGCAGCAGCTCTTGCTGAAGAAAATAGTGATCAAAGTTGTAAGAAATGCCTAAATGGAGCTAATTTTTACCCTTTACATTTTTAATAGTTACTGATATAAAAAATACTCTGATAAGTCTATATACCATAAGTCTAGCCAACTACAGTGCAAAAAAACCTTAGCAATCATTTCAATTCCTGCAATTAGAACTATTTCAGAGGTATGGTATACTCATTTTCATTACGTTCTTATAACAGTGTTTGGAAACTGGGTCAAGAGTTCACTAGTTATGATTAATTAAGATTCCAACAGGCAGAAAACTGAATTAAAAAGCAACAGTAAAAACAACCACTTAGAAAAGACAAAATTAACTTTGTCTTTACAGGGCTTCCTAAATTAAATAAGGATGCTTCACTAGTGTCTTTCTAATGACACTCCAGGGATATGTATCAATTTTGGAGGTGGGGGGAAACAAGCAGAGAACTGGATCAATTTCCAAAGTTCCAGAGAATTCAGAGATTAAAAGTAAGTACAAGAACATTATTATTTCTATCAGTGAACTATGACATTGTAGTGTTAGTTGCTCAGTCGTGTCTGACTCTCTACGACCCCATGGATTGTAGCCCACCAGGTCCTCTGTCCATGGAATTCTCCAGGCAAGAATACTGGAGTAGGCAGCCATTCCTTTCTCCACTATAACATTAAATATGATACAAATATTACTTGGAAGTTGGGCTGGCAAAAAATAATCTGCTTTATGATGAAATTATAGTCAAGTTTCTAATAACAAAAAATGGGGACAACCTTTATGTTCAAAATTGATGCATAATTATTTAGATTGAAGACATCACAGTGTAATAGCAAAAACAAAGGATATTCTATATCTACGTGTCCCTGGGTAAGTTACTTAACTAAGTCTCCTCACCCATAATGTGAGGATAATGTCAAATATCTGACAGGGTTGCTCTAATAATTAAATACAATGTGTGTAAGATACTTAGTACAATGACTGATATGAAATAGATACTCAAAAGATAATTTTATTCTATGATACTACTATAGTCTGCTATATTCTGTACCTATTAAAATTATTCTACAAAAAACTTTTAACATATGAAAGACTGTTATGACATTAAATGAAAAAAGTCAGATAACAAAATCATGTGTTTTGTATGATCTGTATGATTATATACACATGCAAAGAGTTTAAGTTATCTCTACATGATAGAAATAGATTAAATTTTTTCTTTGAACTTATCTAGAATTTCCCATAATTTTTTAATTTGAAAATGTTCTTCTGATAAAGAAAAATTCTGTAATTCTGAAGTCAGTTTAATTTTAAAAACTGTGATATCTTTATACCATCCTTTTATTGAATGAATAGTTTACATCATGGAGAAGCTTTATATTAACACAGAGGTAAGATGTTTGGACTGTGAGGCTCATTTTCTCCATACAGTGAGGATATGAGCTTATGAGCTAAGCTGTGGAGAAACAGAGCATGGTGGTTTGAAGTTTCAGATAGTCAACCCCCCCCCCCCAAAAAAAAGGACAAGAGATAAAAAAGATACCCAAGCACACCAATAAGAACCATCTGAGAGTACTCAGCATGGACTTTAGCGTAAGACACATGAAGTGACTTAATGGCAGAGCTAGAATCAAACTCAACTGGCTCCTTATCAAGTAATCATTTTTTGTGAATTTTATCAACCCTGATCCAGTGAACTTGTTTCCTCCTGACACAGAAGCATGATATGTTCATTCTTGCCTCTATGCTGTTTGATTGTCCTTGCTGTTAAGCTCATGGAATGCATTTTTATTCCATACTAAGTCCAGCATATTTGTTCATGAAGTTTTCTCTGGCCATTCTATCAAGATCTTATTGATCTCCCTATAAACTGGACACATGGCTACATGCTGTTTTCATTATACATTAGCATTTCAGTTACAATCTACATTGTTGGTTGTTTCATGGATTAGTTACTTTCCCCAATAGACTGAAAATCCTTTAAGTAAGGGAGCTTGCTATGCATTTCTACTGAAATTTGCACAGAATTTCAGTGCAAAGCACACACCAGGCTTTCATTCATGCTTTCTTATTAATTAAAGACGCTAAAATATTTCACTATTTGTCCTCCTTTCCATTAGGAACAAGGTGCAAAAACTCAAAATTATATGAGACTCATTAAAAGCTTTTTTTTTTTTTTGACCCATTCTCATGGGTCAAACTTATAAACTTATAAAATAGCATGTCTCCAAAACATAGATGTTAAGTGGACATCATTTTAAAGTACATAACAGATTTGCCTAGCCTAGTCTACCTGACTAAAAATTAGTTCTTCTAAAAATATTCACTTTAATTTTTTCTGGGATACACAATGACTAAGCAGCCCATTTTTAGATATCAGAGAATGAACTCCTCTTATTGCACTCCTCTTATCCCACCAAATAAATTTTCAATTACAAAATATGTAAGTGTAACTTACTTTACTGCCCAGAAAGCCATGGTGTGTAATCCAGTATGTACCTATTAAGATCCTTCTCTTAAGCTCTCACTTATACATATATAAATACAGGATTTTTTAAAATGTTTCTCTATTTGTCTTTATATAAATGGGATCATTTTGCATACTTTTCCTCCTAAATAACAGGTCATAGAAATATTTTCTTGTTGAGTAAAAGCACATATACTTCATTTAACCATTGTATCCTATGATATGTGTAATTATACCATTATCCAATCATCCCCCAATGGACAGCATTTGTTTCTAATACTTAAAAAGGAATTCTATAATGAACATCCTAATAGGTATCTGTGTGTACATGTGAAAATATTTCAGAAGTATCAAAAGATAGCTATATCTTAAATCTTATCAGACAGTGCCATTAGAGTATATCAATTTCATTCCCACCAAAACTGAAAGGCAGTCCCCATTAACTCACATCCATTCAAAATGGGGAAGGAGGGAGGGTATCAGTATTTTATTCCTTGCCTATCCCATGCCCATGGCCACTACAAGACTGGTAAAGAGATGGAAATTTTCCCATAATCAGTGATAATGTCTGAGTACAAAGAATTTCAAAAATCTTCTGATAAAATTTTAATTTGCTATACCAAGTTGAAGATAAAAAAGGCACTCAATCTTAAAAAATAAATAGAAGAAGCTCATCTCGTCTCTCCTTCATACCACTGCTTTCCCTATGTAATAAAGCTGTTCCATGGTAATAAAATGGCTGAAGCATTCACCAAAAGGTCTATGAAATGCCTAAACTTCTTTTTCCCCCAGTGGGATTGAAGAGGATGAACTTTAAAAATTGTACTCTCGGAGAATATGCTATTCTGATGAAGCAATTAACATCTGCAAAGGACTTGTCACTTTCTTGAGAGCATGGTATGCTCAGAGTCATCCACATTTTGCCAAAATCCACTACTCTCAGCAAAATAAAAAAGGTAAAAAAAATTAATGATGAAATATCAACACTCTTTTATGCCAGGAAAAAAAAAAAAAACTTGACATCAGAAGTCTGGCATTTACTGTGATTCACCCCCTGCAGTGGTTGCAACTCTAGCCTCTTTCAGTAAGTGGTTTTAACCACAAAGTAAACTGCAACCTAGAAATCAAGCCACAGCTTGCCTTAATATTGAGCCACTGTGACTAAGAAATAAAATCAATGTTGCCAACACTTATAAATGTAGGCTGATCACTGTCAATCACTGGCATTTAGCTTTCTAAGTGCTTAACTTTGACAGTAAGTTGCTCTGTGTTCTGAATATGACAGCTTGTTTTCTTATACTGTCAGACTGTTAAAATATGGAAACATTAAATTGCTACAAATT
The DNA here is from genome assembly GCF_042477335.2 of Ovis canadensis. NCBI lineage: Eukaryota > Metazoa > Chordata > Mammalia > Artiodactyla > Bovidae > Ovis > Ovis canadensis. The sequence continues at coordinate 46,778,368 of NC_091266.1, read as the reverse complement.
AAAATTAATGTTTTTAATTTCAGCAAAGGAAATCAGCATTTTTAGGTTAATTTAGTGTAACTTTTGAGTAAGACTTTAACTCAGTCTTTATCTTATTTTAACAAAGTAGCAAAAAATCAGTAGAAAAGGCACCCAAGTTCTAACAATGAAATAATGTTAAAGGTACAATTTTTTTCCAGAAACATTAAACTGAGAAATTGAAAATAAACTTAAAAGTTATAAAAAATGTAAGACCAGGATCTCTAAAACTCTTAGAGGAAAACATAGACAAGACACTCTTATATAAATATCTGCAATATCCTCTTTGACCACCTCTTAGAGAAATGGAAACAAAACAAAAACAAGTGGGACTTAGTTAAACTTAAAAGCTTTTGCATAACAAAGGAAAGTATAACCAAGATGAAAAGACAACCCTCAGAATGGGAGAAAATAATAATCAACGAAACTAACAAAGGATTAATCTCCAAAATATACAAGCAGTTCATGCAGCCCTATGCCAGAAAAGCAAACAACCCAATCAAAGAGTAGGCAGAAGACCTAAGCACACATTTCTCCAATGAAGATATACAGATGGCCAACCAACACATGAAAAGATGCTCTACACTGCTCATTATTAAAGAAATTCAAATCAAAACTACAATGAGGTACCACATTACACTGGTCAGAATGGTCATCAAAAAAATCTACAAACAATAAATGCTGGAGAAGGTGTGGAGAAAAGGGAACCCTCTTGCACTGTTGGTGGGAATGTAAATTGATATAGTCACTATGGAGAACAGTGTGGATATTTCTTTAAATACTAAGAATAAAACTACCATATGACCCAGCAATCCCAAATGGCCATATACACTGAGAAAATCGTAACTGAAAAAGACACATATGCCTCAATGTTCACTGCAGCACTATTTATAATAACCAGGACATGGAAGCAACCTAGATATCACTGACAAATGAATAGATAAATGACAAATGAAATGGAATATTACTTAGCCATAAAAAGAAAAGTATTTGAGTCAGTTCTAGTGAAGTGGATGAACCTAGAGCCTATTATGCAGACTGAAGTAAGTCAGAAAGAGAAAAACAAATTATTGTATATTAACACATACATATATGGAATCTAGAAAAAATAGTACTAATACACATATTTGTAGGGCAGGAATGGAGACGCAGACATAGAGAACAGACTTTGGACACAATGGAGTAAGGAGAAGGTGGGCCGAACTGAGAGAGTAGCACTGAAACATACACATTACCATATGTAAAACAGATTGTTGTGTAACACAGGGAGCTCAACATAGGACTCTGTGACAACCTAGAGGGGTGGGATGGGATGGAAGTTCAAGAGGGAAGGGACATATGCATTTTTATGGCTAACTCATGTTGTGTGGTAAAAGCCAACACAATAGTGTAAAGCAATTATCCTCCAATTAAAAATGAACTTATTAAAAAATATTCTTAAATGTAAAAAACTCAAAAGAATGCCATTAAAGAGAAAATCAGTAAAGTTGTTACATGTAAGTAGAGCTGTAATTTCCTAAAATCAATTACTAAAACTCTATTTGTTGATATAATCATAATTACTGTAACATTTCTTCAGAGCCCAGTGTAACAAAAGGCCTCTGTGAATTATTCTGTGCTCTAGCCTGGAAGGCAAGTCTTCTTATAAATTTCTCTCACTTTGAAAAGAAACAGAAAATAAAAAATTTTTCCTATTTCATACCTCCCCTCCCTGATTTCATAAAACCACTAGAGACCTCAGAAGGCTTTCAGTTCAGTCGCTCAGTCATGTCTGACTCTTTGTGAACCCATGAATCGCAGCACGCCAGGCCTCCCTGTCCATCACCAACTCCTGGAGTTCACTCAAACTCACGTCCCATCGAGTTGGTGATGCCATCCAGCCATCTCATCCTCTGTCGTCCCCTTCTCCTCCTGCCCCCAATCCCTCCCAGCATCAGAGTCTTTTCCAATGAGTCAACTCTTTGCATGAGGTGGCCAAAGTACTGGAGTTTCAGCTTTAGCATCATTCCTTCCAATGAACACCCAGGACTGGTATCCTTTAGGATGGACTGGTTGGATCTCCTTGCAGTCCAAGGGACTCTCAAGAGTCTTCTCCAACACCGCAGTTCAAAAGCATCAATTCTTTGGTGCTCAGCTTTCTTCACAGTCCAACTCTCACATCCATACACGACCACTGGAAAAACCACAGCCTTGACTAGATGGACCTTTGTTGGCAAAGTAATGTCTCTGCTTTTGAATATACTATCTAGGTTGGTCATAACTTTCCTTCCAAGGAGTAAGTGTCTTTTAATTTCATGGCTGTAATCAGCATCTGCAGTGATTTTGGAGCCCAGAAAAATAAAGTCTGACACTGTTTCCACTGTTTCCCCATCTATTTCCCGTGAAGTGATGGGACCGGATGCCATGATCTTTGTTTTCTGAATCTTGAGCTTTAAGCCAACTTTTTCACTCTCCTCTTTCACTTTCATCAAGAGGTTTTTTAGTTCCTCTTCACTTTCTGCCTAATGGTGGTATCATCTGCATATCTGAGGCTTTAAGACTCTAAATATGTTTTTGAGCACTCTTTTACTTAACCGCAATCAGCTGTGCCCCTCTCCCCAGTTCCTTCTGCCTCTTCTCCACAGCCTGAGTTGTCAGTAATCTTGGCACTGCCCAGCCTGAAAGTAAATGGCATTGCTTATTGCCAAAGAGTGACAGCTACTCTAGAAGTATTTATATCTTAAGCAAAAAAGAGAGTTAAAAATATCTGGATCTACTTGCGAGAAAAAAAAAAGGCAAATAATTAAAGCGATTTTTGGAAAAGTGACTGTAAGGTGATAAAACATTTTATTTTCAATTGTAAATTCAGTGCAAGTTTCTTTGGTCCAGGGAAGAGAACAGGGCAACTCCTGTGGGGCTAGCATCAACTCTCCAAGACAGGTGTTGGGTTTTTTGTTTGGTTTTCATTTTAAGTTATACTTTTCAACTAGTAAACCAGGGGGGGGAAAAGGAAAGTATCAGAATTATACTCCAGCTAAGTTTGTCACTGAAGGTTTGGGGTGAATTGCTCTTCTCCAATAGATGACAGAGAGAATCTCAAAGGTCAATTATGACTGTTGAGATTTGTAACAGATCAAGACCTGCATGTTCAGATTTCTCATCAAATCTCAACCTTCTGCAATACAATCAAAATATGGGGGATGAGAGGGATGGAGAAAGGCAAAGAACTATCTTAATAAACACGGTATATGATAAATGACTATAATATTATAAAAACTTTCAACAAACAATACTTAACTCACTTTGCTATTACTTGGGATAACAGCTGTATTTAGTTTGCTGACAACTATCAAAGCATATTTATATTTATTATAAAAATTTATAAATGAGATATATAAATTTTTATTATCATTTATGTTTTAGTTCCTTTTGATTTCCAATACATATTTGTAATCTGACCATGTAGAGTATGTTAGAAGTGAGGCACTTGTATTTTTCTGATATAACATGTCAATTACTCAAGATTAATAATGAAGTCAAATGTTTTCATATTAACAAGCACACTTGAAATATAGAAGAATTAGTTCTGACAGAAATTCAAAATTAAGAAAGCCAGGAGAAAGAATACATGGAGACACTATCCTCTGTCAGAGGTAGTGAATCCAAAAGACCCTAGTCTTACTAACTGGATTGTTTTATCATCCTCTACAACTTATGCTTTCTCTATTTGCCAACACTAATTATTTCAGTACTTTATAACTGCACCCCCCCCATTGTTACTGAGCAAGATAGGGAAACCAATACATGCATAAAATATTAAATAATGAAATACTGTTAGAATATTTGAGAGTAAGAACAGGACCCTACAGGGCCTTTCTGGAACAGACCCCTCCCTCAAATCCTCTGCCGAAGTACCCAGATAATAGTATCTGATGCACATTTCCTGAGTCATTTCACAAATGCTAAGTTGGAGAAGACTCTTGAGAGTCCCTTGGACAGCAAGGAGATCAAACCAGTCCATCCTAAAGGAAATCAGTCCTGAGTATTCATTGGAAAGACTGATGATGAAGCTGGAACCCCAATACTTTGGCCACCTGATGTGAAGAACTGACTTCTTGGAAAAGACCCTGGTGCTGGGAAAGACTGAAGGCAGGAGGAGAAGGGGACGACAGAGGATGAGATGGTTGGATGGCATCACCGACTCGATGGACATGAGTTTGAGCAAGCTTTGGGAGTTCATAATGGAAAGGGAAGCCTGGCATGCTGCAGTCCACGGGGTCACAAAGTGTCAGACACGACTGAGCAACTGAACTGAAGAACAGGACTGATTGATAACCATGCCCTTTATAGAACTTGATATATCCATTTGATTAGTTGAAAGAGTAGAGGAAATTATGTGTATATTTAGGGGAAAAAGTTCTAAGCAGAGAAACTGAGAAGTACCAAGACCCTGAGGCTGGAACTTGCCTGATATGCTCAAGGAACAATAAAGTATCTGCATCTACAGTATCTTAGGAAATACACAATAATTAAGCATCAATGAGAGAGATAAGGCCATAAATTTATAACATTTCAAGCATCTTTAATTTCAGTTGCCCTGATTTGCTAGAGTAAACAACCTTTACTTTTCTAAGACTGAGAAGCCTTTAATTTTATAAAAGAAGTCTCTTTTTAAAGTGCCTTTATGTGTCATTCACTGAAAAGTGATCATGTTAAAATGCATTATTCTTTCTTTTCTCCTTTACTATCAAAATCAGTTCTTGTTTAAAATAAGCAAACTTACATATTTCAACATAAGAACATACAACAAAGTAAACACGTCAATAGGTGATTTATACTGAAGTAAAAATTAAACCTTTATTACTGAACTGGTTCAGAGTATCCCAAGGAAATGGGAACCTGAAAGATTAACACTTAGAAATATAGTAGAGTTCTTGAACTTTAGAAATAAAGAAATAACTCTTTGGGTGGCCAGAAACAAAGATTAAGTCATTATAATGAGGAAAAAACCAATTAGACCGCCTCATACTATTGCATATTCAATTCTAGAAGACAAAAGAGCTACCTTTTAGGTCTCCTGAGATGCTCAAGGAAAGGAAGTTGAACCCAATGATTTTTATACCCATCAAAGAGTTCTTTAAATATAAAGGTTACAAACATACAAAAACTAGAAAACTACTGTTAGTAAGTCTTCCCTGGTGGCTCAGATGGTAAAGCGTCTGCCTACAATGTGGGAGACCCTGGTCTGATCCCTGGGTGGGGAAGATCCCCTGGAGAAGGAAATGGCAACCCACTACAGTACTCTAGCCTGGAAAATCGCATGGATGGAGAAGCCTGGTAGGCTACAGTCCATGGGGTTGCAAAGAGTCGGACAGGACTGAGTGACTTCACTTTCACTGTTTAGGAATGATTTCTGAGAAAATTACTGTAAGACTGACTTTAACCAACCAATAACTTGAACAACTATGGCAACAGCAAGCACTGTTGGTGAACAATTAAGACTAAACTAGAGACTGGCTTAACAAGATATACCATAAATGCTGCACATCCTAACAATATAACTAATAAAAGTTGGGAGGAAAAAATGACCAAAAAGGGCTAGCAGTACAATAAATTCACTGACTACCTCATCCACATTACTCTACTCAACAAAAGTAGAATACATATTCAATTGCACATGGAATACTTATCAAGATAGACCATACACTGAGCCATAAGAAAAGTCTCAATATATTTACATGATTCAAGTCACACAAAGTATGTTCTCAACCACAATGAAATTAGAAATCAGAAACAGAAAGACCCCTGGAAAACTGTTAGAGATTGGGAACTAAATAACAAACTTTTCAGTAACATATAGATCAGAGAAAACAAAAGGGCAAATTAGAAAGTGTTTTGGACAAAACAAAAAATAAAACACAACATGTCAATTTGTGGGATGTTGTTAGTGGTACTTAAGGGGAAATGTTATAGCACTAAATGGCTGGGAAAGATTGAGGGTGAGAGGAGAAGGGGATGACAGAGGATGAGATGATTGGATGGCATCACTGACTCAATGGACATGAATTTGAGCAAACTCCAGGAGTTGATGATGGACAGGGAGGCGTGCCGTGGTGCAGTCCCTGGGGTCACAAAGAGTCGGACATGACTGAGAGACTGAACTGAACTGAACTGACTCTATGAGAAGAGAAGAAAGGTCTTAAATCAATAATCTCAATCTTCCACTATAAGAAACTAGGAAAAGGGCAAATAAAATCAAAGTAAGCAGACAAACAGGAAGGAGAAAGGTCAAAGTGGAAATCAATGAAATAAAAACAAAGGGAAAAATAAAGTAAAATTAATAACTTGAGACAATCAATGAAACTGATAAAATTAATAAACCTTTGGCCAGACTGATCAGGAAAAGAGAGAAGATATAAATTGCCAATATCAGAAAAGAGAGAAATAGCATTACCACAGATTCTATAGACATTGAAATAATAAGCAAATGTTATGAACAATTTTATCCCCATTAAATGTGACAACTTAAATGAAATGAACACATTCTATGAAAGACACAAATGATCAAGTTTTCTCAAGAAGAAATGGATAACCTAAATAGCCCTATGTCTATCAAAAAAACTGAAATTGTTTTAAAAAAAATTCCAATAAAGAAAAATCCTGACTAGGTGGCTACATCAATGAACTTTATCAAATATTAAAGGAAGAAATACGCCAATTTTATACAAACTTTTCCAAAAACCGATGAGTAGGGAAAACGTCCCAACTTACCATATACAGTCAGCATTACTCTGAAACTAGACAAAGGTTTTATAACATTACACACGAACATACTGTTTATTCTTGTTGTTTAGTTGCTAAATCGTGACCAACTCTTTTGCAGCCCCATGGACTGCAGTTCTCCAGGCTCCGCTGTCCATGGGACTTCCCGTGTAAGAACACTGGAGTGGGTTGCCATTTCCTTCTCCAGGGGATCTTCCCAACCCAAGGATCAAACCTGGGTCCCCTGCACTGGCAGGTAGATTCTTTACTGCTGAGTCACCAGGGAAGCCCATATCGTTTATTAAAAATTAGTAAACTTAATTTTTAAAACTCCTACTAGAATGTATCTTTTTTCATTATTTCATCTTGGTAAGAAACTTCAATCTTATTATCTGGGTTTTTGTCAAGTTCAGGGAAATAGTATTAAATTATATTTTATAGCTTCATTGTCTTACCTCTATTCTCTTTCTAGAACTTCTAGTGCTGTCTCCCATGACTTTTTTCATTTATTTTGTGTTTTTCTGTCTTTTTGTTCTAGACTCGAGGGGACAAGAATCAGAAAGATACAGGTTCTAATGGCTAGCTATTATAACCTGAAGAGGTCTCAGATTAACTTTTCTGTGAATAGTTGTTATGTTACCAGAGACAGTCTACTGTAACATTTTTAAAAAATTCTGCTACAATTGCTTCTGCTTCAAGTAATGAAGCAGAAAGTAATTCAAGGTAATTCAAGCAAACTCTCCCATTGCAGAAAACTAAGAACACTTCTAAAACAAAAATCAGAAAACAAGCATGATAATGACTAGCAGTAATCAGGCTGGAAACCAGCTGGGAACCCAGAAACAAGCAAAGCACGGGAGATTTTTGTCCTAAGACCGCTCTCCTAAACAGAAGATGTAACTGAAAGGCAAAGGCATGTTTTGCCAAGAGTCAAAATCTAGAGCCTGCCAAGGGTGAAGAGTCTAGTAATCAGCATCAACTAGGACCCTACAGGGCTGCACCCTAGCATGAGGGGTCAATCAGAATTAAAACGGCCCTCCAATTACTCTGCAGTTTGCCTCTGAATCACTTGAGAGGACCAGAAAAATCACAACCCTCAGAACATGGATGGACTAAAGTGGTCACTCTAGGTACCTGAGAGAAGCAAATAAAAATTCTCTGGAGAAAGATAACATTATCATAGGCCTCATGCAATTTAGTAATAGAACCTTATAAAAATTCATTACTAAAATTACATAAACTAAGTACGGAATACTTTTTAAAATAAACCTAATAGTTTCTTCATACCACAGTGATAACTAAAAGCATCCAAAAATTTTTAAATTCCCTCTATTGTTTGTATAAATTTGGGGGCATTCAGAAATATAAACAAGAATTTATAAATACGGAACACATCAACTTTCTGTAGTTTGACTATGTCGTCAAAACACATTATGCATTTTGAGACATCTTTTCTTTTAATCCCTCAATATTACATATGAGCAAACTTTAAAATGTACTTGCCATGTTTTAAAAACTAAACAGCAATGATCTTATTTTTCAGTGTGGTCTATTTTAGCATAGAAGGGACCACACCCTACACAAGAGCATGCAACATTTCAGAAATAAGCAAAAACAGAAAACGCACCCATTCTGCAATTTAAGCACAGAGTTATAAAACATATACACGTTACTCAATATTCTATCTTGTTTACCATTTAACTGAGCTCATGTCCTAAAACTTATTTTCCTTTCCTAGAAGTGGAAATAAAAAATGATTTTAAAATACTATCTTTTAGAAGTTTTACCACTTCAACAATGCTGAATTTTAATACTTTAACTTTATTTATTGAAATAGATTTTAATGTCCAAGTAGCTAGAAATAATATTAACAGTATCTTCTTTCTTTTTTCATACCAATAGTATCTGGGAGGTCTAACAATTCATTGTGCTGCAAGTCAAGGTTGGTTATCTGTGTGCAGTTTCCAATCTCCTTTGGAAGGTGTTCAAGTTGATTGTGAGCTACATCCAGCGTAATGAGGTTACATAATTCACCTGTAAATTGATCAACATAAAAATGTAAGAATTTCTGGGAGATAAAACATTTTATATCATAACTATATTTTTTCTCACAAAGTAAAAGTTAAACAAAATCTGAAACTCTTCTTTGAAAATGGCATCTTACAAATACTGAACTATGTTGTACACCTGAAGCTAATATATGGTTTTATGTCAATTATACCTAAAGAAAAAAAGAAAATGACATCTGATAACATTAACATGTTGACTGTAAATCATTATCAACCAATATTATATATTTTTAATTAACAAATTTAACCACATTTACATTTGTACATTCTATACTTCAAAAAGAGCTAATTTTTAAATCAAATTCAAAATAATATCAGATAGATCTTAATTTAAGGGTCACCTTACCTCAAAATATATATGCTTTCAAATATGCATGTGTTCTAATGTTATATAAATATGTAAAGAGAGAGTCAGAAATCAAAAACTGCTTCTTAATATTACTCCAAAAGGATACATATTTTTCTCCTCATTCTGTTTGAAAGGACTGTATGGGCAATTTAGATTATTCTTAACGTTTTTCTGTCTTCAAAAACTTATTTATAACAGCTCGATTGGCTCTCTCATGATTTTTCCTTTTTTGGGGGGGGTGAAGTTGGAAATACTGAGCAAGTAAATGTGGGAGTTGGACTGTGAAGAAGGCTGAGCGCTGAAGAATTGATGCTTTGAATTGTGGTGTTGGAGAAGACTCTTGAGAGTCCCTTGGACTGCAAGGAGATCCAACCAGTCCATTCTAAAGGAGATAAGCCCTGGGTGTTCTTTGGAAGGAATGATGCTAAAGCTGAAACTCCGTACTTTGGCCACCTCATGCGAAGAGTTGACTCATTGGAAAAGACTCTGATGCTGGGAGGGATTGGGGGCAGGAGGAGAAGGGGACAACTGAGGATGAGATGGCTGGATGGCATCACTGACTCGGTGGACGTGAGTCTGAGTGAACTCCGGGAGTTGGTGATGCACAGGGAGGCCTGGCGTGCTGCGATTCATGGGGTCGCAAAGAGTCGGACACGACTGAGCGACTGAACTGAACTGCTGCTAAGTCGCTTCAGTTGTGTCCGACTCTGTGCGACCCCATAGACGGCAGCCTGCCAGGCTCCCCCGTTCCTGGGATTCTCCAGGCAAGAACATTGGAGTGGGTTGCCATTTCCTTCTCCAGTGCATGAAAGTGAAAAGTGAAAGTGAAGTCGCTCGGTTGTGTCCGACTCTTCGCGACCCCATGGACTGCAGCCTACCAGGCTCCTCCGTCCATGGGGTTTTCCAGGCAAGAGTACTGGAGTGGGGTGCCATTGCCTTCTCTGGAACTGAACTAAAGAGAAGTAAATAAAGTGCATAAAACTAAAAAATGGGTGTAAGGCATATTACTGTCACATCCTAAGCAACAAAGAAAAAACAGATTAACTAGATTTCAAAATTGAAAACTTATGTGTATAAAGGACACTATCAAGAGAATGAAAAGGCAACCCATAGAATAGGGGGAAATACTGACAAATCATGTATCTGGGAAGGGATTAACAGCCCAAGTGTATAAGGAGCTTCCATAATTCAACAGCAACCAAAAAAACCAATTTAAAAGTGGGTAAAGAAACTGAACATTTTCCCAAAGATATGCAAATGAACAATAAACACATGAAAGCTGTTCAACATCACTAATCATTTAAAAATGTAAATCAGTTACATGAGGTACTACTTTACACCCCTGAAGATGGCTGTAAACAAAAGCAAACAACAAAACAAAACAATGTTGGCAAGGATATGGAAAAATTGGAATCCTTGTGCTTTACCCCCAGGAGTCCCACTGCAGGTTCTCAGAGTGAAGATAAAAGTCCCCTCCTATTCTCACCTAGGCATATCATATTCAAAATCATATACAGAAAATCAAAGATAAAATTTTGAAAGACAGAGGCCGGGGAGGCAGGGGGAACTTTACCTATATAGGAACAAGGTAAATACACTGGACTTCTCTTCAGTAATGATGCAGGCAAGAAGAAAATGGAATGGAATACTTACAAAGTGATGAGAGAAAAAAAAAACACCAACCTAAAAGTTTGTACCCAATGAAATTATCCTTCAAAGTAAAGGAGAAATAAAGACCTCCTTAGATAAACAGAAATGAGGGAATCTGTCACCAGTATACCTGTCTTTCAAGAAATATTAAAATAAGTTCTTCAGAAAGAAGGAAAATGATGTAAGTCAGAAACTTAGCTCTACACAGAGAAAAGAACAATAGAGAAGGAATAAGATAAAATAAAATCTTTTATATTCTTAAACTCTTAATTGATCTAACAGATAACAGTTTCTTAAAAGTATGAAGAGCAACAATATACTGGGTAACTATACATTAAGGATAAATGAAATGAATGACAGCAGTGTTATAAGGGACAGGAGAGAAGAACTGGGAATATTCTGTTATAAGCAACCACACTGAGTGGTATAGTGTTATTTGATGGTGGACTTATATTAGCTGTAAATTTACGCCACAAACTCCAGGGCAATCACAAACATACATATATACAAGCAAAAAATAATAATAATAATACAAGTATAAATGATATGCTAAGGAGAGAAAAAATGAAATAATACAAAATGCTCAATTAAACCCAGATAATGCAGAAAAATTATTTAAGACAAAAAAAAAAAAGAGAACAAGTTATAGAAAACAGCTCCAAATATGGCTGATATCAATCCAACTAAATCAATAAACGCTTTTAATATGAAAGTGAATGCAAGACAGAGACTATCAGAGGGGACTTAAGAAATAAGACCCTGCCCCCCAGCCCCACTAAACAGTACAGTCTTTTAAAACCTACTTTACAGACACAGGTGGATTAAGAATAAAGGGATAGATAAATACAATGTTAATGTTAATCAAAAGAGAGCTGAAATATTTACACAAATTTCAGACAAAGCCAACTTCAAAGCAAGGAAAATTATCAGAGATACAGAAAGCATTACATAATGATAAACAGAACAATTCTCTAATAAAAAAGAAAAAAAGCCTTTAAGTGTAAGCAGCTGTTTATCTCCTCCGCATATTGTGTAGTACCTAGTACACAGCACTATGTTAACTGAAAGAATAAATGATAACGGGGGAAAATAAAATTTAGATGCTAATACTCTTCATGCCACAAGTAACAAATGTTTTCTGTATTTGCCACAACTTTTCTAGTAATACTCAAAGTTGTTTCAATTCCTATGAAAGGAACTCCTACTACTTTCAAGGAAGATGCACAAATTCAAGTATATGAGAGTCCCAGCACATAAATAAAGCAAGTTGAGAGGAGACTGGCTAACTATAGCTTATATGAAACAGATATGATTCAACTCAGCTCAATGACTGCTATATTACAGGACTCCTCAAACTCAATACTGAAATATTTTAGACCAGATAATTCTTTGCTGTAGAAAGGTGTCCTGTGCATCAGCAGCATGCCTCGTCTTTTTAGCCAAAAGATGCCAAGAGCACCTCCCCACCAGTCATGACAATCATCTAGACATTAACAAATGTCCTTTGTTGTGTAACATTGCCAAAACTGCCCCAGGCTATCACTGCAATGTTGCGATGAGAAATACTATCAATCCTCAAATGAATGCATTCACTCAAATACTGTCCAATCCTCACACCTTTCAAAAAAAACCTAGAAATTTATATTTTCATATAAAATCTAATGTTCAAATACTAACAACTAATTTTTAGGTTAAAACAAAACAAAACACTGCGTTATCAAACATATCTGTGGACTTTTTTTTTTTTTTTTTTACAGTATTCAGGATACCAGTTTGATACCCATGAACACAGAAGCAGATGAATTACCAGTATCTTATGACAGGAACTTACATATGACTATCTAACATTAAACTAAAAAATAACTTTTTAAAATGCAGAATATAATTACTTTGATTCAAATTAAGTTAAATCCTTTTTGATTTATGTAAATCACCATTCATATGATAACTGAATTATTTTGAGCATATATTCTCTCCAGAAAATCATCCTCTAACAATACAACACTGCAACATCAGGAAATCATGTTAACTCTGATACATTAAGGAGAGTGTCATCTACTAATACTTTTTTCTCACAATCTAGTGATTATGGTTTTGAAAATGCTTAAAACTCAGGAAATATTTAATTTTTTAACAGCATCAGCACACAAAAATAACCTGATTTTTAAGTTTGATCTGTTAGTCCATGAACTACAATAAACTCATGAGTAAATTATATATATTGCTGAGTTAAATTTGAAACTTATTTTTAGATTTTCCCCAAAACCCATGTATACATTTTAAGACATGAAAAACATTTTCCCTTTGGAACTGAATTTTTTTCAGTCCAATGAAAAAGATCTAAAAAACTTCAGGGACGTTTATAATAAAAGACAGCTTCCAGGAAAATCTAAAATATTTTCAAAACTAATCCAAAATGTCCTATTAAATGTACAAAACATTTTTAGTGTGGGGGAAAAAAAGAAGCTTAAGATCTCTCTTCTTTAGAGCAACACTCATAACTGCTCAAGCTTTTTTTCTTCATATGCAAATAGTCAGAAACATCTGACAATTCTGAATATATGATAAACTCTGCACTAGTCAATACTGTGCCAGGATAAGACCTTGTGTTACAATTCAGAAAAGACAGGATATTAAATATTGAAGGAGTTCATAAAATACTTTCATACTATTTATTATTTCTATATTATGTCCAGTTATCTAGTACTTCTAAACATTTATTTTACTATATATGATCCAAATTGCCGGGAGCCAGCATGGGGAATCCCGCCCATGGCAAACGTCATGAGGAAGAGGGCCTGGCAAAAAGCAAAGGCCGAGATCAGGCTTCAGGGGTACCCCTGGATTTTCCTGAGCATCTACCCCAAAAACCAGAGTCTGCCTGCTTTATTGTACTATGCTCTCCACTCTTCTGACATAACAGGGGGCTATCCCTGACCACCTTTCTCTGGAAAGAGTTAACTTAGCACCCCAGTTAACAGTCTCCTACACATAAAAGGAGTGTCTCAGCTCAAACCCCTCTGATGGAGGGGGAGGGGGAGGGGGGGAGGGGAGGGGAGGGGGAGGGGGGAGGGGGAGGGAGAGAGAAGAGGCACGCAGCTTAAAGCATCTTAAAGATACAGAGCCTTTTCTAAAAAGCTAAAAATTATGCTGGTGATGGGTTTTCATTGTTGAGTCAATGACTGCTGCCAGGCCTCCATATTCTTTATCTTTTAGGCACCTGGAGGATATTAATCAATGTAATTGGGATATAGAAAAAGGAATATAGTAGTTTTGATGTTAGCAATACTAGACTTTTGAGTTAGTGAACTTTCTCTGTTATAAATCACTGTACTCCTCTTTCCTTGTTATAAATTGTTGTGTCCTTGCTATATAAGAATGTAACCTTAATTAGTGCTTTCTGAGAGTGTCACCAGACTTTAGTAAGAACAACACTTTTAAGGCAAATAAGTTTTCTGGTTGACAGACCCTTATCAGAAAAGGGCCATAAAATGTTAATAGGCCACCTGGCCAGAAGATGATGTAAATCACCTAAGACTTGTGTATACAGCTAGGTATACAGAGAGAAAGCCTGGTCTCCATAAGAGTCAGGGCTGCTGACGCTGCATAACTTTGTATTATCCATTGATCTCTACGTACAACCAAAAGTATAAAAAGCTTTCCCAGACAATAAAGGATGGACCAGTTTCTCAGACCAGCTTCTTGAACAGGTTTTCTTGGAAATCTGGCTCCCCCCGTGTAGACTCTCTCTCTTTCTCCCTCTCCCTCCCTCTCCTTTGCAGGCTGATCCCTTCCAACACAGAGGCTCACCTAGTCTATTTATTTGCCCTGGCCTCTAAGACCCACCTGAGAGGGAGCCCAAGGCGGGGCACCCTCCGATATTCAAGCGGGCGCCCGGGCGCCGGTAGCCTAACATAGAACGGTGCAAGTTCCTTGCTTGGAACTTTACTGGTTTTCCACGTAAACCAAGTTATTCAGCATCTTTTCTCCACTAATTTTCCTACTACATTATTCTTTCCTAATCTCTCTGTATATTTCTAAATAAATAAGTTTCTCTTCGCCAACTCCATTCCCGCTTCGAATTCCCTGGATCCACCAGGGCTGGACCCCGGCATCAAATATTACTTTAAAAATATAAATTCATTTCAGACGGTTCTAAAGAATAATAATCAATATCTTAACAGTGACTTGTCTCTGGCTAAGTTTAAGAGTGGTTTTTCTTTTCTACTTTATAGATTTGTATTTTGTGATTTTTCAATGTTCTTGTACATCTTTTAATCTAAAGAGGAAAGTGGAGAGGGGGACAGATTCAAGACATAAAATGAGCAGTCTCTCCTACACTATACATGAAGAGCAGTTTTCAAACCATAAATAGAAGTTTCCTGGCTGCGGAGCAAATGTACCTTTTAGTGAAAATGAATGCACCATGTTATCATATTGATGACACCAGCCATTAATAAGAAACATTTTATGACTCACATTCCATATTTACTAAGCAATTTTTTAAAATTTGACTTCCTACAGAGAGAACATAGACTTCATTGATTCACCCTACAAATGTTTATTAAGCACCTACTGTGTGTTAGACACTATTCTAGGAATTGAAGACACAATCGGAAAAAAGAGGGACAAGGCAAGAAAAAAGTTTTCTGCCCTCAGCGAACTTGTATTTTAATACGGAAAAATAAACAATATATATAACCAAGGTGAGGGTATAAGGAGAAAAGGAAAGATATACCAATTTGAATGCAGAGTACCAAAGAACAGCAAGGAGAGATAAGAAAGCCTTCCTCAGCAACCAATGAAAAGAAATAAAGGAAAACAACAGAATGGGAAAGACTAGAGATCTCTTCAAGAAAATTAAGAGATACCAAGGGAGCATTTCATGCAAAGATGGGCTCAATAAAGGGCAGAAATGGTAGGGACCTAATAGAAGCAGAAGATATTAAGAAGAGGTGGCAAGAATACACAGAAGAACTGTACAAAAAAGATCTTCACGACCCAGATAATCACAATAGTGTGATCACTCACACTCAGCTAGAGCCAGACATCCTGGAATGTGAAGTCAATTGGGCCTTAGGAAGCATCACTACAAACAAAGCTAGCGTAGGTGATGGAATTCCAGTTGAGCTATTTCAAATCTTGAAAGATGATGCTGTGAAAGTGCTGCACTCAATATGTCGGCAAATTTGGAAAACTCAGCAGTGGCCACAGGACTGGAAAAGGTCAATTTTCATTCCAGTCTCAAAGAAAGGCAATGCCAAAGAATGCTCAAACTACCACACAATTGCACTCATCTCACACACTAGTAAAGTAATGCTCAAAATTCTCCAACCAGGCTTCAGCAATACGTTAACCGTGGACTTCTAGATGTTCAAGTTGGTTTTAGAAAAGGCAGAGGAACCAGAGATCAAATTGCCAACATCCGCTGGATCATCGAAAGAGCAAGACAGTTCCAGAAAAACATCTATTACTGCTTTATTGACTATGTCAAAGCCTTTGACTGTGTGGATCACCACAAACTGTGGAAAATTCTGAAAGAGATGGGAATACCAGACCACCTGTCCTGCCTCTTGAGAATCCTGCATGCCGGTCAGGAAGCCCCAGTTAGAACTGGACATGGAACAACAGACTGGTTCCAAATAGGAAAAGGAGTACATCAAGGCTGTATATTGTCACCCTGCTTATTTAACTTATATGTAGAGTGCATCATGAGAAACACTGGGCTGGAAGAAGCACAAGCTAGAATCAAGATTGCTGGGAGAATTATCAATAACCTCAGATATGCAGATGATACCACCCTTATGGCAGAAAGTGAAAAACTAAAGAGCCTCTTGATGAAAGTAAAAGAGGAGAGTGAAGAAGTCGGCTTAAAGCTCAAGACTCAGAAAACGAAGATCATGGCATCTGGTCCCATCACTTCATGGGAAATAGATGGGGAAACAGTAGAAACAGTGGCTGACTTTATTTTTTGGAGCTCCAAAATCACTGCAGATGGTGATTGCAGCCATGAAATTAAAAGACGCTTACTCCTTGGAAGAAAAGTTATGACCAACCTAGACAGCATATTAAAAAGCAGAGACATTACTTTGTCAACAAAGGTTCATCTAGTGTCAAGGCTATGGTGTATCCAGTGGTCATGTATGGATGTAAGAGTTGGACTATAAAACAGCTGAGCACAGAAGAATTGATGGTTTTGAACTGTGGTGTTGGAGAAGACTCTTGAGAGTCCCTTGGACTGCAAGGAGATCCAACTAGTCAATCCTAAAGGAAATTGGTCCTAAATATTCATTGGGAGGACTGATATTGAAGCTGAAACTCCAATACTTTGGCCACCTGATGCGAAGAGCTGACTCATTGGAAAAGACCCTGATGCTGGGAAAGATTGAGGGCAGGAGGAGAAGGGGACAACAGAGGATGAGATGGTTGGATGGCATCACCGACTTAATGGACAAGTTTGGGGGAACTCCAGGAACTGGTGATGGACAGGAAGGCCTGGCGTGCTGTGGTTCATGGGGTTGCAAAGAGTGGGACACGACTGAACAACTGAAATGAACTGAACTGAGGATGTATAAAAGGTATAAAAGAAAATAAAGCAATGGAAAGAGTCTGATGGTGGGAAGGAGAGATCAGAGGTATTGACAGTAAGCAGAAAAGGAAAATAATCCCAATGGAGTAGCATTTGAATATACACACCTGAATAATGGAAGAGGAAAGAAACAATGGAAATATCTGGGGGAAGCTGAGTGAACAGCGAATACAAAGAATCTGAGGCAAGAAAGTAGATCAAAACCCAACAGAAAGCCGATGTAATTGGAATAATGAGTAACGAAGAAAGTGATAGATGAAGTAGTCCAGAGTCAGATTTATTTAGTCTTGTGGGCTAAGGTAGTAACTTCAACTTTGATTAAGGAAACAGTGGTGTCGGTATTAACAGTAGGGTTTTCTTTGTTTGTTGGAGCAATTTCAGGTTTACGGGAAAACTGCAAATTAAGTACAGAGTTCTTATATACCACCTTCCCCATGGTTTCCACTATTACTAACATCCAACATTGTGCATTACAGTTGATGAACCAACATTTAGAGATTATCAACTAAAAGTCCATATTTTACACTGACATCCATCCACTCTTTGTGTTGTCCAGTTCTGTAGATTCTGGTAAATGCATAATAGCCTGTACCCATGATTATATTATCATATATAAGTTTTACTGACCTAAAAATAAAAATCTTCAGTGTTTCACTACTCATTGATCTGACTCTCCTGTACTAGGGCCCCGGCAACTACTGATCTTTTACTTCTGCCTTTTCCAGAATGTTGTATAGTTAGAATCACACGATACACAGCTTTTCCAGATTAATTTCTTTCATTTAGAAATATGCATTTCGTTTACCACTGAACAATATTCCATTGTATGGGTATACCACTTTATTATTCACTTATTTATTGAAGCATATCTTGGTTACTTACAATTTTTAGCAATTATGAATAGAACAACTAAAAATATTTTGTGTACAGTTTTTTGCATGGACGTAAGAGAAGGCAATGGCACCCCACTCCAGTACTTTTGCCTGGAAAATCCCATGCACAGAGGAGCCTGGTAGGCTGCAGTCCACGGGGTCACTAAGTCGGGCACGACTGAGCAACTTCACTTTCACGTTTCACTTTCATGCACTGGAGAAGGAAATGGCAACCCACTCCAGTGTTCTTGCCTGGAGAATCCCAGGAATGGGGGAGCCTGGTGGGCGGCCATCTATGGGGTCGCACAGAGTCGGACACAGCAGTGACTTAGCAGCAAGTTTAACTCATTTGGGTAAAGATAAGCATGACTGATAGATTTTATGGTAAGACTGTGTTCAGCTTTGCAAGAAACTGCCACTGTCTTCCAAAGTGGCTGTACTCATTTGCATTCCAACAGTAATAAATGAAGTTTGCACCAGGATTTGCTATTGTCCAGCCCAAAACAATGGAATAAAATTGTGGTATATTCACACTGTGGAATATTACACAGTGGTGAAAAATAGTAACCTCTAACTACATATACCAGTATGATAGCTTAGTGAAGAACTGTAAACCTGTTTCTGTTGTTGTTGTTCAGTTGCTCAATTGTGTCCAACTCATTGTGACTCCATGGACTAGAGCATGCAGGCTTCCCTGTCCTTCACTATCTCCCAGAGTTTGTTCAAACTGTCCAGTGAGTCCATAATGCAATTCAACAATCTCATCCTCTCTCACCCCTTCTGCTCCTGTCCTTGATCTTTCCCAGCATCATGGTTTTTACCAATGAGTTGGCTCTTAACTTGGAGTTAAGATTAGAGTTAACTTGGAGTTAAGTTAATATTGGAGTTTCACTTCAGCATCAGTCCTTCCAATGAATATTCAGGGTTGACTTCCTGTAGGATTGGCAGGTTGAACTTCTTGCATTCCAAGGGACTCTGAAAAATCTTCTCCAGCATCACAATTTGAAAGCATCGATTCTTCGGTACTCAGCCTTCTTTACGGTTCAACTCTCACATCCATACATGACTACTGGCAAAACCATAGCTCTGACTCAGTTCAGTTGTGTCCGACTCTTTACAACCCCGTGGACTGAAGCACACCAGGCTTCCTTGTCCATCACCAACTCCTGGAGCTTGCTCAAACTCATGTCCATCGAGTCAGTGATGCCATCCACCCATCTCATCCTCTGTTGTCCCCTTCTCCTGCTGCCCTCAGTCTTTCCCACGATCAGGGGCTTTTCCAATGAGTCAGTTCTTTGCATCAGGTGGCCAGAGTAATGCAGCTTCAGCTTCAGTATTACTCTTCCAATGAATATTCAGGGTTGATTTCCTTTAGGATGGACTGGTTTGATCTCCTTGAAATCCAAGGGACTCTCAAGAGTCTTCTCCAACACCACAGTTCAAAACCATCAATTCTTCAGCACTCAGCTTTCTATACGGTCCAACTCTCACATCAATACATGACTAGTGGAAAAACAATAGCTTTGAAAATACAGACCTTTGTTGGGAAAGTAATCTCTCTGCTTTTTTAATATGCTGTCTAGGTTGGTCATAACTTTTCTTCCAAGAAGCAAGCATCTTTTAATTTCATGGCTTCAGACACCATCTGCAGTGGTTTTGGAGCCCCAAAATATTAAGTCTGTCACTGTTTCCATTGTTACCCTATCTATTTGCCATGAAGTTATGGGACCAGATGCCATGATCTTCATTTTCTGAATCTTGAGCTTTAAGCCAACTTTTTCACTCTCCTCTTTCACTTTCATCAAGAGGCTCTTTAGTTCTTCTTCACTTTCTGCCATAAGGTGGTGTCTTCTGCATATCTGAGGTTATGATACTTCTCCAGGAAATCTTGATTCCAGCTTGTGCTACAACCAGCCTTGCATTTCACATGATGTACTCTGCATTTAAGTTAAATAAGCAGGGTGACAATATATAGTCTTGATGTACTCCTTTCCCAATTTGAAACCAGTGTGTTGTTCCATGTCCAGTTCTAACTGTTGCTTCTTGGTCTGCATACAGATTACTCAGAAAGCAGGGGAGGTGGTCTGGTATTCCCATCTCTTTCAGAATTTTCCAGTTTGCTGTGATCTACATAGTCAAAGGCTCTAGTGTAGTCAATGAAGCAGAAGTAGATGCTTTTCTGGAATTCTTTTTTCTATGATCCAGGAGATGTTGGTAATTTGATCTCCGATTCCTCTGCCTTTTCTAACCCCAGCTTGTACATCTAAAAGTTCTCAGTTCACGCACTGTTGCAGCCTAGCATGGAGAATTTTGAGCATTGTAGTGTGTGAGATGAGTGCAACTGTGCAGTAGTTCTTTGGTATTGCCTTTCTTTGGGGTTGGAATAAAAACTGACCTTTTCCAGTCTTGTGGCCACTGCTGAGTTTTCCAAATTTGCTGGCATATTGATTGCAGCATTTTAACAGCATCATCTTTTAGTACTTGAAATAGCTCAACTGGAATTTCATCACCTCCACTAGCTTTGTTCGTAATGATGCTTCCTAAGGATCACTTGACTTCACACTCCAGGATTTCTGGCTTTAGGTGAGTAATCACACCGCTGCGGTTACTGGCGTCATGAAGATCTTTTTTGTATAGTTCTTCTGTGTATTCTTGCCACCTCTTAATATCTTCTGCTTCTGTTAGGTCCATACCATTTTTATCCTTTATTGTGCCCATCTTTGCATGAAATGTTCCCTTAGTATCTCTAATTTTCATGAGATCTCTAGACATTTCCATTCTATTGTTTTCCTCTATTTCTTTGCACTGTTCGATTAAGAAGGCTTTCTTATCTCTCCTCGCTCTTCTTTGGAACTCTGCATTCATATGGGTATATCTTTCCTCTTCACTTGCCTTTCACTTCTCTTCCTTTCTCAGCTATTTGTAAGGCCTCCTCAGACAGCCATTTTGCCTTTTTGCATTTCTTCTTCTTGAGGATGGTTTGATCACTGTGTCCTGTAGTATGTCACAAACCTCCATCCATAGTTCAGGCACTCTATGAAACTGAATCCCTTGAATCTATTTGTCACTTCCACTCTACAATCATAAGGGATTTGATTTACATCATACCTGAATGGCCTGGTGGTTTTCCTTACTTTCTTCAATTTAAGCCTGTTTTTTGCAAGAAGGAGTTCATGATCTGAGCCACAGTCAACTCCTGGTCTTTTTTTGTGCTGTCTGTATGGAGCTTCTCCATCTTCAGCAGCAAAGAATATAATCCATCTGATTTTGGTATTGACCATCTGGTGATGTCCATGTGTAGAGTCATCTCTTGTGTTGTTGGTAAGAGGGTGTTTGCTATGACCAATGCGTTATCTTGGCAAAACTCTGTTAGCCTTTGCTCTGCTTCATTTTGTACTCCAAAGCCAAACTTGCCTATAAACTCCAGGTATCTCTTGACTTCCTACTTTTGCATTCCAGTCCCCAGTGATGAAAAGGACATTTTTTTTTTTTTTTGGTTTAGTTCTAGAAGGTCTTGTAGGTCTTCACAGAACCATTCAAATTCACCTTCTTCAGCATAGTGCTTGGGGCATAGACTTGGATTGCTATGATATTGAATGGTTTGCCTTGGAAACAAATTCTGTCATCTTTGAGATTGCACCCAAGTACTACATTTAGGACTGTTGCTGACTATGAGGGCTACTCCACTTCTTCTAAGGGATTCTTGCCCACAGTAGTAGACACAATGATCTGAATTAAATTTGCCCATTCCAGTCAATTTTAGTTCACTAATTCCTAAAATGTCAATGTTCACTCTTGCCATCTCCTATTTGACCACTTCCAATTTACCGTGATTCATGGACCTAACATTCCAGATTCCTATAATATTGTTCTTTACAGCATTGGACTTTACTTCCATCACCAGCCACATATACAACTGGGTTTTGTTTTCACTTTGGCTCAGCCTCTTCATTCTTTCTGAAGCTATTTCTCCACTCTTCTCCAGTAACAGTATTCCAGATGCAAAAGGCAGTGGGACACATTGCCTCTCATTTCCAGACCTTGGACAGTTAAAATATTCATCAAACAGACAGGCAATTTTTGGAGGAAAAAGGTTTTACCTCCCTTCTCGAGACTGTAAGTATTGATAATTAAAATGCTTAAATAAGGAATTCTTGAGCATTATTGAGAAAATTAAATTTGTGGGGTTTAACCAGTAACAAAGAAACATTATTATACAAACATGTGAATACACTATGAGCCTAAAACACAACAGAAAATAAACTATTACTACAAGAGCATTAAGTCAGTCAGTCAGACAAGATTCTTGTGTGCACATTTTCTTTACCAGACATAATACTAGACACTAAAGGCACAAAGACACTGCAGTACACTAAATGCCTGTTTTCGTGAAATTAAAAATTAGTAGGAAACTACATGTGATTTGAGGACAGCTACAGAGGGTCCTGTTTATTAAATTTCAACATTAAAGAGTCTTTCTTTTGGATCTTCAAGACCAAGGGAAGATACAAGGCAAGATGAGAGAGAAGACCTGGAACCTTCAATACCAAACTAAGGAATCTGGATCTTTTTGATCAACTAATAAAACAAAATTTAAAGATTCTGAATAATGCATGATAATCAGAATGCTATTCTAAAAAGACTATTTACTCATAGATTTGAAAGGATGGACAGCTTAGGAAGCACAGTCTATTAGGAAACTACTGTAACTAGCTCACATGAAATAATATGAGGGTCTATACAAAATCAATAGTAGTAGAATGAACACGAGGGCTATCTCCCACTAGGAGAGCTATTAAGAGAGATGGAAAAAGCAGTATGAATGAAATAAGACAAGTAATTATCAAACTACATATGTTAAAGCCCATATACAAATTGTTGGAAACCAGAAATAAAGAAAAATATTAAAACTATACAGAGTAAAAAAGACTTTACAAACAAACAAATATAACAGAAAAACTCTTGTCAGAAACCAGGCAAGCCAAGGGAAAAAAAAAAAAAATAGGGAAAGCAGAGCTATCTTAAAAATAATTAATAAAAAAGAAAATATGCCAAACTAGAATTTTGTAACAGGAAAAAAAACTATTAAAAATTAAAACAAAATAAAGGCTTTCAGACACACAGAAGCATAAAAAATTCAATCAGAGTAGACCTGGGCTACAATATACATTAAAAGAAGTTCTTTGGGCAAAAAGAAAATACCAAATAGAGATTCAGATCTACTCAAAGAATGAAAAGCACTAGAGGGAATAAACACATGGGCAAATCTCAAAATTTTTCAGCATTTTTAGTCTCTTTAAAAGATAACAAAAAAGGATGATGACACATCAAAAGGCACAGGAACCAATTAACATAGAGTTCACAATAACCAAAGATGGAATAATTTGAGCAACAAAACGGTAAAGAATAATATTGGATTGAAACGCACAGAATAAATGAGTCCAGACTGATATAATTAACTGAATAAATAAATGGGGGAGAAAGGACAGCTCTTCTTTATAGAAGAATTTCAATTAATAAATACAAAAGAAACAAGGGAAATTTTAAAAAATCATCATTCAGTTCAGTTGCTCACTCGTGTCCGACTCTTTGTGACCCCATGAACCGCAGCACGCCAGGCCTCCCTGTCCATGACCAACTCCTGGAGTTTAGAGAATATAGTAATAATTGCTTCAGGGAAGATCTACCAACAAAAGCTAAAATTTATAAACAAAAGGTGAGGGAGAAACAAGATACTGACATAGTCCAAAATCGGTACTTCCCAAGGTAGTTATTAATTTAAAGGAAAAAATTATTAACTTCAAAGTGGAGCAACATAGCAGAAACCACCATAACCAAGTGGTCTCAGTCAAAATTACCAGTAATGAGACATATCAACATCATGTATCTCTTGATATGATTCAATGGGAAAGGTATACAATCACTTCTATGGTATTCTTGACAAAATCTCGTAACTTTAAACTAGTTATGACAAAAATATACCAATAAAAAATGAGTTATATAAAGTATCCCATCTGTATACTTCAAATGTAGCCAGTATTAAGTTATGGATATGTACTGTAAATGCTAGACTAGTTAAGAAGGCATGAAATGAGGGGGAAGGGAAAAGTAACAAATGGCACAAAAAGAACATAGCGAGATGACAGATTTTAACCAACTACATTGATAACTATATTAAATACAATGGTCTCAGTTCAGTTCAGTCACTCAGTCATGTCCAACTCTCTGTGAACCCATGAATCGCAGCACGTCGGGCCTCCCTGTCCATCACCAACTCCCGGAGTTCACCCAAACTCATGTCCATCAAGTCACTGATGCCATCCAGCCGTCTCATCCTCTGTTGTCTCCTTCTCCTCCTGCCCCCAATCCCTCCCAGCATCAAAGTCTTTTCCAATGAGCCAACTCTTCACATCAGGTGGCCAAAGTATTGGAGTTTCAGCTTTAGCATCAGTCCTTCCAATGAACACCCAGGACTGGTACCCTTTAGGATGGACTGGCTGGATCTCCTTGCAGTCCAAGGGACTCTCAAGAGTCTTCTCCAACACCACAGTTCAAAACCATCAATTCTTCAGCACTCAGCTTTCTTCACAGTCCAACTCTGACATCTATACATGACCACTGGAAAAACCATAGCCTTGACTAGACGGACCTTTGTTGGCAATGTAATGTCTCTGCTTTTGAATATGCTATCTAGGTTGGTCACAACTTTTCTTCCAAGGAGTAAGCGTCTTTTAATTTCACGGCTGTAATCAGCATCTGCAGTGATTTTGGAGCCCAAAAGAATAAAGTCTGACACTGTTTCCACTGTTTACCCATCTATTTCCCATGAAGTGATGGGACCAGATGCCATGATCTTCGTTTTCTGAATCTTGAGCTTTAAGCCAACTTTTTCACTCTCCTCTTTCACTTTCATCAAGAGGCTTTTTAGTGCTTCTTCACTTTCTGCCATAAGGGTGGTATTATCTGCATATCTGAGGTGATTGATATTTCTCCCGGCAATCTCGATTACAGCTTGTGTTTCTTCCAGCCCAGCATTTCTCATGATGTACTCTGCCTATAAGTTAAATAAGCAGGGGGACAATATACAGCCTTGATGTACTCCTTTTCCTATTTGGAACCAGTCTGGTGTTCCATGTCCAGTTCTAACTGTTGCTTCCTGACCTGCGTATACATTTCTCAAGAGGCAGGTCAGGTGGTTTGGTATTCCCATCTCTTTCAGAATTTTCCACAGTTTATTGTGATCCATACAGTCAAAGGCTTTGGCATAGTCAATAAAACAGAAATATATGTTTTTCTGGAACTCTCTTCCTTTCTAAACCGTTCAATTAAGGCAAAAACTGTGAGACAGGATAGAACAAAGACCTAGCCATATGCTGCCTACAATAAACCATTTTAAATATATATAAAGACAAAAAGTTAAAAGGCAAGAAGGGATATGGCTATATCAATATCAAATAAAAATAGAATTCAGAAAAAGAGATACTACTAGAAATATTACCAGTGATAAAGAAAAATGTTTCAAAGCGCATAAATTGCTCATTAGAAAAAGAATCTTAAGCATATAAACAATAAAGTTTCAAAGTACAAGAATAGGATAACAGCACTAATGGGAGAAAAAAACAATAATATCTCTAATGGGAGAAAAAATTCTACTATTATATAGTTGGGTATTTCAATACTCATTTCTTACTAACTGAAGAACAAAGTAGATAGAAAATTGATAACGGTATGGAAAAAATGAATACCATCATCAATCAATTTGACCTTGCTCCAAAATAACAGCAAAATGCATCTTCTTTTCAACTACACATAGAACACTTACCTAGACAGACGATATTTTATAAATCAATAACAAAAAATAGGTAAGTCCCCACTGGTCCTAGTGGTTGCTGCTGCTGCTAAGTCACTTCAGTCGTGTCCAACTCTGTGCGACCCCATAGACGGCAGCCCATCAGACTCTATATTTTCATTGCTGAGGGCGCAAGTTAGATCCCGGCTCAGGGAACTAGGATCCCACAAGCTGCATGGCATAGCCAGAAAGTTAAATGGAAATGTCTCTGAAATACTTGAAAACTGAACAATGCCCTGCTAAATAATCCATGGGTTAGAGAATAATAAGAGGTATTTGGAAAATATTTTGAACTAAATAATAAGGAAAATACAACATATCAAAATTTATGTGATGCTGCTAAAATAGCACTTGCAGGGGAGGTTCACAGCTATCAACACTTACATAATGAAAGGAAGAAAGGAATGAAATCAATCTAACAATTTAAGACAAAGGACATATTAAACCTACAGTAATAGGAAACAAGATAATTAAGCATAGGAAACAAAAAAAAAGGGAAGATAATAGAGAAAGAAATCAAAAGCAGCTTTTTAAAAAAAACAACAACAATAAAAGCAATATCAGGAATGAATGAGAGACATAATAATACATATTTCAAATTTCAAAAGTATAATAAGGAACTAAATGAACTTTAATTCAAAAACTTTAATGCCAAAAAATTTTACAAATCAAAAGACAAATGCTCTGACAGATTTCAAACTACCAAAATTCAACTAAGAAGAAACAAAAAACCCAAATAACTTTCCATTAACTTGCCATTTAAAACCTTTCTACAAAGAAAACCGTCCCAGATTACAAGACTCTTAAATTCTTCTAAACATTTCAAAGAAGTAAAAGTTAGTCGTTCAGTGATGTCTGACTCTGCAACTTCATGGACTACATCCTGCCAGGCTCCTCTGTCTACGGGTTTCTCCAAGCAAGAATACTGGAGTGGGTAACCACTTCCTTCTCCAGGGGATCTTTCCAACCCAGGGATCAAACCTGGGTCTCCTGCATTGCAGTTGGATTATTTACCATCTGAATCATTTGAAAACATAATACTAATTCTATACAAACTCCTCCAGAATATAAAAGAGGAACTCCTCCCAACTCATTCCACAGTATGAAGCCAGAGTTGCCCTGATAGCAAACCATTACAAAAAAGAGAAAGGGAAAAAAGGAAATTACAGATCAATATCCATGAGAAGTACAGATGCAAAAATCTTCAAGATTTAGTAAATTAAATCTAGCAACATACAAAAAGACCCTATTAAAATGTATCTTATTAAAATGTATCTAACAGGCACTCAAATGTTGGTGAATAAATAACTTAGGTTTATTTCATAAGTTGTGGGTTACCCTATATTATCATTTGACTCATTAAGGACATGACTGAGTGACTGAACTGAACTAAAGGACATTTACATTTTTAAATTAACTCTTGTTCCTGAACTTATAGGGTCATTTTTCAAGCATTCAGAGCAATAAAAACCAAATTAAGTCTTACTAAAATACATGTGCAAAACAACACAATTAACAAGGGCTGGACATTTTTATTACACAATCTTGAACAGATTTAGGGACTTATATCAGAATACACATTATTTTATTTGTATAAATTTGTCTTATAGGCCTAATTCTCCCTTTCACTCTAAAGAAAACTTTAGTTATTCTTCTAAGCAAGTGCTTCTGTAACTAAGCAACACAGTCTGTATTCTTTCAATGGCTAGCATGCTATCATTAGAGCACAAAGATTGCCCCCTTCCCTACACCACAGCAGAGTGGGAAGTCAAACGTTTCCTCTGGTTCAATCAGATGGTTCAAGTGCTGTTTTTTCCCCTCTGTTATCTCCTCCTTTAGCAATAATAATAACTTTTCCAGGTTTCAGGTGTTTATATGAAACATCTGACAATGGCACCCCACTCCAGTACTCTTGCCTGGGAAATCCCATGGACAGCGGAGCCTGGTAGGCTACAGTCCATGGGGTCGCGAAGAGTCGACCCAACTGAGCGACATCACTTTCACTTTTCACTTTCATGCACTGGAGAAATGGCAACCCACTCTAGTATTCTTGCCTGGAGAATCCCAGGGACAGAGGAGCCTGGTGGGCTGCCTTCTATGGGGTGGCACAGAGTCAGACATGACTGACGCGACTTAGCAACAGCAGCAGCAACTAAGTTAACAGTTCATTTCCAGGTCTGTAAGGTTTCTTGCTGATTTCCAGCAAAAAAAAGTTATTTATTAACAACTATGAATTCCCTTTCCTGATTTCTCTTGCCTGCCAAACTAAGTTACTCATTAGCACTTGTCCAAAACAGTCAAATGAGATCATTAAATAATGTTACCTGGACCATGAAAGCACTGCAGCACCCCTGAGAGTCCTGAGAGAATTTCAAGAATTTTAGGAACGAAGGGTCACAATTTGAGTTAATATTAAAAATTGGGTAATAGTGTTGGGCTTCATTAAACTCACTTCAAGCCACATTTATTGGAAGTATTGGTCGCTCGGTCATGTCCGACTCTTTGCAACCCCGTGGACTGTAGCCTGCCAGGGACCTCTCTCCATGGAATTCTCCAGGCAAGAATACTGGAGGGGATAACCATTCCCTTCTCCAAGATATCTTCCCAACCCAGGGATCAAAACTGAGTCTCCTGCATTGCAGGCAGACTCTACCATCTGAGCCACCAAGGAAGTCCTTCAACATTTATTGAAAGCCTACCGTTTATTATCTATAAAAATTTACAGAAAATTACATAATAGGAAATTAAAATCTCTAAGGTCTCTTCAATTTTTTAAAAAAACTGATTCTTAGTATTTATATATTGATTATACACATATATACATTTATTATATATTACTTGACATAAAATATAACTGCAGTACTACAGTATAAACAGTAGAACACTGACTTTGTTTTCAATAAGTGTTAATGGAGTCATATGGGTTAAAAAATTGCTATTTCTTTTTTTTTAATTTTAATTTTTACTTTTACTTTACAATACTGTATTGGTTTTGCCATTCGTTGACATGAAAAAATTGCTATTTCTAATTTCTCATATATCTGAATGCTGTGAGTTTTTTAAATGGGTAAAAATGATCTGGGTTCTCAAAAAGCATGTATAACAGCAGATCATTCTCAAAGACAATTTACCCACCCAAACTGTGTACAATGCAAATGACCTAGCACTTCACTGAACAGAAAATATAGGATGAACAGTTTTTTTTAAAAAAAGACTCCCTCTAACTCAGCTATTTTATAAAGAATAATGAATAGGAGGAAGCTTTAAAGAGAAGAAATTTTAAAACTAGCCTTTTAATTCACTGCAGGAAAAGTTCTAGAAATACTGAATGAATGTCTAGTGTGTGCTTTTAGTCACATCCAACTCTGTGACCCTCTGGACTGTGGCCCACCAGGCTCCTCTATCAATGGGATTTTTCAGACGAGAATACTGGAATGGGTTGCCATTTCCTTCTCCAAGGGATATTCCCAACCAAGGGATCTAACCCGGGTCTCCTGCATTGCAAGCAGATTCTTTACGCACTGAGCCATGGGGGAACTCCTATAGTATTATTAGTAAGAGACAAAGATGGAATTTATTTCTAGTTTCAAAGAGTAATCACTTCCTTTCTAGAAGAATAAAACCCTTTAAAACTTCATTGTTCAGAATTTCCTGAACTAAAGTGACCAATTATTCAAAATGAAAACCTGATAACCTTTACTCTAATTTACTGAAACAAAAAAAATTTAAAAAGCACATCTCTAACATGAAACTCAAAGGAACCAGGCAGGGAAGAGGATGGGGTAAAGAGAGTGGTTATTTATTGTTTTCCCTCTGAAAATATGACTTCTCGAGTGTCCTGGTGTTCAGTGAGGAGTCTTTTTCAAGATTAAAAATGGTGAAAGGAGATGTGGGCAGGAAGAATGACATACTGATCTAAAAGAGAAAGCAATGCCTAAGGTTTCCATCTATCTATTTAACACAAAAAGATAGTACATTTACTTTATCTGTCCAGGCCTTATCATACAAAAGGAAAAAAGTAAATTCAGTATCACCAAATGAAGAGTTTTCCTGACTACTCTCTAATATATTATGATCTTCATATCTTTCTGTATCCTTTCACTGTTTTATGCCAATGTTCACCCACGTGAATATGCATCATTGGTATCAAATCACATGGCATTAATAAAGATGCCATTAATACTTAATGGTATTCAGTTTTTAATATAATTTCCCTATAAATGCAACAGAGCTGCTAAATTCCAAATATGCTATTTAAACTAAATACTACTATGCTATGTTTCACAAATTTCAAAATTCTCATATTTATCAAATATACTGCTGAACAAACCAGATGGCATCAATCAAGGTTTTTATACTCATAAAAACAAAGAATAAGCACCATATATATACATACACATACATAAAATAATGTAGAGCTAAACTTCTAAAAATGGAAGTTTAACAAATGGTAATTAGTATATATAATGAATATAATAAACTGTAAATTCTCTTGTTATGAGCTTCAACAGTAAGTCAGATTACATTAAAGATGTAGAGCTTTCCAAAATGCCAAATTCCATTTCATTTGATCTTGGTGCATGAGTCTTTTTAATAAGCATTCTTAAAAGAGCTCAAAATTTACGGAGTAGTGGGGGGTGTTATAATTTAAAAAGCAGTAAAGCAAGATCTGCATCACAGAAAACAGTTATTTCTGTCTTTCCTTTGAAACAAAAGATAGCTTTCAGAAACTAAAAACAAATCAATAATCACAGAACTATAAATAAAAAACATATGAGATACCACTTCACACTCATGGAATGGCTACATTAAAATAGCTAACACAAGTGTTGAGGATGTAGAGGAATTGGAACCCTCATACTCTGCTGATGGAAATGTAAGATGGTGCAGTAACTTAAGAAAATAGTCTAGTAGTTCCTCAAAAGATTAAACATAGAGTTACTATATGACTCAGTAATTCCTCTTCTAGGTATACACCCAAGAGAAATGAAAACAAATGTCTATACAAAAATTTGTACACAATGTTCATAATTTTATTCCTAACAGTCAAAAGGTGAAAGCAACCAAAATGTTCAACAACTGATGAGTAGATAAATAAAATGTGGTATAATATACAATGGAATATTACTCAGCAATAAAATGGAACAATATATTGATAGATGCTACAGTCTGGATGAATTTTGAAAACATTTTGCTAAGTGAAAGAAACCACTCACCAAAGACTATATATTTTATTATTCCAATTATTAGAACTGGAGAATTCCATGGACAGAGGAGCCTGGCAGGCTACAGTCCACAGGATCAAAGAGTCGGACATGACTGAAGTGACTTAGCATACACACGCCACAAT
This sequence comes from Ovis canadensis, assembly GCF_042477335.2. Classification (NCBI taxonomy): domain Eukaryota; kingdom Metazoa; phylum Chordata; class Mammalia; order Artiodactyla; family Bovidae; genus Ovis; species Ovis canadensis. Next base: position 46,746,881 of record NC_091266.1, on the reverse strand, counting down.
AGGCAACTCTACAGAAACAGAAAATAGATTAATGCTTGAAATAGGTCTAAGGGATTGGAAGAAAACAGGGCTGGGGTGGGGTGATTGCCAAAGAGTAGAGTACTCTCTGGAGTAATGAAAATGTCCTGTAATTGTTTGTGATAGTGAACAACTCTGTGAACATGCTAAAAAACCACTAAATTGTATTCTTCAAGTGCATTAATCATATGGCATGTAAATTATATCTGAATTAAGCTATTAATGTGTCAACATGAAAGCAAATTTGGAAAACAGCAGTGGCCACAGGATTGGAGGTCAGTTTTCATTCCAATCCAAAAGAAGGGCAATACCAAAGAATGTTCAAACCACCATACAATTGCACTCATTTCACATGCTAATAAGATTATGCTCAAAATCCTTCAAGCTAAGCTTCTGCAGTACATGAACTGAGAACTTCCAGATGTACAAGCTGGATTTAGAAAAGGTAGAGGAACCAGAGATCAAATTCCCAACATCTGTTGGATCATAGAAAAAGCAAGGAATTCCAGAAAAACATCCACTTCTGCTTCACAGACTAAAGCTTTCACTGTGTGGATCACAACTATAAAAAATTCTTAAAGACATGTGAATACCAGACCACCGTATATGTCTCCTGAGAAACCTATATGAAGGTCAAGAAGCAACAGAACCAGAGGTGGAACTATGGACTGGTCCAAACTGGGAAAGGAGTGTGGCAAGGCTGTATATTGTCACCCTGCTTATTTAACTTATATGCAGAGTACATCATGGGAAATGCTGAGCTGGATGTATCCCAAGCTGGAATATCTCCAGGAGAAATATCAACAACTTCAGATATGCAGATGATACCACTCTAATGGCAGAAAGCAAAGAGTTACCCAAGATCCTCTTGAGGGTGAAAGAGTAGTGAAAAGGCTGCCTTAAAACTCAACATTCAAAAAACTAAGATCATGGCATCTGGTTCCAACACTTCATGGCAAATAGAAGGGGAAAAAGTGGAAAGCAGTGACAGATTTTATTTTCTTGGGCTACAAAAATCACTGCAGATGGTGACTGCAGCCACAAAATTAAAAGATGCTTGCTCCTTGGCAGGAAAGCTATGACAAAGCTAGACAGCACACTAAAAGCAGAGACATCACTTTGCTGACAAAGATCCATATGATCAATGCTATGATTTTTCCACAGTCATGTACGGATGTGATCACTGGACCATAAAGAAGGCTAAACGCTGATGAACTAATGGTTTCCAATTGTGGTGCTAGAGAAGATTCCTGAATCCCTTGGACTGCAAGAGGATCAAACCAGCTAATCCTAAAGGAAATCAACCCTGAATATTCATTGGAAGGACTGATGCTGAAGCTGAAGCTCCAATACTTTGGCCACCTGAGGCGAAGAGCTGACTCAACTGGGAAAGACCCTGATGCTGGGAAATACTGAGGGCAGGAGAAGGAGGGCACAACAGAGGATGAGGTGGTTGGATGGCATCACCAACTCAATGGACATAACTCCAGGAAATAGTGAAGGACAGGGAAGCCTGGTGTGCTGCAGTCCATGAGGCTACAAAGTCAGATGGCATCCACTTCTAGACACTGGAAGTAGTACAGTGAGACCTAGAGTCAAACTGTGACTTTGCCAACTTCTTACCATATGACCTTTAGTAAATTATCTAATCTCACTAAATTTTCAGTTCCTTTTGCAGTACAATAAGAGACAAGTACTTATTTCATTGGATTACTATAAGAATTTAATGAGATAACAGATATAAAGTTACATGTAAAGAATAGTGTATGTTATACGACATACTGTGCTCAAACAACAGCTATTCTTATTATTACAATTATTTTATTTTTACTAGACCTTTATTTTCTTGTTCCCATAAGGAAATACATAATGCAGACTTCTGCAAGGTTTGTCCCAAATCCACACATCTAAGTTAAACCTTATAAATTTTAATTCCTTATAAGAAATATTACTTTATTTTTTAAAGCAATTTACTTTCTATCTGATGCCTTGCCTGGAATATAAATGACATTTATGAAGTTACTATTTTTATAGAACTACAGAAATTAAAAGACCACAAAATTCAATGTCACTAATGGTTGGGGGGGGGGGTACTCATTAAAAAACAAATTCAGTGTGTTTATTTTTAAAACTGCACATTCAGAAATAAAGGTCCAAAGATTAGGCAGCCACAAAAATCAACCTTCTAATTAAATAAAAATTGCCAATAAATACATTATAGTAAAAATGTTTTATCCATATGCTTAAAAACAAAGTGAAGTAAATTTAGGGAAGTCCTATGAAATAATTTCCTGTTTAAGAAATGAATGTTCTTAATTCCCAGCTAATTTGATAACATTTCTACAGAAAGTCCTTAATGAAAAACTCTCATATGAATGAAAGTCAACATTTCAGAATGAAGTGTAACATGCACAAAACAACACTAAGTACACAGACAGCAAATAACATTTTATATTTCTACCTAAAAATTCAGCATTACATTCCCCCAAAACTTATGATTCTATTCTACAATGAATCACATAAACAGGTCAAATTTTGATCGAATCGAGTACAGAATCAAAAGTCATTCAACAATCACATTCCTATCTGAAAACATGGGAAAGAGCCTTTCCACTCAAATTTTCAGGAATATTTTAATATCTCATAAGAGTGTCACACTTTATAAATCATTGCTTGAGAAAACTGATCATAGATTTCCAAAAATATTTAATTAAACCAAAACTGAATTAAGATTTTAAGTGTCTGGTTAGAGCTAAGTATAATAGAATACCATACCTAAAATATAAATTACATCTTTTTCAAAGCTAAACCAAAATTTTTTAAATGCCCACAGAGTATTATATCTCTACAAAGCTGCACAGCCTAAAAACAAAGTTTCTTTTATCTCTCATGATAAGAGCAACACTTAAGGCAACAATATATTTAACTAACCTGTTTTATTCAGAATAAATCTTTCACCCACAAAAAAAGAAACTTATCTTTAAAAGTTACGTACTCAATTTTTATGTCAATTTTTTGAACTCACATAAAAAGGGCCTACAAAGACAACACCTTTATCAATTTCTCAAATCTGGTAAATCAACAGTTTACTATATTCCAAAAGTTGCTGAAAATTTTTTTTTAATTAAAAATATCAAACAAGTAACTTTTTGCTGACTTGTTTACACATCTGTATTTCCTATTTTTTATCCTACTATCCATTCTTTTAAAAGCATTCCCCCTTTTTTTAGTACATATAGCTTTAGGTGTAAAAATAATAAAAGCTATCAAAATACTAAGTGTTGACATTAACTGTAGCTCCCTCTGTACTTTTCTGTATCCTTAGATTGTTTTTAATGAACATGTAAGTACTTTCAAAATGAAAAACTTTTTTCAACTTGCTTACCACCCAGCTTCTTCACAAGAGTCTTATATACCAATCTTTTGCGGTAAATTAGGTAGAAAAGAGATGTGAATTTAAACAAACATTTTCAGGTAAAAAGAAGAATCTCAGAAAATGGGAAAACATAGCCTTAAAACATCTTACTTACATAATGCTATCTGTAAATACTTTAAAAGCAGGTGGTAACAACTAAAAACTTTGGCAAAAGTTTTTATCTGCTTCAAATTTACTATTTCCCAATGAAAATGAAAGTAGATTAGTTTTGTGTGGAAAAGGCCCAATTGCATTTACATTCTAAGTCATTTTCTAGGTCTATAAAATGATCTCAAACCATGTACTATTAATATCACAAAACCGATTAAAGTAAGCTAAAGACAGAACTTAGAAACTAACTAGTTTTTGTTTTTTTTTAGGCAAGTTATTAGAGACACTTTCTGATACGGAAAAGAACTCAACAAAACTATTTAGCATAATAAATGCTATAAATAATAAAAGTAATGCAAGGCCTCTTACCAATTTCAGCAGGTAGTTGTTTGATTTTGTTCTCTCGAATGCTAAGCATGCTGAGTTTTGACAGGTTTTTGATGTCTTTTTCCACAGTAGTTATACGATTAAAGCGAAGGTAAAGAGTGGTGAGAGAATCTAGCCTATACACCACTGAAGGAATTTCTCTCAGTTTATTATGCCGTAAATCAAGCATCCGGAGCTTCTTCAAGTTATCGAGAGAGTCAGGCAAACTGGTAAGTGAATTTTCACTTAGAGCCAGTGTCATGAGATTTACTAGACAGCCCACTTCCGCTGGGAGGGACTGTAATTTGTTGCTATATAAATAAAGTTCTGTTAATTGAGTCAACTCCTTGATTGATGATGGCAATATGTGTATAGACCTCTTGGATAAGTCCAAACGCATTGAGTTCTCTTCCCGGCATTTGTTGAGCTCTTTAATCACCTCTGCATTGCTAGATTTTTTTCTAGTCCCAGGTGCTGGATTTGGCCGTTTGATCGTATTATCAACCGAAAAAGCCACCCCTGGCTGGGCAGCACTGGAGTCCTTCTTTCCATCTTTGGCATCTTTCCCTTTGGTCTTAGGTTCTTTTTCTTTGCTCTCTTTTCCAAAACCTCCAGAGGCTTTTGCCTCCTTTTCTCTTTCCTTGGCTGATGGTGCTTTGGGATCTTTCTCTTTAGAGTCTTTTTCTTTTCCTAAACTACTACTCATGGTGACTCAAGCTAGGGCAAAAACTACATGAACTCCTTTTATTTACCAACAAAAGAAATTCAAAGGTGAAGAGACAAAGATCCTACACAGTCAAAAAAGGTGTTGGCTTGAAGAAGTAATCTCCATCTGTTACATGCTGGATCTAAAACCACTATGCCCATTTCTGACAACTCATTCCAACTGGTAAAATGGTGCTGGTCAATCAATGATTCATTAGAATTCCTGAAATATAATACAGAGAGAGTATTAAATTACTTTAGGTTATAATTTATATTAAGTAAATTGGTGCTGCAAACAATCTTACTGACAATTTTGCTATATTCCTATGATTTGAAACAGTAAATAAATATTTATTGAACACCTTCTACTTTGCAAAACCCATTAAAAAACTATAAAAATTAATAAAACAGACTCTAACTTTGAAGAATTTACAATCTAACAGGAAAAGGTAAGATAGGAACAAGTAATCAAACTGCAAAATTCTAAAGTGATGAAACATGGGAGAAATCATCACAGCAGCTAATGCCTAAGTGCTTTCTATGAGCAAGCATCACTGCAAGGAATTTACAAACATTAACTCTACATCAGCCCTGAGATAAATCCTTATCCCTATCTTACACACAGGGACAACTGAGGCACAGAAATATCTTTAAATAACCAGCTTTGCGATCTTGGCAAAGTAATGGAACTAAGATTCCAAAATGGTGGTACACTGCCTATATGCCTAACTAACACAGTAAAACTGCTGTATCTGCAGCTAATTAACAAATAGTTTCAAGCAAAAGGAAAGACTTGAAAGGCAATAATGACAGAATGGAGAGCAGTGGAGTAAAGGAACAAAATTGAGATACATATGGAAAACAGCAAATATATCAGGAAAGGGGCTCTACGGACCCCTTTTGAGAAACAATAACAGAGCAATCTCCATGAAGCCTATTCTAGGAACTGAAAAGGTAGCTTTTTCAGTTGACAGTGAGAAGGATTAAGGGTTCTTAGAAATAGAAACAGTTCACTGGTAAAAATGACTGACCAAAATGACCCACAAAGGTTGAAAATACAAGGGGAGACAACATTAGGCTAAGAAGATCTATTCTTGGCATAAGACTAGACTGATGATCATCACATTTAATAATTATTTACTTAGAAAAACATATCAATAAGCCATATATACTAAATATATTCCCTAGTCTTACCTTAAATGCATGTGAAAGCTTTACAATACTGAATCTTAAATTACAATAAAAGACTTCTGATTCCATACAAGTTAGAATAATAATTCCATACAAGGTAGAAAAGTATTCTGTTTTTCACATTAATTGTAACTTAAAACCCTGACAAAACACATGAAGCAACTAGCAGAATATTCTGAAAGGTAGATGAAAGACGACAGACTGGTTAGTAAAAGACAGGGAAGCCTGGAGGGCTGCAGTCCAAGGGGTTGCAAAGAGTTAGACATGACTTGGTGACTGAACAAGAAGAACTAAAGAACAAATGGAGATAAATACAATAAGTGAAATAAAAAATACACTAGAAGGAATCTACAGCTGAATAATTGAAGAAGAAGAACAGATAAGGGACATGAAGACAGAATGGTGGAAATCACTGCCATGGAAAAGAAAAAATAAGAATAAAAAGAAATGAAGACAGTCTGAGAGACCTCTGGACAACATTAAATGCACCAACATTCACATTATAGGGGTCCCAGAAGGAGAATAGAGAGAGAATGAACCTGAGAAAATATCTGAAGAGATAATAGCTGAAAACATCCCTTACATAAGAAAGGAAACAGTCACCCAAGTCCAGGAAGCTCAGAGAGTCTCAGGCAGAATAAACCCAAGGAAGAACATGCCAAGACACATAGTAATTAAAGGGGAAAAAAAAAAAAAAAAAGGCAACAAGGGAAAAATGATAAATAACATACAAGTGAATTCCCATATGGTTATCAGCTGATTTCTCAGCAAAACTCTGCAGGCCCAAGGGGAGTGGCATGACATATTTAAAGTGATGAAAAGGAAAAACCTACAACCAAGAATATGCTAGGAGTTCCCTGGCGGTCCAGTGGCTAAGACTCTGTAATCCCAGTGCAGGGACCCAGGTTCAATCCCTGGTCAAGGATCTAGACCCCACATGTCACCACTAAAGATCTTACTAAGATGTGATACAGCCAAACAAATTAAAAAAAAAAAAAAAAAGAATACTCTACCCATCAAGGCTCTCAGTCAGATGTGAGAGAGACATCAAATGTTTTACATTTTACAGACAAGCAAAAGCTAACCAGCACCACCAGACCAGCTTTGCAACAAATGATAAAGGAACTTTTCTAGGTGGGAAACAGACCAGCAAACTTAAAACAACCTTGCACATATGTTAGACTGCTATATCAAAACCGCATGGGAACAACAAATCCCAAAACTACGATAAACAGACAAAAAAGAAAAAGCAGTCCAAACACACTAAAAATGGTCATCAAACTGAAAGAGAAGAGAAAAGAGGAAGGGAAGAAAAAAGGCCTATTGAAAACAAACCCAAAAAATAAGAAAATGTTAATCAGAAAACCTTTTTTAAGAAAATGGTAATAATGTTTTTTTAATAGACTTAATTAAGAACTGTATGGTAATAAGAATAGTATGGAGGTTCCTAAAACTAAAAATAGAGCTACCATAAGATCCTACAACCCCACTCTTGGGCATGCATTAGAATCCAAAAAGACACATCCACCCCTATTTCAGTACTGTTTACAACAGCCAAGACATGGAAGAAACCTGTGTTCGACGACAGAGGACTGGATAAAGAAGATGTGGTATATATAATACAATGGAATATTACTCAGCCATTAAAAAGAATGAAATAATGCCACTTGCAGCAGCAAACATGGATGGATCCAGAAACTGAGTGAATTAAGTCAGAAGGAGAAAGTGAAATATGCTATCACTTCTATGCAGAATCTAAAAACATGATACAAATAAACTTATTTACAAAACAGAAACCGGCTCATGGAGAACTTATGGTTACCAGGGAAGAGTGGTAGAAAGAGACAGCTAGGGAGTTTAGGATTGACACATACATACAGTTATATTTAAAACAGATAACTAACAAGAATCTACTCTGCTCAATATTATGTAACAACCTAAACAGCAAAGAGTAGCTATACATATATATGTATAACTGAATCACTCTGCTGTACTCCTGAAACTAATACAACATTTTCAGCCACTATATTCCAATCAATATAAAATAAAAAGTTTAAAAAGACAGAAAACATATAAATTGCAGAATGATAAAGAATGGTTCCATCTGTATAATGTTTTAATACATACAAATTAATACATATGGCTTGTGAACACATTTATCATACCATGGACAGTCTTGTCTTTTTTCTTTTTAAAAATATTTTTGACTTTGAACCAATATTATACCTCTTCTCATAGTTTTAATTTGTATTTCTTGACATTCATTTTCAAATGTTTATTGGGCCTTTGTATTTCTACTTGTGTAAATTCTTTAATTCTTTGCCAAAAAAAACATACATTTAGACACAAAAAGGATTGAGAAACATCAAATTCAGGATGGTGGTTTCTAAGCTGTGGTTCCAAGGTAGCTTCTAAGTTGCAGTTGTAAAGACAAGTAAGTAGAACACTAACCCAATGTTTGACAAGTGGATTTCAGTAGAGTCCAAAGTTATGTTTTCATTTTGAAGCAAATGGGCAAATGAACTCTGAGTCCTCTTCTGGCTGTATGAAAGATTTAGAAAGCCATCTTCTTCTAGTTATTAAAAGAATATTTATTTAACAAACAATGAGAAACAATACCTATCAAACTGATTAAAAACTAAAAAAAGAACTGTGCTGGTGAGGACACAGAGACACTTAGACTCTCATAGACTGCTGATGGGCATACAATCCAGTAAAGACTTTGAAAATGTGGCTTTTTCATAATATGATTAATTTGGCATCTTTTGTTTGAATAAAAATATAAATGTATGTGAGAGTTACAAATCTGTGTAATAACACAGAAAAAAATTAAAAGAATACACCCTCAAACTGTTCATTTAACTGCTTACCTCTCTCTCTGGAAAAAGATACTGGTTGATGAGAGAGAGACAAGGAAAGGAAATGCCAGGGAATGAGGTAAAGAAATTGAAGTTGAGATCAAATCATAAAGGGCCATGGATACTGAGCTTGAGTTTGGACTCTGCCACAAATTCTTCATCTAGGATCTTACACATATCACATGGAGAACACTGATGAAACAGATATGCACTTTGAGCCCGACTTATCAGGAAAGGAACTTATGTATCTACATCTGTCCCAGTATAGCAAATCTGTTATCAAGTCTTCAGTTAAACCCTTTCCCAAAAAGCAGATCTCCATTGCCTCTGCTTTTACCTGCCCAGTCCTAATGGCACAAGACTTGCTACCTCTGTTCAGATAGGTTGAGAAATTTATAAACTACTATCACACGATTATATTTGATTTCCAAAGTAACCATCTGTTAAGCAGGCACCCCAGGAGTGTTACTCTCATTAACAGATGAGTTAACTAAGGTTTATGGAAGTTAAATTATCTGCCCAACAGCATGGTGTGAGTCTGACAATAATAACACTAGAGGTAGCAGCAGATAATGTTTATTTAGTACTTACTATTTGTCAGGTACAGTGCTAAATGCTTTTAGCTCTTATCTCATGAAGTCCTTGCAACAATTCTGAGGCAGATTAACATCCATTTATAGATAAGGAAACGAAGGCTCAAGAGTAATCAAACAACTTGTCAAAGATCACAGAGACCGTAATTGACTAAGTCACAAGGCTAACACAGTTCCAACTCCAAAACCCATGTCATAACCACTATACTATTTCAGAATACACTAAAGGGTTATACATAACCATGTAAATAATCAGGATTGACATAGGAATCAAGGAAAATTTTTAACAGAGCAAGATTTTAAAAGGTAGGAATGCTTTCTACAGTCTGAAGAAATGCTAAATTAAAAAACCCAATGTAGAAAATCTAAATATCTTTACAAAATTATTCTCCCTCCATATAGATCACACTAGTAGTTTATTAAGAAATCTGAGCAATTGAGAAATTTCTGAGCAAATGAGAAATTTCTTCCAATAATGTATTATTATATGCCTAAATACATAATTCATATAACTTTCAACAAGTTCAATTATTTTCTACTGAGTGGTATCTTCCTGGAAAGTATGATAAAAAGAATATATTTTATAAATTTTAATTCAGTACCTTACAGTTTAACTCTACAACCAATTAGCTCCACTTTTCAATTAATAGAATATATGAATGTTTCAATAACTGACCACTAGAAAGTGATAACACAGCTCAACTTAGAAAAGAGCCTGACTCATACATCTGTGGCCCATGCACTAATTATTAAAAACTAGTACTGACTAGTCCCTTCTAGTAATAGTGTCACAGGATCCAGCAATCCCACTCCTGGGCATGTATCAGGAGAAAACCGTAATTCAAAAAGATACACATACCCCGATGTTCACTGCAGCACTATTCATGCTAGTCAGGTCATGGAAACAATTTAAATGTCCATCAACATAGAAGATGTAATACATAGCACACAATGGAATACTACTCAGTCATAGAAAAGATTGAAAAATGCCATTTGCAGTGACATGGACAGAACTAGATAGTGAGTGAAGAAAATCAAAGACAAACAGCATATGATACTGTCTACATGTGGAACCTTAAAAAAAAATGTATAAATGAACCTATTTAGAAAACAGAAATAGAGTCACAGATATAGAAAGCAAACTTTTATTTACCAAGAGGGAAGTGGGGGAGGGATAAATTGGGAGGTTGGGAGTGACATCTACACACTACTATATATAAAATAGATAACTAAAAAGAGTCTACTGCATAGCACAGGGACCTCTACTCAATACTCTGTAATGATGTATATGGGAACAGAATCTTAACAGTGAATATATGTGTACATATAATTGATTCACTTTGCTGTACAGGAGAAATTTATAGAGTATTTTAAAACAACCATACTCCAATACAAAATTTAAAAAGAGTACATGCTTATTTTCTAACTATTTATCTCCTGCCTAGGACAAAGAGAATTATTCCCATAATAATGAGGGGGGGAACTGGATGTTCAGAGACTTGAGGAGTTCTAGCTATATTAAATTTGACTCGCCTTATAACCTAACTCAGTCTCTATCCTGTATTCTAATGTTAAATGTACATATCTGCTAGCTAATTTCTGATCTAAAGGAATTTGGTTAAAAGTACTATTGAAAAACATAGATTTTTTGCATGATACAGGATGCCCGGGGCTGGTGCACTGGGATGACCCAGAGGGATGGTATGGGGAGGGATGTGAGAGGGGGGTTCAGGATGGGGAACACGTGTATGTATGCCTGTGGCGGATTCACGTCGATGTATGGCAAAACCAATACAATATTGTAAAGTGAAAAAAAAGAAAAACATAGATTTTAAAGGGGGAAACTATTGTACTTCAAGGATTCAAAGAGAATTCTTTGAGAATTTACACAAACTCACTGCTACCTAAAAACAAACAGGAGGAGGGACTCTGGCAAAAACAGTAGATCAACTGTAAAGAGTCTTCAAGGACAAAAACATACGACCAAGAATTAATACTGAGTTCTAACAATATAGTTCAGTATAAAAACAGGTAAATATTGTTAAACATGTAAGAACTGAAGGATTATTGTTCCTATGAATTGCTCTTGAAGAAAACACTAGTTAATATAATTCAAACATCCAAAAGATAAACAGAAAAACTATGACCTCCTGGGCTCAGTGCCACCCACCAATGGGCTAACACCAAGTCTGGGACCCTGAGACCCCACAATCAGAGACTCCAGGACCCAGCTCTACCTACCAGGAGGCTGGCACTAGCACCAGGACTCAGGCTTACCTACTGATGGACAGCACAAGCCCCAAGATCCTCTGGGCCTCAGCCCCACTCACCAGTGGGCCAACATCAGTTCCAGAACTATTGTGGCCCCACAGCCAGTCTGTAAAGATTCAGCCCACCCACTGGCAGGCCAGCACCACCACAGGACTCCTCTGTCCATGGAGCCAAATGTGCCAGCACCCAGCCTTACCTACCAGCTGCCAGTAGCCTCCACAAAAACCAACCAGGCCAGCCACATCTCAGTGTACCCACAGAAGGTAGCCCACCACAACACAAAGGCCAAAAGAACTCACACAGAGGACATTTTTGGAACTTAAATCTCTGGTGACTACAGAGGAGTGTGCTATGGGGACCTATAAGACATTTTCTATATAAGGCTACTATTCCAAGATCAGGAAATGTAACCAACCTATTGAATAAATAGACACAAAAGCAGGAACCTGGGATTCCCTGGTGGCTCAGTGATAAAGAGTGTGCCTGCAATGCAGGAGATACAGGAGAAACAGGTTCGATCCCCCCAGTCAGGAAGATCCCCTGGAGAAGGAAATGGCAACTCACTCCAGTATTCCTGCAAGGACAATCCCATGGACAGAGGAGCCTGACAGGCTCCAGTCCATGGGGTCACAAAGAGTCAGAGGCAATTGAGCACAAAAACAGGCAAAATGAGGGGGAACATGTTAAAACCCCAGAAGAACTAAATGAAGATAAGGAATCTACCCGATAAAGAGTACACGGTAATGAGATGCTCAAAGAACTTGGGAGAAGGAATAAACACAGTGAGATTTAACAAAGAGTTAGAAAATATGAAGGGCAACCAAACAGAGATGAAGAATACCATAAATGAAATACATTAGAAGGAAACAACAGCAGATTAGATGATGAAAAGGAAAAAAGGAGTGAGCTAAAAACAACAACAAAAATCACTACAGCTGAAAAGAAAAAAGAATAAAAAGAAATACTGACAGTCTAAGAAACCTCTAGGACAACATCAGCATACTAACATTCACATACAGAGATCCCAGAAATGTGTATGGGGTGGGGGTGGCGGGGGGATGGGACGGACAAAGAGAACATATCTGAGGACAAAACAGTTGGCTACTTCCCTAACCTAGGGAAGGAAACAAGATACCCAGGTCCAGAAAGCATAGAATTCTAAACAGGATCACTCAAAAGAGGACCACATCAAAGATATCAAAGATACCTGGTAATTAAAATAGCAAAAGAGATAAAGGGAGAATATTAAAAGTAGCAAGGGGAAAGCAACAAGTTATACACATAAAACTACCAGCTGTTTTTCAGCAGAAACTCCACAGACCAGAAGAGAAAGAAAGGCATGATATATTTTAAAATATGAAAGAAAAAAATCTACAATCAAGAATACTCTCCTGAGCAAGGCTTTCATTCAGATTTGGAGGAAAGAGCAAAAGTTTTACAGATCAGCACAACCTAAAAGAGTTCAACACCACAACCAGTTTTGTAAGAAATGTTAAACAAAAGGCCACAACTAGAAATATGAAAATTACAAAAGGAAAAGTCTCATTGGTAAAGGAAAATATATAACACACTGATAAACCGTGTCAGTTCATTTCAGTTGCTGAGTTGTGTCCGACTCTTTGTGACCCCATGAATCGCAGCACACCAGGCTTCCCTGTCCATCACCAACTCCAGGAGTTTACTCAAACTCATGTCCATCGAGTTGGTGATGCCATCCAGCCATCTCATCCTCTGTCATCCCCTTCTCCTCCTGCCCCCAATCCCTCCCAGCATCAGAGTCTTTTCCAATGAGCCAACTCTTCACATAAGGTGGCCAAAGTATTGGAGTTTCAGCTTTAGCATCAGTCCTTCCAATGAACACCCAGGACTAATCTCCCTTAGGATGGACTGGTTGGATCTCCTTGAAGTCCAAGGGACTCTCAAGAGTCTTCTCCAACACCACAGTTCAAAAGCATGAATTCTTTGGTGCTCAGCTTTCTTCACATTCCAACTCTCATATCCATACATGACCACTGGGAAAACCATAGCCTTAACTAGACGGACTTTTGTTAGCAAAGTAATGTCCCTGCTTTTGAATATGCTATCTAGGATGGTCATAACTTTCGTTCCAAGGAGTAAGCGTCTTTTAATCATGGCTTCAGTCACCATCTGCAGTGATTTTGGAGCCCAGAAAAATAAAGCCTGACACTCTTTCCACTGTTTCCCCATCTATTTGCCATGAAGTGATGGGACCAGATGCCATGATCTTCGTTTTCTGAATGTTGAGTTTTAAGCCAACTTTTTCACTCTCCTCTTTCACTTTCATCAAGAGGCTCTTTAGTTCGTCTTCACTTTCTGCCATAAGGGTGGTGTCATCTGCATATCTGAGGTTATGGATATTTCTCCTGGCAATCTTGATTCCAGCTTGTGCTTCTTCCAGCCAGTGTTTCTCATGATGTACTCTGCATATAAGTTAAATAAGCAGGGTGACAATATACAGCCTTGACGTACTCCTTTTCCTATTTGGAACCAGTCTGTTGTTCCATGTCCAGTTCTAACTGTTGCTTCCTGGCCTGCATATAGGTTTCTCAAGAGGCAGGTCAGGTGGTCTGGTATGCCCATCTCTTGAAGAATTTTCCACAGTTTAAAAGACAAAAGTAGTAAATATAATCTGCTACAGCTTGGCTGGGAAGTTCTGATTCATCCACCATAGTCCCCAGACATTGCTCCTTTGGATTTCTATTAATTTAGGCCTTTACAAATTCTCTTAATGGAAAAAACTTTAATTTCCTGGAAGACTGTAAAAGGCACCTGAATAGTTCTTTGCTCAAAAGGATAAAAAGTTTTGGGAAGATGGAATTATGAAGTTGCCTGAAAAAAGGCAGAAAGTAGGGGAACAAAATCATGAATATGTTGTTCTGTAAAGTTCTTGGTGAAAATGAAAAATATATCATTTACTTAAAAACTAAAAAAAACTTTTTAGCCAACCCAATATATAGAGAACATTCCATCCATGAGCAGCAGAATAAGCATTCTTTTCAAGCACATATGAACATTCTCCAGGATAGACTATAAGCTAGGCCACAAGAAAAAGTCAGTAAATTTAGGAAGACTAAAATTATATCAAGCGACTTTTACAATCACAAGGCTGTGAGAATAGAAATCAACAAGGGGAAAAAACTACACAAATACATGGAGGCTGAACACACTAAACATCAGTGGATTACTGAAGAAATCAAGGCAAAATTTTTTAAAAAAGAAAAGAAACAGATAAATGAAAATACACTGAACCAACATCTATGGGACATAGCAAATGCACTAAGAGGGAAACAGTGATACAAGCGTATCTCAGGCTGCATTAAGAATCTCAAACAACCTAACCTTACACTTGAAGGAATTAGAAAAAGAAGAAATAACAAAACCCATTGTCTGGTGGCTCAGAAATGGTAAAGAATCTGCCTGCAATGCATGAGACCCAGGTTCAATCCCTGGGTCAGGAAGATCCCCTGGAGAAGGGAATGGCAACCCACTCCAGCATTCTTGCCTCAAGAATCCCATGGACAGGCAAGCCTGGCTGGCTACAGTCCATGGGATTCCAAAGAGTCAGACATAACTGAGCAATTAATACATATTTACTTACTTAATGTCAGCAGAAGCAAAGAAATCATAAAGATCAGAGCAAAAATACATGAAACAGAGACTAAAAAGCAAAAAAAAAAAAAAAGCAATGGAAAAGATCAATGAAACTAAAAGTGAGTTCTTTGAAGAGATAAACAAAGTTGCTAAACCTTTAAGCAGACTCATCAGAGAGGGCCCAAATAAATAAAATAAAAAATGGAAAAGACGTTATAACCAACACCACAAAAACAAATGATCACAAGAGATTACTATGAACAATCATATGGTAATAAAATGGACAACACAGGAAAAAAAGGACAAATTCCTAGAAATGTATAATCTCTCACAACTGAATCAAGGAGAAACAGAAAATATGAACAGACTAATTATCAGGAATGATATCAAATCAGTAATCAAAAAATCCTCAACCAACAAAAGTCCAGAATCAGACAGCTTCATAGATGAATATTACCAAATATTAGAGCTTCCTTGGTGGCTCAAATGGTAAAGAATCACCTGCACTGCAGGAGACCCAGGTTTAAGCCTTGGGTTGGGAAGATCTCCTGCAGAAGGGAATGGCTACCTACTCTAGTATTCTTGCCTGGAGAATTCCATGGACAGGGGAGCCTGGTGGGCTACAGTTCATGGGGTCACAAAGAGTCAGAGACGACTGAGTGAGTAATACTTTCACTTTCACAATACTTTATGCTGCTTTATACCTTTAAGTACACCTCAATAGTTATAGCTTGATCTGTATCTTAATCTCTTTGGTATAAAAGACGAGGAAATAAGCATAAAGCTATAATAAACACAGATGAACAAAACACACGCATTAAAGGAAAAAGTCTGATATTAGATCACAGAATAGAATAAAACTGTGAATACTAGATTCACCCTCATCCTGCCCAAATGTGAAAGGATGAAATTGAAATACATGCAGATTCTGTATGTTCAAAATGACACAGGGATTATATCAGCACAAGGATATTCACCATAGAACTATATGTAAACAATAATATATTCAAATAACCTAAATGCCCATCACCAAGGCCATGGTTATATACATTATTTTTTATTCAATGAAATATTTTGTAATTACTAAAAAGAATGGTCAACAACCATGTACTGGTAGAACACAATTGAGACAGTAAAGCTTCCGGGGTAATAGTTAGAACTCCGTAGACAGACTGCTAGAATTCAATTTCCAGTTCCCCAACTACCTAGCATTTTACTTAAAGCGTCTATGCCTCAGTTAATCTCTTTGTAAGAGGAGGATAAAATAATACTACATACCTCTCAAGATGTGGCATGAAGACTGTGATAAAGATTAGTAATAAGTACTAAAATGCTTATTAAAACAGGCTCTAGAACATACAAAGCACTGCAAAAATATTATATTAATTATAAATAAGTGAGAAAAACCCAAGTGTAGAACAGCATATTGTGCTATTTATGGGAAAATATAAATATATGCTTATATGTACAAAATACAGAGGTATACACAAAACTGATAGTGGTTTTGTAGAAGAAATACTAGGCAGAAGTCTCAGAGTAGGAGAAATATTTGCTGCCTATGTCTGTATCTTTTGGACTCTGTATCATAAGCATATATTGACCAGACAGAAATCAGTACTTAAATTACCCTTAAAAATCTTAAGGAATCTAAGATAACTGAACACAGTGCCATTTTTTTTATTAGTTCTTTGACCACTATGCCTAAGGTACATTTACTCAGATCTAAGGTTACAAACAGCAAACTCTCAGAGACAAATGTACTTCTTCAAAGTATCTATGAAAGCTCAGATATTTAATATGTTACTGTATAATATACAAAAGGAATTTATCTTTAGAGACAACATTACAAATACAAACGTCAAAAAAGTGTTCAAAGAAATGTGCATATAAATACCAAACATTAGAAATAACTTACATGCACATCAACAGTGTCAATAAATTATGGTGCCACACGATAGAGTATCAGACATTTATAATGATAAGCATACACACATAAATTTAGGTATAAAATTACAATTTTGCACATAAATGATGAACAGTAAATTATGGACTCTTCAAAGTTCCCTGGACTGCAAGATCAAACCAGTCAATCCTAAAGGAAATCAACCCTGAACATTCATTGGAAGGCCTGTTGTTGTAGCTCCAATACTTTGTCCACCTGATGCGAAGAGCCAACTGCAAAAGATCTGGATGCTGGGAAAGACTGAAGGCAAAAGGAGAAGGGGGCAGTGAAAACAAGATGGTTAGATAGCATCACTGACTCAAACAGACATGAATTTGAGCAAACTCTGGGAGACAGTGAAGGACACATGGGGTCAGAAAGAGTCAGACACAACTTAGCAACTGAACAACACCAACAACAAACTGTGGACTCTTTCTACACAAGAACACAGATATCCTTCATTCCTTTTCATTGTTATAATTTGTGGTATGACTACACCATAATTTACTTAATCATTTTCTTATCAACTGACATTTAGGTTATTTCTATTTGCCTTCTGGGGGGGTGGGTAGCACAAATAATGCTTCGCTGAACATAAATCTTCATATACAGGAACCAGTATTTCCATAAGGCAGGGTCCTGAAAACAGAACTGTTCAGTCAAAACTAAAGTGCATTTGAAATATGTATGCTAGTGTTAGCTGCTCAGTCGTGTCCAACTCTTTGCAACCCTCTGGACCATAGCCCACCAGGCTCTTCTGTCCATAGATTTTTTTTCAGCAAGAATACTAGAGTGAGTTGCTATTCCCTTCTCCCGGGGATCTTCCCAATCCAAGAACTGAACCCTGGTATCCTGCATTGCAGACAGATTCTTTACTGGCTGAGCCACCAGAGAAGCACTAAAATATGTATAAGTAGTTCTAAACCATCTTCTTCCAAAGAGAATGCATAAATCTACACTCTTTCAATCTTGACAATCATTATTCTTTCTCATTTTTATCAATCTGATATATGAAAAATGACATATTATCTAATCTGTATTTCTTTGATTAGTGATGGTGAAGAAATCTTTCCATTCTTCCACTGTTTGCGGTATTCAGGCAAAATACAGACTATAGCTACATTATGTATAATACTCATCATGGTTTTAATTTTTCTTAATTTGCCAATATTTAATCATTGGAGGAGAAGGAAATGGCAACCCACTCCAGTATTCTTGCCTGGAGAATCCCAGGGACAGAGAAGCCTGGTGGGCTGCCGTCTATGGGGTCACACAGAGTCGGACACGACTGAAGTGACTTAGTAGCAGTAGCAATCACTGGAAGTTTCACATACAAATTCAGACTACTACTTCTCATTTAAAAAAAATTTTTAAATGTGGGTATCACTGGGTCAACATTTATTAATGACAAAAACCAACTAGTGGTGAACAGAAGTTGTGCCCACACGGTGCTCTCCAACTCAACAATCTCATATATAATCCCTACTGAGTTCACTCATTTATGTTACCTGCCTGATCTCTTGCAGGAATTTAAGTTTAGCATTCCACTACTATTGAGTTACTTGACTATATACTAGTTATGAGAATTCTTCCTATGAAGGATATATATGTGTGTGTGTGTGTGCACATATAGGTAATTATATATATAAAGTATTTCTTGTCTCAATTTTTTAACTTAATGATATTGTTCATATACACATATATATAAAAATCGTAAAGTCTTAATCAAATGATAGCAATGTTTATCCTTGGTTATAAGAATGGCTTTCACTTTTATTTATCTTTGTATCATTTTTTAAAATATATACAAGAAGAATTCCCTCCTTTTATAATCAGTGAGAGGGGAAAGAAAAAGCTATGTTCATTTTGAAACAGAGGATGATAGTTCGGTTATGTTCACTTTTAAACTGACAAAGAAAACTCTAACATACAATACTAGAGGAGGGCGACATAATAATCAAACCTAATTAAATTAGTCCACAATAGTTCATGAGGAACCAAATACAGCCAATACTTCAGATCTGAACTGTAATGTACACTGCTCTTACAAGAGATATTCAAAAGTGCCTGGAGTGATCTGATTCATATTGAAGTTATAAAACCAAATTTCTGAATACTGGCAGTTCAGAAACCAGCTTTTTCTTCAAATATGAATATTTCAATTTTTATAAATATAAAAACTATAGTTTCATTCAGTCAGCATTTAAAATATACTAAATGCCATGAACTGCATAAGGTGCCAAGTATGCAACCATGTAATAAAGCATATTATCCTTACCTGTAAGCTAACAAACAAGTGTAAAGGCAAAAACTGTGGTAAGAACTGTTGAAGCACAAAGGCACTTAAGAGCCTTGGAAAGGCTTCTTAAAGAGACAACACCTAAGAAGAGATCAACTATAAGAGTGGGAGAGGGCCAGGAATCCTAAAGTCATACTGACTCCTCTCTCTCCTTCATCTTTCATATCCTAACAATCACTAAATCCTACTCGTTCTTCCCATAAAATTATTCCTGACTCTTCAACTTCTCTTCATTCTCAATGCCACTACCCTGAGCCAGGTACACTGAACATTCTCCTGTAATAGCTTTGTAACTGGTCTCAAGCATCCACTCCCAACCTTATTCTTATTCTAATCACTACATTGTAATTAAAGTAATCTTTCAAATACTCAGGGATTTCCTGGTGGTTCAAATGGTAAAGAGTCTGCCTGCAATGTGGGAGACCCAGGTTCCATCCCTGGGTCAGGAAGATTTACTGGAGAAGGAAAGGCAACCCACTCCCGTTATTCTTGCCTGGAAAATCCCATGGATGAAGGAACCCGGCAAGCTATAGTCTATGGGGTCACAAAGAGGTGAACATGACTGAGCGACTTCACTTTCTTTCTTTCTTTTCAAATACTCAAATCTAATCGACCAACTGTCCAAATTAAAACACCTGGATGGGAAAGGGGGTGGTCTCACAAACACAGCCCTCAAGATAAAATCCAAAATTCTTAGCAATAATTCTCAAGCCTTTCATGATCTGGCCCCTGACTTCAGCCACAACTCCAACATTCCCCACCTTGTCCTCTAGTCACATACACTTCTTTCCAATCCCCCAAGTTCTGCTAGCTCTTGTCCCTAAGACTTTACAGGAGCTATTTCATTTGATCATAAACCAGCATAAAATGATCTCAGTTCGTTTTCAAGGCAAACCATTCATATTACAGTAATACAAGTCTATGCCCCAACCACTATGCCAAAGATGAATTGGAACGGTTCTATGAAGACCTACAAGATCTTCTAGAACTAAAACAAACAAAAAAAAAGTGTCCTTTTCATCATGGGGACTAGAATGCAAAAGCAGGAAGTCAAGAGATAACTGGAGTAACAGGCAAGTTTGGCTTTGGCATACAAAATGAAGCAGGGCAATGGCTAACAGAGTTTTGCCAAGATAACGCATTGGTCATAGCAAACATGCTCTTCCAACAACACAATAGACAACTCTACACACGGACATCACCAGATGGTCAATACCAAAATCAGATGGATTATATTCTTTGCTGCTGAAGATGGAGAAGCTCCAAACAGTCAGCACAAAAAAAGACCAGGAGCTGACTGTGGCTCAGATCATGAACTCCTTCTTGCAAAAAACAGGCTTAAATTGAAGAAAGTAAGGAAAACCACCAGGCCATTCAGGTATGATGTAAATCAAATCCCTTATGATTATACAGTGGAAGTGACAGATTCAAATAGATTACATTTGATAGAGTGCCTGAAGAACTATGGATGGAAGTTTGTGACACTCTACAGGAGGCAGTGATCAAACCATCCCCAAGAAGAAATGCAAAAAGGCAAAATGGCGGTCTGAGGAGGCCTTACAAATAGCTGAGAAAGGAAGAGAAACGAAAGGCAAGTGAAGAGGAAAGATATACCCATCTGAATGCAAAGTTCCAAAGAATAGCAAGGAGAGATAAGAAAGCCTTCTTAAATGAACTATGCAAAGAAACAGAGGAAAACAATGGGCCTTAGGAAGCATTACTATAAACAATGCTAGTGGAGATGATGGAATTCCAGCTGAGCTATTTCAAATCCTAAAAAACAATGCTGTTAAAGTGCTGCACTCAATATGCGAGCAAATTTGGAAAACTCACCAGTGGTCACAGGACTGGAAAAGGTTACTGCAATGCCAAAGAATGTTCAAACTACCTCACAACTGCACTCATTTCACATGCTAGCAAAGTCATGCTCAAAATCCTTCAAGCTAAGCTTCAACAGTACATGAACAGAGAATTTTGCACATGTACAAGCTGGATTTAGAAAAGGCAGAGGAACCAGAGATCACACTGCCAACATCTGTTGGATCATAAAAAAGGCAAGAGAATTCCAGAAAAACTTCTACTTCTGTTCCATGGACTATGCTAAAGCCTTTGACTGTGTGGATCACAACAAATTGTGGAAAATTCTGAAAGAGATGGGAATACCAGACCACCTGACCTGCGTCCTGCAAAACCTGTATGCAGTTCAAAAAGCAACAGTCAGAATTAGACATGGAAAAATGGACTAGTTCAAAACTGGGAAAGGAGTATGTAAGGGCTGTATATTGTCACTCTGCTTATTTAACTTATATGCAGAGTACATCATGGAAAATGCTGGGCTGGAGGAAGCGCAAGCAAGCTGGAATCAAGATTGCCAGGAGAAATATCAATAACCTCAGATATGCAGATGACACCACCCTTATGGCACAAAGCAAAGAAGAACTAAAGAGCCTCTTGATGAAAGAGAAAGAGGAGAGTGAAAAAGTTGGCTTACAACTCAACATTCAGAAAACTAAGATCATGGCATCTGGTGCCATCAGTTCATGGCAAATAGATGGGGAAACAATGGAAACAGTGACAGACTTTATTTTCTTGGGCTCCAAAATCACTGTGGATGGTGACAGCAGCCATGAAACTAAAAGTTACTTGCTCTTTGGAAGAAAAACTATGATAAAACTAGACAGTATATTTATAAAGTATAAAATATTTTATATATTTATATTTATCAGTATATTTATATTTATCACTTTGCTGACAAAAGTCCTTCTAGTCAAATCTATGGTTTCTCCAGTAGTCATGTACAGATGTGACAGTTGGACCATAAAGAACGCTGAGCGATGAAGAATTGAGGCTTTCAAACTGTCATGTTGGAGAAGACTCTTGAAGCATGCCTTGGACAGCAAGGAGACCAAATCAGTCCATCCTAAAGGAAATCAGTCCTGAATATGGTTTGCAAGGATCGATGCTGAAGCTCCAATGCTTTGGCCACCTGATGCGAGGAGCTGACTCACTGGAAAAGACCCTGATGCTGGGTAAGACTGAGGGCAGGAGAAGGGGGTGACAGAGGATGAGACGGCTGGATGGCATCATCGACTCAACGAACATGGGGTTGAGCAAACTCAGGGAGATAGCGAAGGGCAGGGAAACCTGGTGTGCTATACAGTCCATGGGGCTGCAAAGAGTCGGACATGACTGAGCAACTGAACAACAATACAAACAGGTTTACAGTTCTTCACTGAGCTAGCTCCATGCACCCTTCAGATCACAGTTTAAAGATCAGGGGAGTCCTTCCTGACTATTCAAAAGCATTTCTGAATACTGTCTCCCCTCTCTGTGCTCCCACTTAAAACTTCCCCTATCAAGAGTATTTTTCACACTGTATCATACTTGTCAGATTAGCTATTTCACTCCCTCATTTAAAGCAGTGGGAAAACAGGGAGCTTACTGTCTTTTTCAGTTTTATTCCAATAGTTATAAAATAATACCTAACAGTTTAATTTATTGAAAGAATTGTTGAGTATTTGTTAACTTGGGCTTTATCTACCCTACTAAATAGCAGCCTTCCTACAGTTTTCCTCTAAAGTACTTTACAACTTCAAAAGCACTATGAACTTTTTATTAAGCACACAATAGGCATGTAGTAAACACTTGCTGAAACCAGTTGAATAAGCAAAGACAAAAATCTTATCTCACTGCATATTCCCCTATACTCAACTTAAAATTAAATCACTCAGATTTTTTAATGAATAACTAAAATGACAAGATTTCAACTATTTTCCTTTGTTTATAAAGATCTGAAATGCTCCTTATATTCTTTTACTAGCTGAAAGAAATAAACTGCTCTCCCCTCCAAATCACATAAAGCTATGTATTTTTGTAATTCTAGTTAAAAACGGAATCTTCAAAACTGGAAGACCAAAGATTGAGAAAGTACCCAAAATTAACATGTTCAAAGGAACGTTACTGTTCAGAGAGAAATGGAAAAACACTGCCTTAAGCAGCATGAATGAACATGATGCAAGAATTAATTTTTATGTAGGCTAAAGAAATAGCTCTAAATAAATTGTTCTATATTAGTCCATGTTAATTAGAATCAAGGCAAGAGTGCACAACTCATAGCATCTCTAAATTCATTTTCCCCCCTTTTCTAAAGAGGCAAGGTGCAATAGTTTGGACTAACATGCACAGAAACTAAATTTTATACAGTAACAAATACATGAGAGTTTTTCAAGAAATCTGGTGTTCCTTCTTATGGGAAAGCACAGATTTATTATGTAATTTTGATTCTGAGCAAACAAAAGTTTTGAGCAAAGAATTAAAAATCTGTTTACTCAACCTAAAAGTCAAGCCATAATTGAGATTACAGCTCTCTTGTACAACACTTCACTATATACATAAATTGTTAAGATTCTCCAGCAAAATAAAAGGAAGAGGTAGGATAGGGGGAATTCAAATGTCTCAATATAACTAAGATATAATAATAAATGTCATATCTTGATCAAACTTAATCTGAAAAGTTCTTAGGCCACACAGTCTTAAAAAAAAAAAAGATTTGTGAATATTTGCTTTAACAGCCTTTCTTTCCCAGGAACTCAAAACATGTCACACAGAACCTAAGTATTCTCAAAGGACACTTACTCTTTAACATGGGCTAATTGGCAATAAATCAAAAAGTTGGTTACCTAATTATCAGTGTAAAGCAAACGAGATAAAATGTAATTGCTATCTTAGGTTATATGCACTAAGGTGACTACAGTACTTTAAAAGTATCTTCAACTTAGAATTTGATTTTCAGTACTTTTAAGCTAAAAATTAATCTCACTTAATTGCTTTTTGTGTGTATAAAACCACATATTTCTTCACTAGATCTTATCTGATCATAAAGTCTGTCCATTACTCATTCTATAAACTATCAGAAACTGTCAGGAAAAAAATATAAACAAAAATAAATTTACCACACACAGCAAGATTAAAGGAGTGTGGTCTCAAGGCAGGTATATTACATTTAAGAGTCAGTATTTAATAAGTTGCCTTTATTGTAAAACAAAGTTTTTCTCATATTCCTATAGTTCACTTTTTAGACTATTCAGATGAAGACCAGTATGCTCAGTTATTTATCTATTCATCCTAACAGCTGTTAAAACAGGATTTACATTTGGGGGCCTTAATAATATAATCTCATTATCTCTGTATTACATTTTAAAAAATGCCCCAAAGCAAAAGTCTTCCTCATACAAGATCAAAAGAAAAACATGGAACAGTCAAGCCCAATTTAACTTAAGGTTAATAAAGATTTTCTCCCATAAGAACCTACTCTAAATATGGAAAGGCAGCCCATGCTTATAGATTTGAATATATATTAAAAAAAAAATTTTTTTTTTGCAATTTAACATATTAAATCTAACCAGTTCCCAACTGGTTAGATGTACTATCTACTACTGTGTGACTATAACTGCAAAATATGAGTCCCACATAGTTTACAGAAGCTTTAATGTAAAAAATTCTTACATCATAAAAATGTAAATCATTTAGTAATTTGCAGGTAGCAATTGATTTATTATTTAAATTATGCCAGAAAAAAAAAAAGACATTATTTGGCCATACTTAATTTCAATTACTCTCGGAAGCAACTCAAATATTATCAAACTTAGTTATAAAACCTGGGTAATGATATGGTCAGAAAAAAGATGTATCAATTAAGAAATTATTTGTTATTTTTACACATGATCTACCTTTGTGGATTATTCATTTTCAAAGAATTTGAACATAATGGGCATCCCTGGTGGCTCAGCTGGTAAAGAATCTGCCTGCAATGCAGGAGACCCTGGTTTAAATCTTGGGTCGGGAAGATCCCCTGGAGAAGGGCTAGGTTACAACTTCAATTATATGAAACTTAATTTTAACTCTTTGATAAAACAAAAATCTTCAAGATCTTACTACAGGGTCATTATAAAAGTATCAATTAGCATAATGTGTGTGTGTGTGTTTGTGTGTGTGTGTGTGTGTGTGTGTGTAAATATCAGGTGTAAGTGAGCTCCAACTGAAGAGAGGCCAGATAAGTTTATTTTTGCATGTAGACAATTAGTCATGCATTAAAGCATTATTCACAGAGCTAACTCTATAAAAATTACATAGCTGACTTTAAAAGCAAATTTATTAAGTCCTTCCTTTCTCATATTACAAAATCTTTAAACTGAAACATTTAACTCTAAAATCCATTTGTCTGATAATAATAATTAGCATAGATCAACTCAGTACCTTTTTTAATTAACAAAATAAGCTGGTAAAAAGTATGTTTTATAAAATCCCTTGACAGTATACTATCCTGAATAATGGATATAAACTAGTTTCATGCTTTACAGTTAGTTTCTAATCAGTTTCAGTATCTATTTCTCACAGTCTGATACAATGCTGCAACAGTAGGGTTGCACAACATTCTGGGGGAAATGTATAAAATTATTTACATTGAAATACTTAGTCCTGTACACAAGCATCATGACAATTTCACAAGAGTTGTCAACTTTTTAAATAAAAATATTAATAAATTTTAATAGAATTAACTGTTTGTTTCAAAAACTGTGACTCCATTTTAAAGAATCATTGTTCTCAAGTCCCAAAACAATTTTTGCTTTTCATGCCTTATCTGCAACCTAAAACATTAACTGATTTATGTCACTGACTCACCCATTGACCATCATTATATTTGATCATCTTTAGGTCTTTCCTGCCCAATCCAAAGCCCAACACAGTCTCACGTTCTGGACCTTCAATACACTTTGTTCTTGTCCTAAATACTCATGTTCTGTGTGTACTACTATAAGCTATTATATAACAGGAGGTGGGATAAATTAAAGAATACTGCAGCACTATAAGCCATTTAGCATGCTGAGTTTCCACAGTTGCTTAGTGGGTGTTCTGAAACTAGGCCATATTTCTAGTATTAAGAATTTCAAATCCCTACTTCCAAAGTACAGAAATAAATGTTTTCAAAATTAAATCATAAAACCTTACTATTTTCAGCTGCCTGGTATATAAGTATCCCATTTCTATGACTTTAAAACTGTAATTAACACATGGTAGATAAACCAATATTTGTTTTAGCAACAAAATAAGGAATAACCAGCTCTTTTACCTATCCTTATATAGTCAGAGAACACAATAGATTACAAAACTAAGACAATAAATTTATGTGAACCAGAACTAAAGCCCTTTAAGTGAAATATCAAATTCTTTATCCCAGAAGACATAAAAAGAACAAAGCTGAATTAAAAATAATATACTTCAGGTCATCCAAGATGCAACATTCTACAGACTTCTAAAACAAGTAATTATGACCTCCAATCTAATTTTTCCAGTCTAGGTTACCAAAAAGGCCAAAAATTAACAAGAAAACTTACTGTTTAAGGACTTCCCTCATAGCTCAGTTGGTAAAGAATCTGCCTGCAATGCAGAAGACCCAAGTTCAATTCCTGGGTAGGAAAGATCCTCTGGAGAAGGAAATGGCAACCCACTCCAGTATTCTCGCCTGGAGAATCCCATGGACAGAGGAGCCTGGCAGGCTACAGTCCATGGGATCACAAAAGTCAGACACGACTTAGCAACTAAACCACTACTCTCTTTAACAGTTTAAAAGTTGCTTTATGTCATTCTGTCATATCACTGCAACAGGTATGTTTTCATTCAAAACTGATAAACATGTTGTTACTCAGTTTTACATATTTCGTACCTCAGTACACTAAGAAACACACGGTGGGTATAAAAACTTTTAAGGCAGTAATAATATACTGCACTGAATCAGGACTTTCGATTATTTTCTTCAATGTAATTTTACTTAATAAATACTTATAATATCTACTATGTTTCATCTCATTAAGCAAATCTTCCCAATAACAAAAGGCTAACATTAAAACTTGTTATCATTTTAGATGGAAACCTTTCTGAAATATAATATCTGCTCCTGTGTCATTATCAAAATTTACCAACAGCAACTAATACCTTTGTCATGACCTTACATCATCATTTTTGCTATACTATTCTACATATAAAATAAATGGCATCTTAAAAGATTTTAAGTATTTATCACATTAATTTGCCTTACACTGATATTTTTTAATGTCTTACGTCTGCTTTTTAAGTACTTTACCCTTGCTCTTATTTTCAACTTTCATAAGGCCTCTAGGAGTACCCTAGTCCTTTCTACATTTGGCTACCAAACTTTAAAATAATTGTACATTATAAAATTTTAAAGATCCCTCAATTAAGGCCTAGGGGGTTCTAAGAGCAGAAAATGTGTTTAAGAGCAAAAGCACTATGACATCTTTGTCCTTTTTGGCCTGTTTGTTTGGAGGCCCTAGACAAATTATCTATTAGAAGCCTTACAAGGTAGACATTGTGTAGTGGAGAAATGGTAGTAAAGAGCACAGAAATACTTGATGTTCATCATGAAGCTTACAGTAATGCAAAAAAGACAAAGACATTAAACACATCATTACAAAAATGATGAGTATTATAAAAAGGAAATAACAGGTGGGAGACCTTAAAACAGGAGAATCTAACTAGAGATCAAAGGCTTCCCCAAAGATGTGATATTGGGGTTTGACCAGCAATTAGGAGGTTAGCCGTTAAGAGAGCATGGGGTTGTATCCAAGATGACACCAGAAAGTTTTAGTTTCCTAAAAGATAACCTTGAGATAAGTGAGATGTTATAACATTTATATGGGAATTGCTAAAATGTGAAACATTTAAAAAGGAATTTCTCAGATTTCTATAATGAAAATAACAGAAAGGATTGCTGTGCTTAGTGGCTCAGTCATGTCCGACTCTTTGTGATCCCCATGGACTATAATCTGCCATTCTCTTCTGTCCATGGGGATTTTCTAGGTAAGAATTCTGGAGTGGGTTGTCATGCCCTCCTCCAGAGGATCTTTCCAACCGAGAGATCAAATCCAGGCCTCCCACATTGCAGACAGATTCTTTACTGTCTGAGCCACCAGGGAAGCTCAACCAACAATACTGGAGTGTGTAGCCTATCCCTTCTCCAGGGGATCTTCCTGACCCAGGAATAGAACCGGGGTCTCCCGTACTGCAGGCAGATTCTTTACCAGCAGAGCTATCAAGGAAGCCCCAACAGGAAGGAGTGAAAAAAAGCCAAGTATGAGAATTTTTAAAATGGGAAACTACGGCACCCTGGGAGAGCTGAAGAGCCTTCATTTCATCCTCAAGTAAGTATTAAATCATACTGCATGAAAAATTACTTTTTAATAGTCAAGTTCAGAGAACTTTTAAATCTTAAAAAACTTTTAAAGGCATACAAAAACTTCTAGCAGGCTACCAGGATATAACTACTGATCATACAGTCTGACTTTTAAGCAAAGAGTGGCACTCTGAATAAGTATGGAAAGAGACTATTTTTAATGTTCTCAGAAGAGTGCATTTTAAATATCTGCAAAATAACTCACCATGAGTTCTAAGGAAGGAAATTCATAAGTGTTACTCTTAACATGATACATGAAGGCTGAGAAAAATATATTTAAGTATGATATGAGAAAAATATATTTAAATACGATTTTGAAACATTTTATCATTATCCAAGTTCCATGCTTCAGAATTATTTCACGTTAGGCTGATACGTTCTTCTTCTATTTAACCATGAAAATATACTTAGTTAAAAATTTTAAATGATAATTTGGAGCAGATTCCTAACATTAATGCAGATCCACAGTTCAAGCCTCAAATTAAATGAGGCACAAAAGGCATACAATCTCTAAAAATAATAACTTTAATGAAAGCCTACTGTATCACTTAAAATATTAACATTAGGTCGTAGATGGACTCCAAATTGTTATTCCCTGCAATTCTCCAAATGGACCTTAACATCTCTAACGTCTATGCTTTTTCTACCCTCCATCCAACTTATTCCTCAAGATAATTCAGGTTGTATCCTTCAGTAAGCACTGTTGATTATACATGCAGTCTGAATTAATCCATCTGAGTTCTTCAGTGTATACTGCTACCAAAGCACTTGTCACACTGCAAGACAATTCGCTACTGTTTGTCCCCTTCATGCAACAAACCATGAACTTACTGAAAGCAGGAAACAGCACCTTTATCTCTATGCCTTCACAGACCAGGACACACAGCATTCAGGAGGTCTGTGACATTAGTGAGTGTGAAACCAGTGAGAAACACTCACACAACAAAATTCAAAGGTTAATTAAAAACTATCTGCAAAATTGTGAAAGTCCTGAAGGCAGTGTTGTACAACACAAAACTGGAAACAGAGAAAGCCCAAATTTAACTGATGAAATTAACTCCAAATTCTAGACATCATCCATGTCAGAACACATCATTTCTACCTACAAGGCATTAAAAAAACTAAAAGAAAAATATTTATCTGTCAATGGTGAAATTACTTAACTAAACTTGCAAGATTTATAAATTGGGGGCAAATAAGATGCTTAAATTGTGTGTTCACAGTGCTATGAACATTAGAAAATAGACAACCCAAAATATTTCAGAGTAGTCTTTCACATAGGAACAAATCATACCCTCTTTTAATGTTTTAGCTTCAAGCAATATGTTCATTATTTCCAATAAAAGAAACTTTAACCTTTTCTAGCATGAACTACTTTCTGTGACCAGTTACGATATTTACAAAAGTTGGAATGAGATACACAGTGTGAAATAATCTAATTAGTTCTTTAAATCTTGATAATGGGAACATCATACTTTCTCAAAAAGCACATATGTTAGCAATATCTCAAAAGCTGAAGAGCCCTCTGCAATTAGAATATGCTTTTCATACATTAGAACTTTGATTTGCTGAGTTAAAGATGATGTGCTAAAAAACTGGGAACCAGGAGAAAATGCCAAAGAAGAAACATTATGTTAAAATAATGCAACTACATATTTGAGAATATGAATCAGTTTCTTAGACTTACGCATGTTCTTTTCTACCTGCACTGGTTGACAATTACATTTCAGAGCACTCCAATACTTGAAGCACACTACAGGCCAACTTGTGACAGAAATTTTAGTATTTTAAAAGTCAGAGTTGATAGTAAAATACAAAATTTAACAGAAAAAAATATTTCCAGAAAGATATATAGTACACAACCTTGATACAATGTAAAATTCAGAAGACAAGAATAGCAAACCTGACCTATATATGCCTAATACGAAATATGTAATGCAAGAAATACAAGTCAAATAATAAGCAAAAATAGCAACAAATTTATTTGCAGTACTTTTTCAAGTATCCCATAGAAGTACTTTATCATTCTGCTGCTAAATTACAGCCCATTTCTAATTCATCTATAACAAAGTATTTATGAATTCCCCACGGATCTTATTAGGAAATATCAAGGTTTTATATCTAAGTTTCCTCTCCTAATTGATATCTTATAATCCAGTTCAAGAATACCTTCACTAAGCCCAAGTTATAGAACCTCAGAACTCACTGAAGGACAGGAGTCAACTTGTTTTTCTTTTGTTGTTTTTTATTGTTTTGAGAGTGTTTTGGTCTTGTGATTTTTTAAAATTACTATAAGCATTTATTCTATGCTTTTTCATTCATGAAAATACACAAACGATAGAGTGAACTGAATCCTATGAAGATATAGTCTTTCATTTAATCTTCAACCTCCAAAGAAATTCATCCTTATATCTGCATGCCCAGGTTAGTGTATATTTTTCAGTTTAAAGAAAAAAAACCACAACAGATTCTGATATTCTTTTCTCATATGATATTTAAAATCTAAAAACTATTTAAACTGTTTAAAGAATACAAGTCTTACAGAAATATTAAATTACACTAACAAATATTGATAATACAGCATATTTTTAAAACAAATATGACTGCAATTTAACTGCCTGGATAACAAGGAATTTCAATTTTCACGCTTGCCCTCAAAATCCATACAGGTAAAGCAAGGCAAAAAAAACATACCAGCAGTTATTCAGAAGCCATCTTTGGGAGCATTCCACCTAGAATTCCAGTTTATTATCTCTCTTGAATATGGGAGAAGCCCTCTCCCAAGCCACTGAAGAAACCAAAAAAAAATTCAAAAAGTGTAATTCCAGCCAGCATAACAAAAGAATTTATGATTTTAATGTTCTGTTTGAAAAGTGAAATGTTTCAAATTTCTGACTGGTTTCTAGTTCACAAGTTGCTGTGTCTTACTTGTTACCATTATCCAAACAGTTCTGATCAACTTTCTGAATATGGTAGCTTAAAAACTCAAAAAAACAAAACACCTCAGCTGCAAATTATTAATGTATTTCTTAACATCATTCTTTAATCCATTACCATTCATAACAAATAAAAGAGAAAATTCTTAAAAACAGCTGAAAAATTGTATCAACAATCAGAAATCAGAAAACAAATGCCAACCTGAGATCAATGTGTTTTTTAAAAACTGAACAAATGCTGGGAAAAACTAGTAACCTTAGAGATAGGCCATGTCCGTTATTTCCAAACTGGCATTTCAAGAATATAGTTTTATATGCCAGCTTTATGTTACATTTAAACCATTAGACAAAGCCTTTATTTCTCTGTGGTCTATTTTTAAATGCATATGCATAATTAAAACTTTTACAGTGTGCCTGAGGTCCAAATTAGTATTCAAAAGATTATCATATTCAGTCTAAGATCCTTATGTAGGTAGGGAATGGTCCTTTACATAATTATTCCTAATAATTCTTGTCACTGTCACACAGAAAACATAAACACTTAACAAATTCAAACTATGAACTGTAAGCTTGGTGAATGTCACAAATTGTACTCAATAGCTAAATCTCCTCAAATACATAGTAACAAACAGTTACAAGGGCTACAGCATGTAAAGGTGAGGGTAGAGATTAGCAACTAATAAACTGAGGTCTTTAAGCCAATCTTTCAGGGTTGATGCTGTAAAAAATACTTGGTGACACAAGTGTACTCTAAGATTCTGAAAACCTAACAAAAAATAGTTTTAGATACAACTATCCATTACTCCTGAGTACTGAGTAACGAGAAAGTGCTGACATTTACGAAGAACTGTACAACGCTGCACAGGTGTAAGCTTAGATATAGACTGGTGGTGGTACTTATCATGAGGGAGGCAAATACTATGCAGTCCACATCTGCAACACAATTTTGCTTCAGCATCCCTAGAGACTTAGAAAACATTTTTTGGGTAGATTGCAAAATATTGCTTCCTCTTTTATTCTCATCACCCCCATTATAGATACAAAGCAACAGACAAGAAAATCAAATCACCAACTGAAAGGGCTGAAAGCTTAAACACACACAGACACACACACACAAAAGCATCTTCTTTCCAACTATATTCATTTCACCTGTTTGTAGAGCCACACTAACACAATTACACAAACCCTCTGCTGATTTTTGAGGAAAAAAAAGAAAGGAAGGCAACTAATGGCTTGCAGTCATTCTTCTACCTAAAAGAGAGGAGCGAGGTGGTACAAAACAATGGATACTGAGGGGCTGGGGGAAGATCGTTTTGTCCCGAAGCCTCTAGCATTGGGGGGCGGGGGGTGGGGGGAAGGCGGGGAGAAGAGTACTTTTCCTCTACCCATAAAAGCCTCCGCGGAAAAAGGTTGCCATTAGGCATGTCCAACAGAGCACTCTTGGATGCCTACAACTCGCTTCACCAAGCAACACACCCAAAGCCGACTCACCACTCTTCACGGAACCGAGACGGTGAGCGCGGTGGGCTTTGGGGAAGGGGCGAGGAAAGACTCCACCCCGTATCACTACCGCTGCGCCAAGGCCCCCGCCAACGATTCGCACGCCCACGGGGCGCCCCGCAGCCTGGGCCCGGTGACCCCAGGAGCCTAGTGGAGCGAGACTATCCTCCGGGCGGCCCCGGCCCCGGCCCTTGCGCCGGTTAGTCCTCGCCCGGGTGCTGTCCCGGCCGCCCGCCCGCCCGCCGCCACCGCAGGCCCGGCCCCAGGACACTGTCAGCCAGCCGGCTCGCTCTCGGTGCTCGGCTGCGGGCCCCACAGGAGAGTCAGGTCCCAGGGCCCGGGCCTCCCGGCGACAGCACCCAGGAAAACGGCGGCGGCGGCGCCTCCTAGGGCCCCGGCACCTCGGGCCTCGCCCCGGCCCCGCCGGCTCGCGCCTGTCAGGACGCGCGGGGCCTCCCCCTACCGACCGACCGCCCGACGGACAGGAAGGAAGGCAAGAAGAACCGGCCAACAGGCACCCTCCCGCCTCGGCGGCCCCTGGTTACCGTCAGGAGCCCGGACTTCGCCATCCTCCCCTCGCTCGCCCTCCTTCCTCCTCCTCCTTGGAAGCGACGCTGCCCAACCGCCGCCCCCCGCCCGCCCCTCCCCCACTCGCCCCGCCCCGCCCCGCCCGCGCCTCCACACACTCTCGCTCTACCGCCCCGCCCCACCTCTCGAGTGCAGGCCCGTCAATCGCCGGGGAAGAGAAACAGGCGGGGCCAGGGCCGCCAACGCTGCCCAATCAGACAGACGCACTGTCGCCAGCGACGCTACCCAATCAGAGTGAGGTATTGGCGCCAGCTTCCCTCTCTGCGCCCTTTTTCTTTCCTCTGCTCCTGGACGCCCTCTCTCCCGCCCACTGGGCGCCGCTGGCTAGCTGGGCCACAGAGAGAGCCTCCAGCAGGGTAGAGCGACAACTCTCAAGCGGAAGTTACTGTTGACGCTAAGGCAGCCATAACGGATAATGGCAACGGGAGTTTCCTGGCCTCCCGTCTCCTGTGTGACGTAGTTTTCCCTTCGCCCAGATTCACAGTTGCCCTGGGCAACAGTTGAGCCGTCAGGGAAGAGAAGCATCTGTAAGTAGGCCCAAAAAAGGACCAAAGGTGACCAGACATCCATGTAAAACAAGTTAATTCCTATTCCGAACTACCTTCCCGGTTGCGGGGTTAGAGAGAGCAGGTTTCCCGGCCCTTATTTTGCTGGGACGTCTGGTCACTTACCTAGGTGGACAGGAGTTTAGAGCTCCGAAAATCCCTGTCTTGCCCGGAAGTTGCATTTGACACTTCTGAATGGGGTCATGGCAGAAGGATGGGAATAGCTTGCGCCCCCCTTGCCCCAGGGAATACCCATTCTGACAGGAGTCGAGAAGTGAGGTGAGTGTCCCTTGGTTCCGACCCGTGGGTCAGATCCGAGCGGGCCCCAGGGCCCTGGGAGACCGAGAGTGCCGGAGGAGAGCAAAGCTCAGAGTCGCTTCCGCTGGAAGAAGGTTTTCTTTCCGGGCTGGCCAGGCGGCGGCCCGCCCTCTCTCCGCCCCTTTGAGGCTCCCTGTGGGGCGAGGCCGCTCAACCGGCTCCCCTCGCCTAGCTGCAGCAAGTCGGGATGGGAGGGGCCTGGGCGGAGCCCCTAACTCTGGCCAAGTGAAGCTCCTGACCACGCCCCCGCAAATTCTGTTAAGTACTTTCACCCCCTGACCTTTGAGGATGGAGAATGCTGGAACTTGAGGAAATCGTTTTACGTTCCCAGCTACAAAGGAAAAAGATGGTTACCCACCACTGCGGCAACACCTCTAAGTCTTTATTTCCCCACTTCCTGTCTTCAGATTCTGAATTTTCTCCCTTTGTTTCTCTGGTGAGAGTTTGTAAGCACTGACTGCCATTCTGAAAGAAGGTATACTGTCCTAATCCTGCAAGTCTACGGTATATTAAACAATTTAATGTTTGTGAATATTCGTATCGGGTTAGTTTTATATGACTTTACCACACGTGTCTCACATTTATCTCATATGGTTCTTCTGTAGGTTTGAGTGAACACCTGTCAGTCATCTTCGTAATACCGGGTTGGATACCTAAAGCTGCGAGGGGAAAAGAGAAATCAGGAGAACTTTCAGGTAAACTGAAAATTGTTTATATCCACGCTAGTCAACGGCAAGGGTGCACACCTACATTCTTTGCTGAATTTTTTTTCATATTCTTAGTACTCATTTTCCAGCCAAAATGGATTATTCTTGTTTCTAACAAGATTAACCACTGAAGCACCAACCTTTTGTGATTCTGTATCCCTGTCCTAGTAACCTTGGAGATTTGTGTCCAGATTTTCCCCAGAAGGAAGTAATTTCCTCTGAGCTTACCCAGCATTTTTTGAACCTCTTTTATGACAACCATTGTTTTATGTAACAGCTGCTTGTGTTCTTAGCTTCTCTGCCTTGCGTGCGTGCTAAGTTGCTTCAGTTGTGTCCAACTCTTTGTGACTGTATGGAATATAGCCGGCCAGGCTCTTGTGTCCAGGCGAAAATACTGGAGTGGATTGCAATGCCCTCCTCCAGGGGATCTTCCCAACCTAGGGATCAGACTCAGATCTCCTGCATTGGTAGGCGAGTTCTTGACCACCGGTGCCACCTAGAAAGCCCAGTTTACTCCTAAATAGAATGGTTTGTATCAGATTTATCAGGCTATTATTTTGTATCAGATTTATCAGGCTATTATTTTACCCTGCACATGATATTATTTTGATAAATACTGAAAAATAGAATATCAGGTATCTCCTGGATGCCCAGTATGCTTGCCAGCAGCTTTGGTTTTAGGGAATTTCGGTTTATCAGAATTTCAGCATAGTTCCTTCTACTCAACGCGATTTCTTCCCCCAATATTTTATCAAAGAAATATTCATACATTAAAAGTTTAAAGAATGCAACAAACATTCATATACCTGTCACCTAGCTCCAACAGTTGTTAACATTGTGCCATATTCATTTCTTCTCGCACACTTTTTGTCATTGAGGCATTTGGAAAAAGGTTGCAGATGCCTGTTGTTAAGTAGACATCTCTAAAATTCCCAACATGTATTTCCTAAGAATTCTAAAGTTCTCCTGGAAAACATAATATTATTATCACAATTAAGGAAGTTAATTCTGTAGTCTTTAGAATCCAGTCTGTATGTACATATGTTTTCCCATTTGACCCAAAAATGTCTTCTATACCTTCTCCTCCTTGCAAAAAAACAAAACTCAAGATCCAGTCATGGTTTATATACTGTATTTCAGTATTATAACTATTTAGCCTTAACCTAGAACAGGCCCCCATTTTTTCTTCCCATGTGACATTGTCATTTTGAAAAGTTCAGGCCAGGGGTCTTTTTGACTGTCTCTTTTTTCCTATTTCCCGTACATCAGAAGTTGGTCTGGAGGCGTGCTTACATTCAATTTAACTTTTTTTGCAAGACTACTTCAAAGTAAGAAAACTAAAAGTTTTCATCCTTTTCCAATCGTGATTGCTACTGCTGCTAAATCGCTTCAGTCATGTCCGAGTCTGTGTGACCCCATAGACAGCAGCCCACCAGGCTCCCCCATCCCTGGGATTCTCCAGGAAAGAATACTGGAGTGGGTTGCCATTTCCTTCTCCAATGCATGAAAGTGAAAAGTGAAAGTGAAGTCACTCAGTCGTGTTTGTTTGACTCCTGGTGACCCCATGGAGTGCAGCTTATCAGGTCCGTGGGATTTTCCAGGCAAGAGTACTGGAGTGGGTTGCCATTACCTTCTCTGCCAGTTATGATTAAATCTTCCCAAATGTAGCTACTCTTACCCATACCATGAGCTGCTCATTAAATCCATGCCAGTTCTCAGCATACCACTTTCTATTATGTCCTACAAAGAACAGTTTAGCGTTTAATCCTTGTGTCTGTGTAGACTGTGTTAGTACCCTGCACTGGCAACATAGACTGTCTCAGTTCAGTTCAATTCAGTCGCTCAGTTGTGTACGACTGTTTGCAACCCCATGGACTGCAGCACACCAGGCTTCCCTGTCCATCACCAACTCCTGGAGCTTGCTCAAACTCATGTCCATCGAGTCAGTGATGCCATCCAATGTAGAGTGTATTAGTACCCTGCACTGGCAACGTAGACTGTCTATCTTTTAATAAATCGTTGCTGCTACTTTGCCTTCACTTGGAACTGATGCAATGTCATCTACAGCAGAGTGTACTGATGTCAGCATAGTTTCATGAGTTTGATCTCCTGGCACCCCAAGGACTGTTGATGAAAGGTGTGTGGGCCCTGCAATTCAAATACAGATGAATCTTGATGTTATCAAAGCAGATACTGAGGCAAGTACTGGCCATATGACTGCATTCCAGTTTCGGCAGTGTTATTTTTCTCCCTGAAATTCTTCTGCAAGTCTTAATTGGTCCTGGTGTTTCTGTGATAGCTTGTTGGTAGCATTCATCAGAGCCTATTAAAAATTGCAAAATCAAGATTATACTTAGCACTTAGTACAGGAAGAACATTCTGTGTTCAGTGGATATATAGATGTCTGTTCATAATCACAAGAGGAAAACTCCCAGGATGGCCAAGCTTTTGTACTCTTCCTTTTCTAGACTTACAGTTGATCATGAAAGGTAAGCAGAAGGAAGAAAATTCTCTTGAGAGGGCAGACACTCTTAGATTGATACAGAATATTTTTAGTCTTCACATTGGAATTTAAGTAATGCACTCCATCAATCACTTTTTTTGTATTCTAGATTCAAGTAAAGCTTAAATAATATATTAATTAAGACTACAGATTTTAGAATCAGACCTGGGTTTCGGGAACAGGGATATTCATTAGCTGATGACTTTGAACAGTTTACTCACTCTGTTTATCATCTGTTACATAGAAGTGTAAAACCTCAGGATTGTTGAACAGAGTGAGTCAAACACACATAAAATGCATTAGCATATTGTGTAGCACATGGTATGTAGTCAGTGTATGGTAGTTATTATTGGTAACTTCTAAAGCAGTCCAATCTGAGTATATTGTTGGCATTAAATATTTATTGATTGAATGAATGAATCTAAGACAATGGTTCTCCAACTTTAATGTGGAGAACTTAAAAATTAGAGATTCTAATTCAGTGAATCTGGGGAAGGCTCCCGAAAAATCTATATTGTTAATAATCATCCAGGGGATTTTGATAAGGTGATCCAAGGGTCAGGCTTTCAGAAACACTGAGTAAAGTATCAAACAATTCTTTATTTCCCTTTCTTTGCATACTATTGAAGTAGCTACATATCTCTGATGATGAGAATATAAAAGGTACCTTTTTTTAAAAAGGCTTAACCCTTTTTTAAAGTGTTAATAGGTAATGTTTTTAGGACTACTTTTAGTACTGGATTTTGAAAAAGCAAAAACTATTAGTAAAAGGCATTTTGCATGAGTAGGACATGACATTTTCTACTAACTTAACAGTACTGTCTGCTACTGGAGAGTAACAGAACCAAAGGCATCATCCAACTTCACTCATGAAGAGCAGTTCCTGTTCTTAGGCCTAGGCACATTCCAGAAGGTAGACTCTGCACATATTATTCACATGAGTCTGGGTTAATTAGCTAAACTGAACGTGTTGCAACATTTTTCTACTAGCAGATGCCAGATAGCATAACAGAGTAGAATCTACTGTAGTTTCCAACTACATGACATATAATGTTATTTGGCATCTCCCCTTGAACATTATCAATCCAAATTAAGCACTCTGCCAGCACGTGGTCAATCACTTGAGTGAGAGAGAGCATTACTACTTTGTATCTGCTGGAAGACACCTTATTTGGGGGCTCCCTCTCACCTTTTTCTCATGCTCATTTACATTCAGAAATCTAATATGTGTTTGAAAATTTATCTATCATCAGTCAATCACACAAGTCTTGCATCAGACAAAAGACAAATTTTTTCATTTTTGTTCCTGCCATTCCTCCCACCCCCATCAACAACCTGCAGTAAGTATTCAGACCCTGAGTTCTTCCTGTGTACTAGGGCTGGTTAATGGCTTTATATGAATTACGTCATTTAATAAGGCATCTAAAGTCGGTGCTATTATAAACTTTATTTTTAGAGATAAAACTGAAGTTTAGAAAATTAAATAATTTGTTTAAATGACTAATTTGACTCCAGACCCTTCTCTCAACTTCTGCATTCTCCTCATCTCGTTTTACCACCACTCTACCACTATTTACCATCTTTCCATATCCTTATTAGGTCATTATATCCACTCCCATAGCTTATACTACTGTGCAGCCACCTGTTTAGGCCTCCAGTCTTTTTTACCTTCCACACTCATTGGGTCAGAACCTAATTCATAGTCTTTGCCCTTCCCTCCTAGCTTGTCCCTCGTATCTATCCTCAACTTGAATTGATACCTGCGCCATCTACTCAGGCATGTTAGCTTAAAATCTCAGCCATCCTTGATCATTTTCTTATCACCCAAAGTGGTATTGGCGAATGGTGGAGGAGACTTGAATTTCAACTTCTTTTTTTTTTTAATTAATTTAGTTATTTTTAATATAAATTTATTTATTTTAATTAGAGGCTAATTACTTTACAGTATTGTATTGGTTTTGCCATACATGAACATGAATCTGCCACAGGTGTACACATGTTCCCCATCCTGAACCCCCCTCCCACCTCCCTCCCCGCCCAAATCTCAACTTCTTATATCTTTGAATACCTCAAGTATGTTCTCCTCATACTGTTCAGTATTGCTGATTTTGTCCATTCCTCATCATCCTACCTAAACAATTAATAGCTTCCTTACTAATTGCCTTGCCTCTAGTGTCTCTTCTGTTTTTCCTTTTTGTCTAGAATATGTGTCTCCAAAAAAAAAAATCATATGTCATATTTCTACTCAAAGCCATCCAGTTAGCTCCCTCCTGTTTATAAAGTTCAAACTCCACGGCATGCCATTCAAGGCTGAACATGAGCTGGCCTCCACCTGGTTGATCCTACCATGATATGTGCACTGTATATACATCGTAATCTAGCCATTCCTCCAAGTTTTTTTTCAAATGCTTCTTTCTTTGAGCACATTGTTCAGTTTATCTGGAACACCCTCCCTTTGCTACACAGCCACTTCTTTGGATAGTAAATCCCCATTCATCCTGGAACTAGTTCCAGTGTCATGTGTAATAATTATTCCTCAGAGATCACCACTTTCACCTGTCCAGAGCCAAGTTATTGATGGTTTTGGTTTCTTAAGGCACAATAGATATGTTTTTATTAAAGTATGTTGCATTGAATTGTACTTGTTTATTTACATGTCTCTTTCCCCATCTCACCTCCCCCAGATTCCTCAAGGAGAAGAACAGGTTCTTATCTACTATATGTAGATAAGTTTAGCTGTTCCCACGTTTAGCTGTGATTGGTACATTATAGTCAATTAGTATGTTGTTCAAAGAAAAAAATCTGGATAGGCTAGGTACATAGGATCGAAAACTTCTTAATTTTACATTTATTTTCCACTCTAAAGGAATAATTTCCTTGTCACCAAATAGAGCATACTTTCCTACTCCAATCTTTTTTAAAATTTATTTTATTGAAGTATAGTTGATTTACAATGTTGTGTTAATTTCTGCTGTACAGCAAAGTGACTCACTTATATATGTATATACATTTTTTTTCATATTATTTTCTATTTTGCTTTATCACAGGACACTGAATATAGTTCCCTATGCTACACAGTAGGGCCTTGTTGTTTATCCATTCTTTGCATCTGGTAACCCCAAACTCCCAGTCTGTCCTTCCCCCGTCCCACTTCCCCCTTGGCAAGCACAAGTATGTTCTGTGTGTGTATGTGTCTGTTTGTTTCATAAATAAGTTCATTTGTGTCATATTTTAAATTCCACATATAAGTGATATCATACGGTACCTGTCTTTCTCTTTCTGACTTCACTTAGTATGATCATCTCT
The DNA here is from genome assembly GCF_042477335.2 of Ovis canadensis. NCBI lineage: Eukaryota > Metazoa > Chordata > Mammalia > Artiodactyla > Bovidae > Ovis > Ovis canadensis. Next base: position 46,705,847 of record NC_091266.1, on the reverse strand, counting down.
AGTTGTGTTCATGTTGCTGCAGATGACATTATTTCATTCGTTTTGATGACTGAGTAGTAGTCTATTATGTATACATACCACAACTTCTTTATCCATTCATCTGGTGATGGCCATTTAGATTGTTCCCATGTCTTGGCTATTGTGAATAGTGCTGCTATGGACATAGGGGTAAATATGCTGAAAATTTTGTCCTTTGCAACTTATCATAAGTTTAAACTTAGGATAACAATTTATATGTCTATATCTGGAAATGTGTAAAAGAGTACCTAATTTTTCTGCCTAGCTTTTCAAAATCTCTTAGGTGGTTATGCAAGGATAAAATTTGAGGACCACTAATATACACTCTTAAGTTTCAGAAGGACACTCTATTGCTCTTGTCCGGTCCTACTGCCGTGATTTAGTTTGGTTGTCATAGTAAATCTAGGTTAGTCCTCAGACTAAATCACCCTAGAGATTTTTAACTTGTCTAAGTTCTATGACTAATTTATGCCATCAATATGGGTATGATTGACTTAACTAATCCTGCCTAGACCTACTGCTGCTACTGCTGCTGCTGCAACCCCATAGACAGCAGCCCACCAGGCTCCCCCGTCCCTGGGATTCTCCAGGCAAGAACTCTGGAATGGGTTGCCATTTCCTTCTCCAACGCATGAAAGTGAAAAGTGAAAGTGAAGTCGCTCAGTCGTGTCCAACTCCTGGTGACCCCATGGACTGCAGCCCACCAGCCTCCTCCGTCCATGGGATTTTCCAGGCAAAAGTACTGGAGTGGGGTGCCATTGCCTAGACCTAAGTGCCTTTCGATTTTCACTCAACTTAGTAAAACAACTTTAGTAAAATTTTTCATGACAAAGATTTGGTTTCCCTCTGAGTTCTTCTGCATTAATTTTAGACATCTAGCTCAAATGGCTACAGCAGGTTTGCTTCTTTTATCATGATTTGAAATGCATTATCCATCAAAATCATTTGTGGGGAAAATTACAAAGTGAAGAAACTGGAGGAGAAGGAAGCAACAGATTCTTTTCTAATTACCTGGACCAGAAACTTCAAAAATTGAATGACACTGTATTCTCTCAGCATTAAAAGTTTGCATTCTGTTAGTGTAGGAATTTTAACTTTTGCAGTTTAATGTTTCATCTAAAAAATATGCCTTGACAGTCTATATCATTTTAAAATCTGTCAGAGTACTCCATTGTATGGTTTTTCCATAATTTATTTGACCTATGACATATGCCTGAACACAGGATCCTAATGTACATTCTTACTCTTTTATACAAAGAAATAGAGGAAAACAATAGAATGGGAAAGTCTAGAGATCTATTCAAGAAAATTAGAGATACCAAGGGAACATTTCATGCGAAGTTGGGCTGGATAAAGGGCAGAAATGGTATGGACCTAACAGAAGCAGAAGATATTAAGAAGAGGTGGCAAGAATACACAGAAGAACTGTACAAAAAAGGTCTTCATGACCCAGATTATCACAACGGTGTGATCACTCACCTAGAGCCAGACATCCTGGAATGTGAAGTCAAGTGGGCCTTAGGAAGCATCACTAGAAACAAAGCTAGTGGAGGTGATGGAATTCCAGTTGAGCTATTTCAAGTCCTAAAAGATGATTCTGTGAAACTGCTGCACTCAATATGCCAGCAAATTTGGAAAACTCAGCAGTGACCACAGGACTGGAAAGGTCCATTTTCATTCCAATGCCAAAGAAAGGCAATGCCAAAGAATGCTCAAACTACTGCACAATTGCACTCATCTCACATGCTAGCAAAGTAATGCTCAAAATTCTCCAAGCCAGGCTTCAACAGTACGTGAACCATGAACTTCCAGATGTTCAAGCTGGATTTAGAAAAGGCAAAGGAACCAGAGATCAAATTGCCAACATCCGTTGGATCATCAAAAGAGCAAGAGAGTTCCAGAAAAACATCTACTTCTGGTTTATTGACTATGCCAAAGCCTTTGACTGTGTGAATCACAACAAACTGTGGAAAATTCTTAAAGAGATGGGAATACCAGACCACCTGACCTGCCTCCTGAGAAATCTGTACGCAGGTCAAGAAGCAACAGTTAGAATTGGATATGGAACAACAGACTGGTTCCAAATAGGAAAAGGAGTATGTCAAGGCTGTATATTGTCCCCCTGCTTATTTAATTTATATGCAAAGTACATCATGAGAAATGCTGGACTGGATGAAGCACAAGCTGGAATCAAGATTGCTGGGAGAAATATCAATAACCTCAGATATGCAGATAACAGCACACTTATGGCAGAAAGCAAAGAACTATAGAATCTCTTAATGAAAGTGAAAGGGAAGAGTGAAAGAGTTGGCTTAAAGCTCAACATTCAGAAAACGAAGATCATGGCATCTGGTGCCATCACTTCATGGCAAATAGATAGGGAAACAGTGGAAACACTGACAGACTTTAATTTGGGGGGGCTCCAAAATCACTGTAGATGGTGACTGAAGCCATGAAATTAAAAGACGCTTGCTCCTTGGAAGAAAAGTTATGACCAACCTAGATAGCATATTCAAAAGCAGAGACATTACTTTGCCAACAAAGTCCGTCTAGTCACAACTATGGTTTGTCCAGTAGTCATGTATGGATGTGAGAGTTGGACTATAAAGAAAGCTGAGTGCCAAAGAATTGATGCTTTTGAACTGTGGTGTTGGAGAAGACTCTTGAGAAAGAAACCTTGGACAACAAGGAGATCCAACCAGTCTATCCTAAAGGAAATCAGTGCTGAATATTCACTGGAAGGACTGATGCTGAAGCTGCAACTCCAGTCCTTTGGCCACCTGATGTGAAGAACTGACTCATTTGAAAAGACCCTGATGCTGGGGAAGACTGAAGGCAGGAGGAGAAGGGGACGACAGAGGATGAGATGGTTGGATGACATCACCGACTCAATGGACATGAGTTTGAGCAAGCTCCGGGAGTTGGTGATGGACAGGGAAGCCTGGCGTGCTGTAGTCCACAGGGTCACAAAGAGTCAGACATGACTGAGCGGCTAAACTGAACTGAACGCTCTTATCTTTACACACATGCTTTGTTTCTTTAGGGATCACTACTAGTAGTAGAATATTTGGATCAAAGAAAATATACATATTTGGTTTTCATAGATACTACAGAATATTTAAGGATACTAATTATCCCTCTAAAAATGCTGTACTGACAAACCTGCTCACCAATAGGGAGTGCCCATTCCCCTATATGTTCCCTAACTGTGGATACTATCAGGGATTTTTATTTTTTTGCAATCTCAAAAAGCATAACACACACACCCTAAAATGAGACCAGTGATTTTCACTTTATGAGGCCATAATGATTTTCCTATTTAAAGTATAACCACCACAACCCCCAGCACTCCTAAATCCCCTTAAACTATTTTAGTTTCTGTAACACTACCTTCTAATAGCATTGTCATTTGTTTTTCTCCCTATACACTAGACCGTAAGCTCCAAAAGAGCAAAAGTTTTTTTCCTCTTTTATGCACTAATGAATGGTTCCTGGCACATGGTGGACACTCACATATTTATTGAGTTGAATGACGTGACACTTGTATAATATACATGAATTTCATCCATAGCTGGTATGTTTCCTTCTTGGGCCTATCTGTCCCTGGTATTACACACATCTTACCTTACCAATTAGAAATTACCCTTTGGGGTAGCCACACTCCATAGGGTCCATTACACCAGGCAAAACACTCATGTTTGGCCATTAGCAGGCTACCTGGAGAAGGATGAAAATGCTCCTTCCTACTCTGGGCTCCCTGGGCAGTTGATTATCATGACACTGTAGGCTTGGCAGTGCCAGCCAACCAACCAATACCTTGCTTATTTTAGCCCTTCCCTTCCTGTTTCTCTCCTGCCAATGCCTAGGGGAACCTTGGAACAAGAATCAGCTCCAGCAAAGTAGACACTCCACCCAGGCAAGTGACGGCACTGATCTTCCCCACACCAGGTCCAACCCACTCCCTACCGGGCCTTTGGCTCCACACCCTTTCCAGTAACAATGGCAGCTTAATCAGAGAACTAAGGTTTTGTAGAGCACCAAGCTTCATTGTTTTCTTCAAGCTAGATTTTGGATGTGAGAGGTATAGAGAAGAGAAAGCAAAAGATAGTGATTAAATTATGAGTAACTAGAGTTGCTACTCTAAAACAGCTAAGATTTAAGTATTTGTTCATCCACCATTTTAGCATTTTGGTGATTTAAAAAATTGGTGATATAAAAACTCTTAGATGCTATGCACTTCCTTCACATTTGTCAGCATTTATAATGTCTGTCCTCCCTTTCAGTAGCATATCATGTCAGATTGGCACCAAATAAAGGCTTAAGGGATATTTTCATTGTACTGTCTTTGAGAGGTAAAGTGTTTCTTATATTCATGCTAATCAAAGATCTGCAATGTTTTTGCCCTTCAACATAACCTGAAAAAAGAAATGATCACTGGTTACCACTGGCAGGCCTAAGTAACAGGAAGGAAAGAATGTGTCAGAAGGAGAAGCAGCTGTGCATTGAGTGAACTGCATTTATCTCAGATTCTAGGTAGTGTGATGCGTTGCTTTATTCCTGGTCCATTCCCTACTTCATCTTCCTTCCCAGACAGAGCAGAATAGGGGTAAGTTTTGATGACAGTTCTGGAAAGCAGATAGAGCTTTCTCAGGAACTTAAGATCTTTCAGAATAGGAATTTGAACAAGAAGGGGAAAAGGCTTGGTGGATGGAGTAAAGGAAGCTTTTATTAGGAATGTCAAAATAGTGGTAATGGGAATAAGACCAGCAGCAGCTTCACTTTATTAAAACTAATTTGCAGTGGGTGGTAAAGGCAGGCACCAAGCCAGCATCATCACATTATAGATAATAAATCTTTCTTCTGTGGTGGTGTTGTGAAAGATATACAGTAAGTTGCATCAGTGTGGCAAAAATCAAAATGGGTGGGACTGTCTAGAGAAGCTTCTGTATTTGGAAGGGGATCATGCTAAAAATTACAGTCCAGAATACCTTGAACATACTAATAACATAGCATGGCATAAACTGGGATGTAACACTGGAAACATGTCACTAGCCAGAGATGACATATACACTGGGATCTGCATAACAAAATACTCACGTGAGGGTATTCACTGGCACTTCAGCATATAGTATTAATACATGTGTATTAGAGGAAAATAGTAAACTGAAAGCACACCTCACTTCTGGTATTCAGAAGCCAGTTTCACCTGTTTGCGTGGCTTCCTTACAAATCGCAGTTGAGTGGCCAGTAACTGATCCTTAAGTTGCTTTTGATCATTAAAGCAAAGGAATTAAAGCAGAAATTGGTTTTTAGCTATTGAAAGAGGTGTGAATGTTAGGCAGTATGTGCATAGTACTGCCTTCTTTCCCTAACAGCCTGGCATAGGCCACCTCCCAAATGATCTTGGCTTTCAACATCATCTACCACTCAGGAGATGCTATCAGCTGCATATAAATCCTTTTGTTTTCCCTCGGCTGCAGAGATACCTACTAGATAACTAGTTATCTTTGCCTGAAAAACTTAAGCTCTACCAACTTTCACTAAGGGGAAAAATTTGGAACATGCAGCCTTCCAGTTACCACCACCACTGATGAACGAAAGTTGATGAGGTCTGCATGCTTACATGAACTATCTCAACCTTGTTTCAATGGAAAGACTCACAGGTAATTAAAAGAAAAATTATGCAAGGATAGTTCATTTTCTATACACATTGTGACTTTACTTCTTAAACTACAACGGAAATATCTCAAGTAATATGCTTTGGGAATTCATTCTTGAATAATATTTGTTTTCTCATTGAAGGACGAGACTGTATCCAACACTTCAGATATGGCAGAAACGAAGTCAATGTTCCGGGAAGTTCTTCCAAAACAAGGTATCTAAATCACATACTTTGGTCATAGAATATTATTGTGCAAACTAAAGCAGCAATGCTTTAGTCATTGAGTTGTGTCTGAGTCTCTTGCAACCCCATGGACTGTAGCCTGCCAAGCTTCTCTGTCCATGGGATTTTCCAAGCAAGGATACTAGAGTGGGTTGCCATTTCCTTCTCCAATATTCTACATGTAACAGTGTCATATAGCAGACTCAATAGCTAGACATCTTGTAGCCATTTTGTGTTTTATATATATACCACAGATACTCTCCACTTTTGCTATACTTGTGTCATGAGTAGTTTGTAAAGGAGTAATCCATTGCTTTTTTGCCCCCAGTAAAATGATGTAAGATGGTGGTTTCTTAAATGTAGAAATCCTATTATTCTCAAGATTGGCAATAACAATAAATTTAGTGACAAAAGTAGCACCATAATACTAAGGTCTGAAAGTGAGGGAAGAGAAACCTGTATCAAACAATGTAACAAAAGCTGAAGGTTCAAGGTAAACATTCAGTAATTTGAATGTTCATGTTAATACCATACCTTACTAGGTACTTGATTTTCCATTTCTTTAATTGAAGTATATAGTTGGTTTACAACTACACAAGTGTAAGTTTTATATACAAGTTATACATACATATTTAATTGCCTTGTTTTTTTTTCAGATTATTTTCTCTTATAGGTTATTACAAAATACTTAGTATAGTTCCAGGTGGTATATAGTAGGTTCCTGTAGGTCTTTTTTGTTTATATGTTATATTGTAAGTTTGTTTTCTATGTCTTTTTGGTCTTTTTCTGTTTTATATTTAAAAGTTCATTCATATCTTTTTTTTTTTTTAGATTCCACATATAAATGATATCTTTTTCTGACTTACTCCTCTTAGTATGGTCCATCCATGTTGCTGCAAATGGCATTATTTCAGTCTTCTTCATGTTAATATTACACACACACAGTCTTCTTTATCCATCTGTAAGTGGACATTTAGGGTGCCTCCATGTGTTAGCCAGAGAAGGCAATGGCACTCCACTCCAGTACTCTTGCCCAGAAAATCCCATGGATGGAGAAGCCTGGTAGGCTGCAGTGGGGTTGCAAAGAGTCAGACACGACTGAGTGACTTCACTTTCACTTTTCACTTTCATGCATTGGAGAAGGAAATGGCAACCCACTCCAGTGTTCTTGCTTGGAGAATCCCAGGGACGGTGGAGCCCAGTGGGCTGCCATCTATGGGGTCACAGAGTCGGACACAACTGAAGCGACTTAGCAACAGCAGCAGCACCCATGTGTTAGCTATTGTAAATAGTGCTGCAGTTCAGACACATGCCTAGGATTGGGATTGCAAAACCATGTGGCTAACTCTATTTTTAGTTCCTTAAGGAACCTCCATACTGTCCTCCATAGTGGCTGCACAAATTTGCATTCCCACAAACAGTGTAGGTAGGAATCTATAACTTGTACATAAAACTTGCTATACACTTGTATAGTTGCTTCCATGGTGGCTCAGCTGGTAAAAAATCCGCCTGCAATGTGGGAGACCTGGGTTCCATCCCTGGATTGGGAAGATCCCCTGGAGAAGGGAAAGGCTATGCACTACAGTATTCTGGCCTGGAGAATTCCATAGACTGTGTAGTCCATGGGGTTGCAAAGAGTGGGACGCTACTGAGCGACTTTCACTTTCAACAGTGTAGGAGGCTTCTCTTTTCTCCACACCCTCTCCAGCTTTTGTTATTTGTAGATTTTTTGATGGTGGCCATTCTGATTGGTGTGAGGTGATACCTCATTGTAGTTTTGTGTTTCTCGAATTAGTTTCATTGTCTTCTGGCCATCTCTTTTTTTAGAGAAATGTCTACTTAGATCTTCTGCCCATTTTTTGATTGGGTTTTTATATTGAGCTGTATTAGCTATTTGTATATTTTGAAAATTAATCACTTGTTAGTCACATCATTTGCAAACATTTTCTCCCCTTCTATAGGTTGTTCTTTTGTTTTATGGTTTCCTTTGCTGTGCAAAAGCTTTTGAGTTTAATTAGGTCCCATTTGTGTATTTTTATTTCCATTACTCTAGGAAATGTATTCCTCTGCTGTTTCACTTTCTATTAATTTCTATTTTTATGTATATGGAAGGTTATGTTCCTTGACTTTGGAGAAGTAACCCTCGGTAGGGGATGTCCTGTGTGTCCCACCCAGCCTTACACTCTCGTTACCCAACGTTCCAGGGACCAGCTTGTCCCAGGGAAGGTTCTGATGCTTGGGAATTCAGTTCCCAGGCTGCTAGATGCTAGTTTTCTTGCTTCTGGAGTCTACCCGCTGGTGGTTGACCCTGGTCCAGAGGCTTGTGCAGGCTTCCTGGTGGAAAGGGCCTATGCTTACCAACACTATTGGGTAGAGCTCAGTCTTGGTTCTCTGATGGGCAGTGATTAGTGCCATATCAAGGGGCGTGACTAGAGGTGACTGTGGGCTCAGGAAGTCTTTAAGCAGTCTGATGGCGGGGAGGGGATGTTCCTGCTTTGTTGTTTGGCCTAAGGGGTCTCAGCACTGGAGCCTACGGGCTGTTGGGTGGTAGGTCATGGTGCCAAATGGCAGCCTCTAGGAGAGCTCATGCCAATGACTGTTCCCTAGTGTCTCCACTACCAGTGTCCTTGTCCTCACAGTGAGCCAGTCACCCCACATCTCCCCAGCAGACCCTCTTCAGACCAGCAGGTCTGACCCACGGACCTATGAAGTCACTGCACTTTTGCCCTGGGTCCCAGTGCACGCACGCCTGTGTGTGTCCTCCAGGAGTGGAGCTGCTGTTTCCCCCAGTCCTGTGGCACTCCTGCACTCAAGCCCCACTGGACTACAAAGCCAAGTGCTCTAGGGGCTCTTCCTCCTGATGCCAGACCCCCAGGCTGGGGAGCCTGATGTGGGACTTAGTCCTATGAGAGAACTTCCACAACATAATTGTTCTCCAGTTTGTGGGTCACCACCTGGCGAGTATGGGATTTGATTATATTGTGAGTGTGCCCTTCCTACCATCTCATTGGGTTTCTTCATGTCTTTGGATGTATCAACAGAGTATCTTTTTTGGTAGGTTTACGTCTTTCTTATTGATGGTTGGTCAGCATTTAGTTGTGACTCTGGTGGGCTTCTACCCTGCCATCTTGTCCCCCTAAGTATTTTTATGTATGTTTTATTTCCTTTTTTTAAAATTCAACATCTGACGCAAGAAGTTGTGTCCCATGGCAACTTATAATTTTAGGTTGAAAATTCAAAACCTTTCTCATGAACTTCCTAGTATTAAATGATGCTTTTATATTTTTATATTAAAGATATGTTACAAGGATAACTATAACAAGAAGAGATTTTAAATGATAATGTATTAAATTTTTAAACTGCAAATCCAAACTACCAAACAGCTGTATTTATCTCACTCTGATTTTTATTTCTTTTTCAACTTAGGGCAGTTGTATGTAGAAGATATAACCACAATGGTGCTATGTAAACCCAAACTTTTACCATTAAAATCTCTGACTCTGGAAAAACTGGAGAAAATGCAGCAAGCAGCACAGGATACAATTCGCCAACAGGAAATGACAGAAAAGGAACAGAAAATAACTCACTGAACAACGGCAAGTAACTCACTGAATGATAACTAGCACTTCTACAGAACACCCTACACCTTTCTATTAACAAGGGCTGAAAATAATCTGCATCTATATGCTGAAAACAGTATGTATTAATAAAACAGACAGTATCCCTATACAAAAACCCGATTACTAAAATTTGGATTGTGAATTTAAACACTGGTTTGTATTGAATATAAGCAATTTTAAAACTTTGAACCCAAATTGTGTTTTATTTTTAACCCAAGTTTTTCAAACTACAAATTACTGTTCACCATTCCTATCAGTTTTCTAGATAACATTCTTAGTTAGGCATAGTGAGTAAATGCAACTTCTACAGTCATCCTGTACATGGTTTTAAAAACTGAACTAAGCTTTTTAATTCTATTGACTTTAAAGACTTACCTTGCCACCTTTGTCTTCCAGATATCAAAACATAATCAAAACCCTAAAAATGGAAATTAATAAGGACTTGAAAGAGCCCATGAAGTAAAATGAACATAAATTTGGAAGTTTTATTTCTAAAAGACTGTAGCTAGATCTGTAATGTGTATATTCCTAGGAAAACCTGTAAATTCTGAATATATTTCTTGGTTGGTTTGCTGCAGTTGGTAATAGACAATTTAAATCACTATGGACCTTGAAGCCTTGCTGAGTAATTAGGCTCTGCAAAAGAGGTTAGAAATGTGATCTTCCCTTAGATAACTGTTATCAGTAACAGTTATCATACACTGACTAAATGTGAAACTTTTGAGTCTTTGAAGAATAATTTTTATAAACACAAGCACTACTAGGTAATAGAACTTAATGATGAAAGGCATATAACGTTTAGAACTTTCATTAAGTTCTATCAAAAACAAGGAAGTATGTAAGTATTTCCCAAGTATAATATTAAAATAATTTATTTACTACTGTACTCTTGTTTTAAAAGTTTGCCAGGAGCAAAGTTTAACTAGGTTCAAATATGCTCTTTTATATGATTTAAAATTTGCTGTGGGAAATAAGATTTTTTAAAGATCTAAAATAAATGCACTCCAAATAAAGAATCAACACTGCTTCACATGTTTTATTTTGTCATACATTCTTCTAGAACTGGGTTCATTTTTCCAGTTTTGTAGAAAAATAGATGTTCCAGCCACCATTTACTTAACGTCTTTAAGACCAAGCAATATGTTCCCTGGAAAGATGAATAAGTCTCACAACTAGCTCATTTTTAAAAAATTCTTTAAAACAAATAACTTTTTTAACTCCCAAAGCACAGTATTTCAACAGCAGCAGCCAACATGGGGTTTTAGCAGCTTAACTTGACCCCCTAAATAAAGCTTTGTATAAACCAGTGATTTTACTACAAAAACACTGTCCTTGAAAGAAAGGAGTGGCAGTCAGACATCAATGCAAAACTTGGAATGATTAGGTCATAAACATGGCACTTACAAAAGGTAGCTTATGAGAATATCCCACTTAAGAAGTGGTTACTTTTCTGTCCCTCCTTTACACCCTCAAATTAAAAAAAAAAAAAAGAAAAGAAAGAAAAAGAAAAAAACACTTCCTTTAAAAATTTCAGACATGCCTTGTACCCAAAACAAGTGCTTAAAAAAAAAAAAAACCTGTGCTAACAACTCTTACAATTCAGATATACATATTTTTTATAACATCTAAGACTGCAAGAGTTCTTTATTCAGTAGCTCTCTGGTTTAAGACGACCTCCATCTCCTTCACTTACAAAACGTTTTCTACCCCTGTAATGAAAAGAACAAAAACATGTAAACAATATACAAGTTTTGACTGTAGTCAATTAAAATAATTTAAAACTGCATCTTTTTTTGTCATTAACTTTTGAATAGTTTGTCATTTAAATTTTAAAAAGTCAGCATGCCTAAGTCTTTTGAAAAGACCTTACTGGTTACATATCCTAGAACATATCAAATGAACTACTTAATTTGAGCATTTTTTAGTTAAACAAAAGCTCAATTATTGAAATAAGTTCACTGTTCAAATGAAGTCATGTAAGGAAAAAAAAAAAACCAAATATGGCAAACATTTTGCTGTTTGGAAATTTAATACAAACACACGTCAAAATTATTATGGGTTCGGTTCCAGACTGCCATAATAAAGGCGAATCACATGAGTTTTTTGGTATCCCACTGCATATAATATTTACATAATACTGTGGCCTATTAAGTGTGCAGTATCATTATGTCTAAAAACCAATGTACATATAATAATTTAAAAATACTTTATTGAAGAAAAATGCTAACCATCATCCAAACTTAACAAGTCTAATCTTTTTGCAAGTTGAGGGTTAGAAATACTCTGAGAACTACCAAACTGTGACACACAGACATAAAGTGAGCAAATGCTGTTTGGGAAAATGGCACCAACAGACTTGTCAATGCAAGGTTGTCACAAACCTTCAGTTTGTTTAAAAAAAAAAAACAAACAGTATCTGCAAAGCACAATAAAATGAGACATGCCTGTATTTATTTCTACTATGTTATTAATATTATTTGAAAGCTAAACACTGAACCAAATAGGAAACACCAACATGATTGGGAATTATGAAAACTAGAGCTATAGAACCTATCAAAATATCTATGTTTTAAAATGGTTTTTAATTTTTTCTCAGATACAGAAAAGCCATAACCTGAATGTGGAAAAACAGTCAATTTAATTCCTGTATATACCCCATTTTGAACTTTCTGCCATTTCAAACTCAAGATGCCTTCCTCTATAATATGTAACCACACAACTAGCTACATGTAGTAATAACAGCTCAAGACGAACAGTCACAGCAGCTGAAAACAGTAAGTGCTCAACAGAGCTTGGGCAGAATTGGTCCTTATTTCTTCTCTGACCCTAGACCTATATGCACAGGCATTTGAGGTCACACACAAATGTGCACTTGGCCCAAATAAGCAAAAAAAAAAAAAAGGAAAAAAAGTTAAAGTTGTATGGAATTCACAGAAAGTTTAGACATCTCTCCAAATGATCCTTGAAAGTAAAGCCATAATAGAAATCACTAGTTAAGACTTTTGAATAGAGGCTGAAAAACTTAAAAAAAAAGTCAAAGTTTAGTTGCTCAGTTGTGTCCAACTCTCTGTGACCCCATGGACTTGTAGCCCACCAGGCTCCTCTCTCCATGGGATTTTCCAGGCAAGGAATGGGTTGCCATTTTCCTCTCCAGGGGATCTTCCCAACCCACGGATCGAACCCAGGCCTGCATTGCAGGCAGACACTTTACCGTCTGAGCTACCAAAGGACAGTGCCAAAGTGTTGACTCCTTTTCATATTAAGGGGTATTTACAAAAGGGTTATATATTGCAGCTATATTTTCCTGAACATAAAGGCTTCATACTATAATATTAGGAAATCGAGGGTAGAAATGAAGCAGCAAGTAGCAAAAAGCCTTGCCAAAGTTGACAGTTTATACTGACATACACCACTTTGCACATTAGTACATAAATGATGCCATCACCAAGTAGAAATATACATTTTCAGACATTTTTATCAAAGCCATTAAAATGTATCTCCACCATTATCTTGTCCTTCTCAATGGCTTCTGAACTTTGTAAGCAAAGGACAGCCTTAAGTATTTTTTTGACATTTCTCACAATGCACTTACATAAAAGTATGCAAAGTTTGAAATTTCTTCAAAAAAAAAATTACAAAAATTTAAAATATACATAAAGGAGACCCACACAGTACGTTTTTTCTTTGTTTTAGTCTCTTCATGTCCAACTCTTGCAACCCCATGGACTGTAGCCTCCCAGATTCCTCTGTCCATGGGATATCCCAGGCAAGAATACTGGAGTGGGTAGCCATTCCCTTCTCCAGGGATGTTCCTGACCAAGGATCGAACCCGCGTCTCCTGCATTGCAGGAGATTCTTTACCACTGAGTCACCTGAGAAGCCCAAACAAGAAGTTTAGCTATTACTAAACTTTTATATCTATTACAATATAAACTTAAGCTTTAACAATAACAAAAAATCCATCAACTCCTAAAGAGTGTGATCCTAGTAGCACATATACCTCCAAAGAATCACACACACACACTTTCTAGAAAAGTAAAATGCAGTCAGCCCCAATTCTCTATTCTGTGAAGGATCAAAAGGAACCTACATAAAGAATAGGAATGAGCATAGACCTTTAAAGCCGGAAAAAGTCTGGATCTATCCTTGGCTTCTACTATGTGTAACCTTAGAAAAGGTAAATTACACTGTCATAAGCCTCAATTTTTTCATCTTACTGGTAATATCTACTCTGAAATATTTAAACTACTCAACAGAGTCTAAGACACACGTTTTGTTCCACAAAATTAGCTACTTTCCAGTGAACTGGGGCTTCATGAGATAGTCCTATACAGATTTACAAGAGAACAAAAGCTTCATGCTTGCTTCTCCATAGATTCAGATGATTTTCCACTCATGAGTAACTAAAGGGAAGATACTATTATTTTTCAGACAGAATGACAGAAAATTAGCTTAACCTTAAGCACCTCAGTCAGTATTTGATGTTGAGAAAGTAAATAAAGTACCTTGAAGGACAAAGATCTCTGAGTTGTTTGGAAATTATTCCAGCCTGAAAACAATCTTCTACAAATCGCTCAAGCACAGAGTATGAATGTGGGACATCCAGATTAATGTCTGGAATTTCATTGTAAATTCTCTCATAACCCTAGAACAATGAAGTTATATACAGAACTGTTAGCCCATATAAAATACATAATGCATATAACCCATCACTGTTATCAAGCTATATTTAAGTCCAAGAGTTCGTATTAATTAGACTGAAGTCAGTTCTGAACCTTGAAAAGTACAAAGAGTTAAGTACATTTGTTACAGAATATTTAAAACTGTTCTCTCAAAAGAGTTTCCAGCAGACAGTGGACGTTGGATACATTTCTCCATCTGCTGTAATACATTTACTACATTTTAAAAAAATAAAAGGCAAATAACCTTACCAACATTTTAATAACAATGCATACAATAAAATAGGAATAAATCAAGTACTTTTGTTAAGTTTGTTTCTCTCCACTACTGCTGCTAAGTCGCTTCAGTCGCATCCAACTCTTGTGCAACCCCATAGATAGCAGCCCACCAGGCCCCCCCATCGCTGGGATTCTCCAGGCAAGAACACTGCAATGGGTTGCCATTTCCTTCTCCAATGCATGAAAGTGAAATGTGAAAGTGAAGTCGCTTAGTCATGTCCGACTCTTAGATATAACCAAATTGTCATATCTTAGAACTGTTAAGGAAGTACATACAGACACACATTTTTAAAATTTAGATTTAAAAAAAGCTGACATGTTTACTACTTCCCAGGAAATGGCTGTAAGAGGTTCAAGCATAAACAGTACCATTAAAAAATATAGAAAAAGGCATAACATTACTAAATAAACCAGAAAGTTTCATTGAAACTTCAGTCTGTATTCAAGCATACAAAACTTAAGATATCAGCCTAAGCATGGTTCAAAATGTTATACTTACTCTTTTCATTTGGTCTAGAGTAATGGTAGAAGATTTCCAAAGAGATTTTAATAAATCCAAAATCATCTTAAATGTACTTTCTCCAGTTGACTCTAAAACCATTACAATGGCCTAAAAATTGAATAAATGATTGAATTATTGCTCATCTTCATATAAGAAACTACTCCTAAAATCTATCAGATCTCTTTTCTCTAATATGTAACCATAATCATTCAAAATTATAGAACTCTCCCTTAATACTGTAATTTTTAAAAAATGTGTATTAGAAGCATTAAGTCTCCGTGGTGCAAAAAGGAACACAATAATTCTCTTTAGAATGCCAAAGTAATCTTACTTCATACACAAGCTCATGGTGAAAATGAGGTACTTCCAGTTCCTTAAGGCAATGTTCAGCTTCAGAAATGTCTCCAGAGAGTAAATACTCTTTCAGCAGCATATCAATCTATCAGATTTAAGAATTGAGATGTGTTAGTTCTTGATTTTTGAAAAATTCTGCTTTGCCTAAAGGATTTATTTACCCTCATCTCAATATATTACATAGTAAATAAGTAGATCACAAACAGTTGTCTAGTAGTCTTGACATAACCGAATTTTTTCACAACTGAAAAGCAAATAATAAAGGGAATAATGCAGTGTTCTGGTATGCTTTGATAATTACTGAGACTGACGAGTAGACAGACATGTGTATGGCCTAAGCTGTGATCATGCTTCAGTGCTCCCTGTAAAAAAAGAAGTCACTTTAAATACCACTAGAGGGCACTAACTGAAGTCTCAAAATGACTTTTTGAAGTGCACAAACTTATTTCCACCAGGATGACCTTAATACTGCAGTGGGAGCCAAAAAATGAGAGATAATAGGGCTTTACTAGACAGAGCAAAGATGCTCTAAATACCGTTCTCTTTCCTCTAAAACTGAAGTTTTGAGGCCCATGATTTAAAACATTCATTAGCAATTCTGCTTCCAGTTACAGCTAAGGAGGTCAAGTCCTGACTCTGTTTAAAGTCACAGAAGAATATCTATGGCTCCAGAAAAAAAGAAAGAGGATAAAGTTTTTCAGCACAAGAACTTCAACTAGGAATGTTCTCCCCTATACACTGCCTGTTAAAATTATCTGCACCTAGCAGACACTCAAATGAATGTTAGCTGACTGAATAAAATAATCTTATTTACATATCTTCTACTTCCAAATTCTACAACATATTTCCGTAAAAAATAAAATCTGATCAACAGAATACAGATTGATGAATAATTCCTATTATGCTCTAGGAAAATAAATATTTAAAGCATGGAACTTTTAACTTTGTTATATAAAGTATTTAAATGTTTCCCATTTGGTTCCATGCATTTTTGAGAATGATAAATACACATATATATTTCTAAAAGTCCTCTCTGTCCAACTCATCCTTCCATATAAAATAAATGAATATCCAAATATTGTCAACCTCAAACTCATATATTAGTAGTTTTATTTCAGTTTTTATGTTGACTAATTTTTGTTGAGATAATTCACATACCATTAGTTTGGCAGTTTCTCAAAATACTAACTTTGACAAGCATTATCATCTGAGCAATGTTGTCTCTCAGTCCATAAACATGGGATATTTTTCTACTTATTTAAACCTTATTTCAATAGTGTTGTATCATTTTTAGTGCAGAAGACTTGCACTTCTTTTGTTAAATTTATTCCTTTATATTTAATTTTATGCTATTATAAATGTAATTGTTTAATTTCATTTCAAATCATTCATTCATTGCTAGCATACAGATGATCTACAATTAAATTCTGTATGCAGATCTTATATCCTGCAACCACGGTGAATTCTTTTATA